>NC_061100.1:18961827-19006682 GCF_015104395.2 Macrobrachium nipponense | reverse complement strand
TTGAATTCCGATTCGGGCAAATCTTCTCTTCCAACAAGCACTTCTATGTTGTAAATAATTCCAGCTACAGGGTTATTCTGCAATACTATCATGATCAGATGAACTAGCCTTACGCTTCCCAGATCCAGTTTTAAGTAAGGGTTGAAATAGTCATTAGGCCTATAGCACTCGTCGATTTGTAGGGTGTATATTCCATCCAATAAATTCTCTTTCACTCTATTGGGGTACACAGGATCGGCAGGGGGTCCAGCTATTGTTGCCCCAAAGGTCAGGTCGGGCTTCTTCTTCTTCACATAGCAGTCCATAGCGTCGGTCAGGTTCGTTTCCTGATAGTAATGCAATATGTATAAGTTGAAGAAAAGACAGGTGTTATTGGAGTTCAGATCCAGACACCACAGACGACACCATTGCAGCTCACTGCAGGAGTTGAAGCAGATGTGTGGAGATCGAATGGCAGAGGTTGGTACAATCCGAGAGCTTTTTTGGAGAGCTCCAAGCAATGCACGGGACTTTGACACCTTGCATGCACCATACAAGACGCCTCCAATGCTAGACACCCGTTCGAGAACACTCGCGGCCAGACATAGTATGAAAAGAAACGTCATGGCTCCTCCACAGTGCATATTCCCAAACTGCTGTCTTTCGTTAAGTCTACGGAATTGTATCTGGTTCAGCCAAGTGCGTTCTTTTACGCCCAACTTCCAACTGTAGGATGGTGTGGCGTAGGTAGTCTCCTCGGCCTTGCCATGCGTCTACCTCACTGAGGAACTATACGTAGGTGCCGACAGCTCTGCGCCATAAGAGCAATTTTATAATTCAGTCGATTCTGAGCGTGCATAAGAGTTAGGCAAACACTAATTGAAGAGAGAGAGAAAAAAAAAATCAATTGCCGCAGCTTTGAATTTAGAACAGTGGTTTCCAATTACTTTTGGTCATTACCCCACTTTTTCCAAAACCCTGGCTCTGGCTAACAGCAAGCTCGTTATCCCCACACTATATCTATTATTTTGTACATGATTAATGTAAAGTAAACTCTTTTAGTTGGTTGAACCTTCCTTTATATTTAATTATTGAAACAAATATATCAAGAAGTACTATTACTTCTGTTGGAAATAAACATTTTAAAAATGCATACATATAATAAGGTTGAAAATAAGTGGAGAGAATATATAATTGAAATAATGTTCATCAGAGTGAAAAATGACAAATAAATCAATCAATACTTCTGCTGGAAATAAATCAAATAATTTTATGTAAATAATCACACCTTCAGTTGAAAATAAGTGGAAAAAAATATATGCACTTAAAATAAAATCTTCAGTAGTGTGAAAAATTACACCGGTTTGAGATCATTTCAATAATGCGAGGAGATAGTTTTGCAAGGGCACATCTGATGTCATTTTCTGATGTCATTTTCTGATGTCATTTTCTGGGTTCAATCACACATGTAAGTTGACCCAAATGGTCAAAGCATTTTAACTGCTTCTAAACTTGCCAGAGGGAACTCTTTGTTACGGCTAATCCAAAAGGAAGATAATTTCATGGAGTTGAATTCCATTTGTATGAGGTTGCTTGCTTTTATTTCTAGTATTTCTTCTGTGAGTCCATTTGGTTCATCTAGCAGATGTTCAGTGTTACATGTGAATGGATTCTGAATCCAAGCATAGTTGAGTGGGTTAATTTCAGGGAAATATTCTTCCATCCTCAGACGCAGGCTATTTAAGTAGCAATGGATCCTTTGTGTAATGATGCGTCCGTCTTCCCCTGACCTCGGAGCGGATATGAAAAAAGTCCGTTGCATGCGGCAGCCCTCCCCCCTACTCTCCCAATCTCCCCCCTCCTCTGAGGTGACAACTAATTACCGGCGAGAGATACTGAACGTTCGCTAAGATTTAAATGTTTAATCTTTTTATATTAACTATACATATGTGTACATATATACTATACACACACACACACACACACACACACACACACATATATATATATATATATATATATATACATACACATAGCACCTGTCAAAATGAAAACTGTCATTACCCCCGTCATATGCGAAATTACCCCCAGTGGGGTAATTTATCCCTATTTGGGAACCGCTGGTTTAGAAACACATAAGCATCAGCATTAGCTTATTCATGAAGTTCCCCAAGGATTATTATTATTATTGAACCAAACAAAATCTTCTTTCAGTTTTCTTCTGAAGATTGAAAAAGAAACCCACAAAATCACTTTGTAACTTGTTTACTTCTAAGTATTTACATTTAGTTTTACTCCACACTCGAGTACTTTCAGGCCCTGTCTGTGGCCCATTCTCAAGAGATGTTTGGGATGTTAGCCTGGGTCAAGGCCCAGCAGTCTTCTGGAACTTCTTCTCGCTGAGCTGTCATTTATGTGATGGCTGTTCTGGTTTTCTTGAGAGTTGCCAATCCCCTCTTGTCGCTCTGATATCCTGAGCTGAAGGTCAATGGGATTCACCCTTGTGGTAAGGGTGTGGTCACCTAAAGTCTGTTGGGCAGGAAACCTAATCTCCAGGTCAGCAGCGTCAATCTTAGCTTCTTTTAATATCAAAGCTCGGCTTATGGGATCTTCTGAGGTAAAACATTTGTTTCCTTCAATTACTTTAATCTCTCTGATAAGTGCACCTTCTACTACCCTCCTGTGACTAATTTTGTTGCTTTTGTATATAAGCCTACTGTTTTTGAAATCCATCCTATGGTCATTTTCCCAACAATGCCTAGCTATAGCACTCCCCTGAGAGTTAAGCTGTACTGCCCTTCTATGTTCTTGGACTCTAGTCCTTATTCCCATACCTGATTCCCCCACATATCTGTCTCCACAATTGTTGCAATTGATTAAGTATACCCCAGCTACATCACCTGTATTACTGTCTTCTCCTTCCAATTTATTTTTACATACTTTGTTTTTTACGGTTTCCTGCCCAACAGACTTTTGGTGACCACACCCTTACCACAAGGGTGAATCCCATTGACCTTCAGCTCAGGATATCAGAGCGACAAGAGGGGATTGGCAACTCTCAAGAAAACCAGAACAGCCATCACATAAATGACAGCTCAACGAGAAGAAGTTCCAGAAGACTGCTGGGCCTTGACCCAGGCTAACATCCCAAACATCTCTTGAGAATGGGCCACAGACAGGGCTTGAAAGTACTCGAGTGTGGAGTAAACTAAATGTAAATACTTGGAAGTAAACAAGTTACAAAGTGATTTTATGGGTTTCTTTTCATTATTATTATTATTATTATTATTATTATTATTATTATTATTATTATTATTATTATTATTATTATTATTATTATTATTACTTTCTATTTTTGGAAAATAAAGGTAGAACAAAAAAGATCAAGGCGTGATAACTCCTCGGTTGGAGAAACACATTAGTTAATAACCTTAGCTTCGCAAAATCGTAAAAGCAAATTAATACACCCGTTGCCAGCGTTGGTGAACATGAACACGATTAGCAATTTAAATAATAAATCAGGAGGAATGAACCTTCAAATTTCTTCTTACATTTATTAAAGTCTTTGTGCGACTCAATGCAATTTTCTTCGCGACTTTGTGGTTGAATTATGATCTGCAAAAAAAAAAAAAAAAAAAAAAAAAACATATTCTAGTCAACAAAATGACGTCTTTATTTTCATCCTTGATCGTTAGCAAGACATTCGACTCAATATTATCCTACTTCAGGTATGGTGTGATAAAATGACTTTAAAGGGATGTTTTCTTTATTATTTTCCAACACTGATTTACCACTTCAGTGACATCTGCATATATATATAGCAGGTATCCTATTTGTAAATCAACTAAATGCATGTATATATACACACAGACACACACACACACACACACACACACATGTATATATATAATATATATATATATATATATATATATTATATATATATATATAATATATATATATATATATATATATATATATATATATATATATATATATATATATATATATATTAAGGGGAAAGAGGAGATGATGAAGCTTCTGAATTACCTTAGATAACTGTTAAGGGTTTACAAGGTCGCCATTGAAAAACTTCAGCTACTAGCTCTAATTTACATTTATTCACATAGAAAATATTGAATGGCCTGAGATAACGGAAAGGCATATAGGCCACGCGGAAAGAAAGCCGTGTACTATTTGGATTACTCTTATCATTCACAATATGATAAAATGGCCGAATTCAACATTTAATGCAAAGCTGGTTTCCAAAGTGATGATCTCTGGTAATAAAAGCGCTTGCAAGGAGGCACGGATACACGGGGTCTGCAGTGGGCAACCTGGAAATGAATTCTAAATTACACACAGCATAAAAACAAAGACTTCTTGCACAATATTATGACTAATGCACTAGGGAGGTTGTTTATCTTTAATCACACACAAGGGGAGGACTCTAGTGCTTAAATAAAATGCTCAATGAAGATCTTAATCTTGGACAGGTCACTGCGGTGGCAAGTGCTAACAAGGGTTGACAAAGGATGTTCGTTAGAGGAGTGAGAAAATTGAAATTTGAACATGAAAATAGCAAGATTCATCTTGGAGAAATAGGGGCTAGTTGGAATTTGCACTTTCGAGATGTACCTTAGTTGGCTTGCGTACATAGCATGATGTCTGATGAGAGCTCAAACCAGCGATGATGAACAAAGGGCTGACAACAAGTCAGAGGCAGACACGTCTGTTGGTCCGCTATAGGAACTGGAGTCGACTGAGAGCGAAGTCAGGGCATTCGTGGGGGACCTTGGTTCAAAGCACAGCCTGCGGCATTGGCTGGAAAGATGCAAAAACACAGCCAGCAGACTTGTGTGAGAAGAGGTCTTAAAGCTAGGACTACCTAAAGCCTACCCAGCAGCCCATATAATCCCTACGACCTGCCCTTCTTACCCTACACTAGGACTCTAGTCATTAACAGCTTATTAACTCCTATCTTTTGGGCAGACGGACATGCCAATCCCACAATCCGTAAAAGGGGTGGTAAAGAAGGCTGCTCTTCTAGCAAATAAGTAAATTTGAATTTCCAAGGAGGTGAGGCAATATACAAATGTTACAATATATATAATATATATATATATATATATATATATATATATATATATATACATATATATGTTTCATACAGAGGGGGATATATGATGTGATATGCTATGACGTTTGTTGGAATGTAGAGACTCATCATTTAACTTCCCTGGAGACAGAGCGTTCAAGTGATAGCTTAGGAATGCTAAAGCATCTTTGTTTAAGGTGGTGTGATCAAAATTGCTGTCTTAGCAAATCATTGCCTCATCCAGTTGCTATGCACGGGCGGGTCATAGAGGTGACTTTGAAACTGCTCTCAAACAGTTTATGGGCGTGAACATTGTGCGTGAATTCGTACATGTGAGCCTTTTCCCCCTACATAATGAAGTGTTGTATTACAATGAAGGGAAAACTGTTACGGAGAGGAGGCAGAGCCAGGATGGCTTCTGCCAAAGTGTTTGTTGATAAGTGATAGTGCAAAACTGTGCTGAATGGGTAAACCTTTTCTTTATTTTGGTCAAAGTGTGGCTGGATTGTATTTGAATATTTATTTCAGAGATGTTCTGTTTCATATGATCTTTGATTATGCTCTTATGCTTACTGGAGTGTTCTCCTGTCTTCTAACAGGCGATTCTGGAAGAGGGGAATTGTTCTGAAGAAGAGTGGGATTAATCTAGAGAAATGGTGTACTGACTTAATTACTATGGTGACTGTGCCTAGTGTTATGGCTAATCTAATGTTGGTGTTTGATTAATTACCAAGGGTTATCTGAGTTATTTCGACTTTGGGTTTAACATTTCATTTAATCATTATGTTAAGAATCTGAGTTATTCAGTTAACACTTTGCTTTTAAATAAATGCATATTTTTGTAATTCACGACTCTGATTTGATGACCTTAGATTATGGAGGGGGAGGTATATCCAGAGAGAGAGAAAGATGGATGGAGAGAGAGAGAGAGAGAGAGAGGAGAGAGAGAGAGAGAGAGAGAGAGAGAGAGAGAGAGAGAGAGAGAATGTGTTGCCAATTGCCTTTGGCCGCTCTTGGTTCGTTGCTACCTTTAAAAATATGATAACGAGATTGATCATCTCGTTATTATATCTATATCTATATATATATATATATATATATCTATTGTATATATATATATATATATATATATATATATATATATTATATTATATTATATCATATATATACACACACACACAAAACGCTTTTGGGTTTATCAAATATGCGCATATTCTTCGACTAATATGCATTAGCTTAATATCAAGACACTAACCTCCTTGACATTCTAGCCTGATTTGACCTTTAAGGCAACTGTAATAGGATAATATGACCCACGGATAATCCACTGTATCCCAAAAGAGTAAAGGAGAATTCACTCAGTGGATTATAGACCCTAATTACAGGTAGATCTATAGGAAGAGTAGAGCCAGTTCAGCAGGTTACGAAGGCGCTAAAACACTACAGATTTGCTCCGGACCTTTACAACTATACGAAATACTTTCTGGAGCTGAAGATTTGCCCTGGATCAAACTTCAAGGACTACAATTTATCTGGAGACAGATCCATCACAATAACTATGTCCACAGCTCTATATTTTAATACTCATTCGCATTTATGATGAGGTCATTCGTGGAATGAGTGATACATCCGTGCTCTTTCCTGCCAAATATATATATATATATATATATATATATATATATATATATATATATATATATATATATATATATATATATATATATATATATGGATAACAGGTGCCTATTGCAGGTATACTGTTTTGCCATACGCACCTGTTATCCTTTACACTTCCTATAGATCTAGCTTGAAGTAAGGTCTACATTCCACCGAGTAAATTCTCCTTTACTCTTTTGGGATACAGCGAATTATCAGTCATATTATCCTCTTACAGTTGCCTCAGAGGTCAAATCAAGCTAGAATGTCAGGGAGGTTACTGTCTTGATATTAAGCTAATGCATATTAGTCGACGAATATGTGCATATTTGAAAATCCAAGAACGCTTTTGTAGAGAGCTCCAAGGAACGCATGGAACCTCGCCACCTTACATGAACTTTATGTTACACCAATTCTCGACGCCAATTCGAAAACACTCTTGGCCAAATATAGTATAAGAAAAGAACGTCATGGGCGGGTCCTATTACAAATGCATACTTCAGACCCGTCAACATTTATCAAGTCTGAAAATACTAAGTTTTATTCGTTTGTATTGTGTTTTTACGTTGCATGGAACCAGTGGTTATTCAGCAACGGGACTAACGGCTTCACTGCACCAATTGGGTGATTCCAACAGATTAACTCCTACCATGCACATTGCAATAAAGTGGCAGGTTGCACGGCTGCACCTTTGAACTTTCATTCCTGATTCGTTTGAATAAATTGCTTCTGAATGTCCTCGAGTTTCGTTGGCCGAATCTATTTTACTAATTGTCATTTCTAACATAACCTTTGCATGCGTTGTGTTTCTAGTTATACTGAGACATGAAAGATATTTAGAATTTTATTTAACTAAATTTACTATTAGCTCTGCTACGCTTTTTAAAATAGTATAAGATATGTATATTTTTTTTTACAGAAATATTGGTAGTCCCGATATTATCATCAATAATGTTATAATGTTCTTAATATGTGAAAGAGGACCTATTAGTGAACTGTGTTATTATTTTCTCTCATTTTTTTTACAATATCCTGTTCTTAGCTCACGATGGCTCGTGTTGTCATCTTCGGCGTGATCATGAGATACTATGTATGTTCATTCATGAGGTTTTTTTTCGAGTAAGCCAGCCTTTGGCTTAGTCTGTAGCTGAAAGAATAACTGCAGAAGAAGTTGGCAGGAAAACCAACGGGGATAAGCAAGATTAGTAATTTTCCGAATGGCTCTGCTACTGCTATTCAGAAGTCTGCAGAGGTTGAAAAGAATGAAGTAGCGGGAAGAGGTGCAAACTACATTGAATACATCGAACTAGGATGTTTTGTCAGCATGCGAGAAGCATTACTGCTGCAGCAAGTCCCAGAAGTGGAAGAGTGTGGGAAGGTAGGGAAATAATTTTAGTTAAGAGGAAAAGTAGTGATAGAGTAAAGTTTTAGTCTCGCAGAAAAGGAGACTTGAAGGGAAGGATTCTGGCATGAGACATAGCAAAAGGAAAATATGACAAATAATTAAAGAAACAATATTAAAACAAGATACAAATAGAAAAAGGCATTAAACCAGAACAGCAAACGTTGATGATGACGTACGATGAATCTGTGCAGGAAATCAGGTCCTTTTTTTTTTTTTTTTTTTTTTTTTTTTTTTGTACGAATAGCAGGGTAAAAGATTCACAGGTTCTAGGAGCCTGTATTCCAGGTAGCCAGCTGAAGACGACCCTCCCTCTCAGCTATCACCTCATTACAGATAATTAAAGCAATGGGTCTGTTGGCACCTGGTTGTTTTGGCTTAGGATATGGGTCTATATATATACGACTGGACCCACTTTTATTTAAGTGTCAGAGACAGTCGCCTTCTTTTACTTTATGATTCGCAAAGAGCGAACAGCGGTGTGAGTAGAGACATATCTTAGTCTCTCTCTCTCTCTCTCTCTCTCTCTCTCTCTCTCTCTCTCTCTCTCTCTCTCTCGGCAGTTAAGTAATGCAGGGACTTCGCCAGTTTTCTTCGTTCACGCATCAGTAATGTTGAAGGGTGTCGGAAACTCTTGGACTTTGAAAAATAACTTGTATTCTTTGAAGTAGTTTACAGGATTACATCGTGAGATAGAATTTCAAGAAGAGAGTTATTTCAAGGAGTAGAGTCGGAGAGTAAGTGACACAATGCTTCAAGTTGTGCATTGGAAGAGATAACAGAAGGAGACAACGAATGCATGCACATACTCCCTTTTTTTAGGGCATGCTTATTCAACAATTCATTTGGTTCTCATGAGAGCCAGTTTAGATTCTCAGAGCGTAAGAAGTTGTTCGTTCGTTTGTCTGTGGTTATGATTAGACAAGCATCGCTCGCATCCTGAGAATTTGATAATTTTGGGAAAGTTTTCCCTGTTGACCTGTGACCCAGAACGCAGCTATGTTTTATGATAAGGAATGTATTGCATTTCCCTTTTTTATGTAATTGCCATTACATATCGCTTGGTCACTCCAACAAAATAAGGTAATTTTGGGCAAGAAATGTACTTAAACAGGATGTGTGTGATTGCTACTCTAAGATCAAGATAATTCAAAATAATGATAATTCAAAATAATGATAATTCAAGTAATGATAATTCAAAATAGTGATAATTGATGCATCAAAAAATCAAAGAATAGTGCAATTGACAATGCAAATAATAATAATGATAAGGCACAGTCATAAGGCAAGTACCATGGATACATATGCTATATGTATAATATATATATATATATAATATATATATATATATATATATATATATATATATATATATATATATATATATACATATATATATATATATATATATAGATATATATATATATATATATATATATATATATATATATATATATATCTAGTAATCCACACAAGGAATAATTACCTTGATAGATTCAAAGAGGTTATACATATATACTAAATAGATATACTTATGTAAATGCAGGTCATGAAGATAATTGGTTCATCATTAGAAATACTAAGGCATTTCTGGTAGTTACATGACATTCAATATGCGATTGGGTATACATGCAGGATTATGTAAGGTTATAAGAACAAAAATTAATGGTACCCTGTAATCCTCCTATTTTCTTATTCTGATTGTTAATCTTAAGATAAATAGAGATCCCCAAGCCTAATCCTGAAACAGAACCAAATAAGTTAAGTGCGGCAAAGATAATCGGGTTACGTCTTTCAACACTGGACCACGTAAGGAGGTCGCGAACTAAGCATTCCGTGTTGGCCGTCTTATATTGCTATTCATAAAACATTAACTCAGCAATACCCGAGGTATAAGGGAGTGTTTGGTCGTTGCCTGGCGAAAGTAGGTTTGGTGCAATTGATTTAAGGATTCAGCAAAAAGGAGTCAGCTCGGATTTCAAATTGATAACATCATCCTCTTGTAAGAAAATAGCGTCCATTTCAACTTCTAACAATGTTACTAGACGTAATGAAAAGATCTTCATTTCTTTCAATGATTGAGCCATGATTAAATCGAACATTTTTGGTTTTGGAACTAGTCCCACACGAGAAAAATGCCTGAAAAATCAGTACCAATAAAAACAAGACAAGTTTCATGTTGGAGCCTGCAAATAGCCAAATATATGTAATTGCACAAGTTTTAAAATAACCATCACATGAAATAAAAATTGTATACACAATTAAAAAGGTTTTATACACATATAGATATGAAATACGTTACAGTGTCGTTAAAGAATTAAGGAAATTGTTTCAAAAGACATTAACTTATGAAAACTTAAGAAAAAGGACGAGGGACGGTTGTCCCCAAACCCGCAACAAAGTGTAAAGGAAAGTTTATCACTCTAGGGCGTGACATGCGATATTGACCAAGCACCCTCGAGAAATTGAACTCATCGCAGGATTAATTGGCTCTCCCTTCTTGTGACAGGTCAGAGAGAGCCAGGGGTCATTCCAACAGCCCATCAGGCAAATGTTAGAAGAAGGAATTCTATGCTCCCTTGTCTATAAAAGGGGAAGTGTTAAACTCGAAAGCTCCACCCTTTCCAAGGGTAGGCCGATGGGACACCTTGAAATGATTTAAAATCTATCATAGGCAATATTAATATTATGAATATGATAATTATCTGAAAATCGTGAGCCTGATAAAATGTAAAAGGCAAAAATTCAAGAAATATTGTGATGTTTCAGGATAAGAATTACTGCTGGAGTTATTTTTTTAAATTCCTACTGAAGGATGGAATATTTCACTTCATTAATTCCATCACATCTATATAAAAAAAACTATGTATGAGACTTACTAGGCCTGGTCTACTTCTATAGTTTCACACACACACACGCACACACACACACACACACACACACACACACACACATATATATATATATATATATATATATATATATATATATATATATATATATATATATAATATTAGCACTATCCTTTGGCGTGGAGTTATTGCTTCACACAAAGTAGTCTTTTATCTGAATGGGAGAGGGTCACAAGTGACAACAGCTACAAGTATGTGTTGAGCCATTTCTGAATAATTAAACCAGTCATATGGTGCCGCTCTCAATTCCTCTAAAAAAAGAAATGTAAGATAAGTATTCTCGTTTTAATAGCATCTTTGGTCATTTTCTTTTCTGGCCTATAGTTAGGGCACTGCAGCCATGTCGAGGTTCGTATCGAACTTGCAGCCACCGAAATGGCAGGCCAACACCAAGCCGACCACGCCGCTGAGGCGCTTGTGTGTGTGTATGTGTGTGTCAGATTTTTATCTTTGATGATGTTCTTGCTCCTCCTGCTGAATGAATTAAAATACTTCCTGATTAACATTGTATAGAAGTTCTTTAATGTTTAATCCTGCTATTTAATCTAACCATAAACATAACTGATTGTAAGAAATTATTACATCTAGTGTAAAGACAAATAAATGATCCTGGATATTAATTATATGCATTTCATTCATTATTTACGGAATTAACAGTAAAATATAGGCCGAAGACCAAGCACTGGGACCTAAGAGGTCATTCATTGCTGAAAGGGAAATTAAGAGACAAGGAGGTTTGAAAGATATAACACAATTGTTAGGAGAGGTGGAAAGTAGGATGGAAGAGAGAGAATATGAACGGAGGTACAGTAAAAGGAATGAAAGGGACTGAAGGGACGCTGCAAAGAACATAAAGTAATGTCTACACTGCACTGCAAGAGGCCCACTGACGGCACAAACCCCCTACGGAGATGTCAACATTTATACGATTATATTTTGGAGCAAAGTATGTGACCTTAGATAGTTTGAGATAAACAGAGTCCCTTCAATGCTCCTGTTGAGAAGAGAGTGGAATTTCCTGCTTTTTAAGTCAGTGTTGTGGTAGTGTAACCAAGTATCGACCAAATGCTTAAAAAAGAGTGCATGTCAGTATGTTGTATGTTGGCAACATGCTGAAGGAGAAATCATAGGTTAGTCTTAAATGTTTCCAACTGTATGTATTTGCGGGCTTCTGGTAAGAAGAGCCTGTGCTGGAATTTGGTCAGTTTAATCTAGACCCTACCTAAAAGTTCAGCCCCGAAAATGTTTCTGTAGATCAGCATTTCAACAAAGATTCTAATAAGTGTTGTTCAGAACCAAAGCTGTTCATTTTGTAAAGTTTTGTTCAGCTAAGCCGATTATTTTCATCATAGTTGGGTTGGATGACGTAAGGGAAAATAATTCCAATGTTTGATAGGCAGTGTAATGTTCAGTTGCCGTTGCAGATTCTAAATGGATCGACTAATGGGAAGTAAGTAATACAACTATTTTCATTGTCATGACTCATATGAATGAAATGCACCTTATAAAAAAAATAGAAATCTTATTAACTTGGAGGTCTACATAGAGAAATGTCAGTTTATTCTTTGAGGCCTACAAGCAATCGCTTGTGTAAATAGGCCATCAGCATAGATTCGCATGAATTGATTAACTTTCAAGCAATAATGAGTGCATAACTAAGCATCCTGTTTGTCTTCAAATTCGCCCCTTTATCATTCATAATATCGGAATCAATTGTGTAATTGAGAACTAAAATTGTAAACTAAGTATTCTCGTGCTCAGGGACGAGCATTGTTCCTTTTCTAATTATTTTGTGAGACAATTGTAAAGGATATTTATACTGTAAATGTAACCAATATCCTCTTCCACTGCGTGAATACCAAGAGACAAAAGGCCACTAAGAATATACTTCCACCATGCGAGCAATGAGTGATGTGCGGTGCATGAGCACTGAAGTATATTCCCGGGTATCTGTTGCCACTCTGAGGCTCTAATAAAAACTAGTATTTCTGAGGGCATGATCCCTGTATCTGAGACGGTGGCTATCAGTAAAATAGGTTTGATAGGTGCTCTTTATTATCAAAATTTGATTGACTCGGACATCTTTCAAATTTGTCATTTCTGTCCAAAATGCCAGTATATGAGACTCTTGAATAATTAGTCATGGCTGAAGGTTAATTAAGTATCCCGGTATTGATAGATCAAATCAGCTTTTGTTACAGATGTACATGAACTTCTACGAGATTTACAGGGAGCAGAATCCATAGAGTAGTGAACGAGAAAACAGAAAATCAGAGGCAATAATTTCCTAGGAAATCCCCACAGATTGTGCACTTTGCGCAGTGCACTGTTGGCATAACTTCAGTGTTTGCAGTGCACCTTCTGCCCATGGCTGCATTCTCTTTTTAGCCTTTTACTTTACCTCCTTTCCCACTTCCTTTCTTCAGTCTTGCTGTCGAACACTTGCAAATGCCACTTCTCGGTGCAGTTGTGGGATTTTCTCCCAGTTCCAGCAACTGATCCTGGAACTTCGTCTCCTTCATTATCTGATTCTCTATTCTTGCTGTCCAGCCTCTCCAACTCCCTCTGTTTATATTCTTGAGCACTGAGCTTGGTTTGACAGCCTACACTTCATAGATAATATCAGGATTAATGGTCCACAATTCGCCTTCGAGACCACTAAAAGGGATTCATGTTTTCTAATTCGCTGGTTTTGATCAAACTTTCCTCAAATGTAACAACTTTCAGTTTTATAAATTCTTCAGATATAATTAAATTGATTTCTGTCCAATCTTCTCCTTCCCATATGAGTACATATACTTGCAGTGACAAATCCATTATCATTTTATCTAAACAGAATCCATTGAAAAAGAAAACAATTAAGAAATGTTCGTTCTGTTCAGGAAACGACTAAGATAATGATTATCTGAATACTGTGGCGTGTATGTGTGTATATGTGTGTGGTAAATTCCTAATCTAAAGACAGTAACTGTCACTAATCTTTTGTGTTACTTTAAAGTTGTGCTGAAAATTCCTGAATAGCCTATAATACAATTATTCTAAGAAGTGCACAAAAAAAAAATTACATTTTTATATACTAGTTACAGTTGTTGGAAGAATTTAAAATAGTTTATGGTTAACTCTTTAAAATGTAAATACACACTGTATACAAGTTGTTTACTGTTTAAACTTTCTGTATAAACTAACAATTTCCATGTTTTAAATGAAAAAAAAATGTTAGATTACATTGTTGCAGGAATATAAACTTAGATGTCAATTCGAAGTGTTCCATTCAACATTTATGGGATTACAACCCTGAACAAAGTATAGCTTCGTACATGATCACAGATAACTTACTATGAACTGGGTTTCCTAAATACCACTGTGAAGAAGTACGTGTCATTTCCTACAGCTGTCTTTCACAGACCTTCAGTTTGTTGGTTTGAAATAAAAAGAAAATTCTGAAGTCAGTCATTAGCCCCTCTCTGCTAGATAGACGCTCAACCTTTCAGTATTCAGTGTTTTGTACATAGATTTCTATGGGAGTTCTTAGCTTTTCAACGCACAGATTGCAGACAGTACTCCCTGACGATCACTATAGAAAATTACTATCATATGTTCATGATAATAATAAATGTTCAATGGCAAAGACAACAAGTTTATTCCTTATGCAGAACATTCTGCTCTCTCCGCATCGTTCCCATCGCCCGACGCTGCAGACATTCTCCAACAGGACTCTGCTTGCAGACATTTCCATCAAACATTCTCCAGCAGGACTCTACTTGCAGACATTTTCCTCTGACATTCTAAACACAACTCTTCTTGCAGACATTTCCATCAGACATTCTCCAACAGGACTGTGCTTGCAGACATTTACATCAGACATTCTCTACCCCCAAGTCCTCCACCAGTCTCCACCGCCCGGCCTTTTCCTTGGCAATGCTTCGTTAACTAAATGTAACTCATTTAAAGTTCTAGGTGTCATTCCGAACTGTATTCTCCATTTTTGGGAAATATGCTCTCTCTCTCTCTCTCTCTCTCTCTCTCTCTCTCTCTCTCTCTTCTCACTTTCTCTCTCTCTCTCTCTCTCTCGCTGTATTCAAACAAAAGGCTTATTGGGAAAGTCTTTCACGCTTTTTGAAGACCCGTCTGTCCTGAGGAAATGTTTTCATTCCTGGTTCTGAGTCGCTTCTGAAATTCTTGGATGAGAAATTGAATTCTGTTACTTTCTTATTACAGAAATATTACAAATTATGAGGAGTTTGGAAATCAATGATTCGTATGTATGGTTTAATGAACAGCCATACTTACTTGACTTTGAACATTTGTGAAAAGTTAATGTCAGATTTTAATGTAATCCGGAACATAACATTTTACTTTACACAGCAGTTATCAAAATAAACCAATAAAGTGAAAAATATCATCGTTAAAGACGAGAAAAAACTGATGTGCCTGATTTGGAACCGTTGCTTTTTTATTTATTTTTTATTTGTTTTACTTTAATAAATTTTGGGTTGAAAGAAGAATCAAGGTGTAAATCTTTTTAAACATCTCTTGGCAATGTTTGAGGGGGAAATTGCCCCGTGTGCTTTTCTCTACCAAAATAACTATCTCTGAAAAAGCGTTTTGCAAGCGATTAAGAAAGAGCATAAAAACGGAGAACTGTCCTAGTTATCAAGAATACACTTGAACGACATCGCTACACGTGCGTTGTGCGTGAGTGACACATTATAAAAAAAAAATCCCAGTGCAGTAAAATATTACTACACGTCACTCAGGGAGTCGGTGAACACGACAGTCCAATCAATAGACCTAAAAGATGAATTGCATTACCGACCTTCTTTTCTTTCTTTCCTCCTTTATCCTCGTAGTATCTTCTCCGCACGGCATCTCGGACAAATCGAGCGGAGAACTGTCATCGTTACCAAGGCCTGTCCCCGTTTTCGTTCATCTGATTGGTTGCCTATATGCCAATAATAATGAGATCGTTTTATATCATATAAATTATGTCTCCGAAGCTCCATGTCATCGAGATAAAGTCGACTGTGTCTGAAGAATATATAAAACTGAAAGTTGTTAATTGTGAGGAAAGAATAATAAGAAAAAAAGCGAATCAGAAAACATGAATCCCTTCTAGTGGTCTCAAATGGTTATGATCGATATAGCGCCTTGTCTTATTATAAAAAAGTAAAAAGAGAATTGCTTTCAGAGCCATAAAGACAGCAGCAGTAGCATAAGAAAATCGCACACGTCGTCTTGAATGGAAAGACATAAATTGATACCACGTTTATAAACTTCAATGAAAATCTATTCTGTAGTGTATACTGATTGGGCAAAATTGGCAAAATTGTTTTTGTTTTTTTTAGTTAAGATCCAGACACTATTTACACCTTTTCACCTTAAAGCCAGGGTTGCCGTTTTGAGGAATTTCGTCTACTAGTGTGGCTTTCTGGTGACATCTGGCAACTCTCCGTGCCTTTTCCGACCACAAGCCACAGCACGTTTTGTTCTATTATGAAAATAAAGTTATAAAACATATCCTGCTTATTTAGATAGATGAATTTATTGAAATCCTTTTTTTTATTTTTTGCTGCGTCAAAAATACTTTATGCTAAGCTAGTGACGTTTAGTTTTTTGTCACAGAAAATAATTCTATATCGCAAAATACGCATTCTAACCATTATATTTTCCGCATTCTAACTATTAAATCAAAAGAGCTGCGTATGGTAACACTGCTAAAAGCCAATGTTGTGAAGAAAAAACGGCGACGTTGCTCAAAAGCACTTTTTACCTCCTTTCTTGCTTGCATGTACAGAGTTGTTTGAAGTGGAACAAAAAAAAAATTCATTACTTCAGAAGTCAAGACGCTAAAACATTCCTTGACAAAATATAGGCTCTCGTCAAACTGGCTTTAATTCTCTTTGAGTCCAGAATGATATACAGCTGTTGTCCTTATTGTTCGCTGCTCTATTTGCCTCGTTTTTTGCTCACATGCTCGGGGTCGACTGATTTAGATGTACTCTTATGTTGCACAGATATCGATGCAAAGTCTTTCAGTGGGGAAGACGCTTAGCTAAGGAGAAGACTTGATCTACACCATCCTACAATCAGAAGTATCGAAAACAGGAAACCACTTCCCTGCAACCCTTACAATTCTTGAGGAACGTTAACGGTTTTGAAATATGTTTTGTGGAAAAGCCCTGACGTTTTTATTTGTGTTTTGTTTGGCCACGAGTGTTCTCGAACTGGCGTCCAGCATTGGAGGTGTCTTGTATGGTGCATGCAAGGTGTCCAAGTCCCGTGCGTTGCTTGGAGCTCTCCAAACGAGCTCTCGGATTGTACCAACCTCTGCCATTCGATCTTCACTCATCTGCTTCAACTCCTGCAGTGAGCTGCAATGGTGTCAGCTGTGGTGTCTGGATCTGAACTCCAATAACACCTGTCTTTTCTTCAACTTGTACATATTAGCTTACCATCAGGAAACAAACCTCGCCGACGCTATGGACTGCTATGTGAAGAAGAAGAAACCCGACCTGACCTATGGAGTAAAAATAACTGGACCCCCTCCCGATACTTTGTACCCCAAAAGAGTGAAAGAGAATTTAATAGATGGAATATACACCCTGCAAATCGACGAGTGCTATAAGGCTCATTACTATTTCAACCCTTACTTAAAACTGGATCTGGGAAGCGTAAAGCTAGTTCATCTGATCATGATAGTATTACAGAATAACACTAATGCTGAATATGTTTACAACATAGAAGTGCTTTTTGGAAGAGAAGATTTGCCCGAATCGGAATTCAAGGACTATAAGGTTTTTGGGTATTTCCCCGGTCCTTCACAGCCAGGTCAACAAATCATCTTCAACTACTCGTGCCCAATTAGGGCTCGATA
This sequence comes from Macrobrachium nipponense, assembly GCF_015104395.2. Taxonomy (NCBI): domain Eukaryota; kingdom Metazoa; phylum Arthropoda; class Malacostraca; order Decapoda; family Palaemonidae; genus Macrobrachium; species Macrobrachium nipponense. Next base: position 18,988,761 of record NC_061100.1, on the reverse strand, counting down.
TTTCGTGATTCGGCGACTCACTGACACTTCTCGGTGCTCTCCTGATGGAAGTAGCAACTCAGTATTCTGCATGCTGCAACTATGCCATTTGGAAATTAACTAAACAGTGATTTTTTTTGGTATGCTTTAGCAATGACAGTATATATGCATATATATATATGAGTGTGTGTGTATGTGTGTCATCTAAAATAAAATGATTATTTGTTCTGTCCCGTAAATGAATCTGGACAGTGATTAACTGAAGACATAAGTGTGAGAATTCCTGATCTATCAAAAGACACTAACTGCCACTCATCTTTTGTGTTACTGTATATTGGTACTTAGCAACTTCTCATCAACACGACATAATCATCGTGTGAAAAAAATTATATATAGATATATATATGTGTGTCAGATTTTTATCTTTGATGTTGTTCTTCTCCTCTTATTGAATTAATTAAAATACTTCCTGACTGATATTGTATTGAAGTGCCTTGAGGCACCATAAACATAACTAAGTGTAAAGAAATTGGTACATTTAGTGTCAAAGACAAATAAATGATCCTGGATGCCAATTGTATGCATTTCATTCAACATTTACGGAACTCACAGTAACATTTAGGCCGAAGGCCAAGCACTGGGACCTATGAGGTCATTCACTGCTGAAAGGGAAATTGAGAAACAAGGAGGTTTGAAAGGTGTAACACACTTGTTAGGAGAGGTGGAAAGTAGGATGGAAGAGAGAGAATATGAACGGAGGTACGGTAAAAGGAATGCAAGGGACCGAAGTGACGCTGCAAAGAACATAAAGTAATGTCTATAGTGCACTGCAAGAGGTGCACTGACGGCACTAACCCACTACGGAGACGTCAACATTTATGCAATTATAATTTGGAGCAAAGTATGCGACCTTAGATAGTTTGAGATGAACCGAGTCCTTTTAATGCACCTGTTGAGAAGAGAGTGGAATTTCCTGCCTTTTCCTTTCCACTTTCACAAACCTTCACTTTGCTATATATTATCAAAATAAGAAACGACCTCACTGAAGCTTTTGACCAATTTTAACCTTGAAACTGTAATTTTGAAATTCAGACAAATGAGAATATATTGTAAAGTCAAGACGCGCTCATCAGAGTAGCGAGACCTGTTAGGAAATGCATGACAGGCAATTCATCACTAAAGTTATTCCATATATATTAGCGCCTCAGTGGCATGGACGGTATGTTGTTGGCGTGCCACCTCGTTGGCCGCGAGTTCGATTCTCGGACATTCCATTGAAGGGTCAGAGATGTGTATTTCTGGTGAAAGAAGTTCACTCTCGACGTGGTTCGGAAGTCACGTGAACCGTTAGTCCTGTTGTTGAATAACCACTGGTTTCATGCAACGAAAAACACCAAACAAACAAACAAACAAATATTCCAAACATAATTACTTCTGTCGGGTTAACGTTAACTCGACTTCTTCTTCTTTGCCATTTTATCATAATTTGAAATATGAGATACCACTTGGAATAAATGGAAGGACAGCTTAACGTCAGCAAACTGGCTTTGAAATCGAAATAAGATGTAATGGTATATATTTCTGTTTTCAATATTACATTACTGTTTAAAGATTTCTCATTTCAAATCATTTCCGAAATTGCTGTCCGGACTGTGGGTCATTCTTGGTCATTGGAGGTTCCATTTCGGATTTTATGTCGTCCTCGAGTTCCATCCAGGTGGCACTTGTCCTCTTTTGTTTTCTTTCACTCCAATTCACTCGACCGGTTTCAGTGGGACTCTTCACTGAATCATTTCTGATCATTTCAACTGCCAGTGCGAATTAACTGGAATGGGAGACTGCTTCACTTTCTTCTAATGCAAGGTCATTTAAATTGCTGCTGAGTGACTAATGGTGCTGCGGTATAGGGCCCCATGTGGGGGTCATACCCCAACCTGAGGTATAACAAAAAACCACCTATATCATATTGGGGGACTGTGTTTCCACATTATGAAATGGTGTGATGTAATTATAAAAATGTTCCGTGTAGCTTTTTCAATGGTTTTCGTATAATGTATACTCATCAACACTAATGCACAATTCAATCACATTTTGTTTAATGCACATAAATTTTAGCTAGATATTTAAAAACTTTATTATAATATTGCTACACATTCATTTTACAAAATACAACGTTTTATAAAGCTTTCAAAACAGGAAAATGGTTTGCTATTGAGGTATAATTACTTTAAATAGCAAAAAATACAGTAATCTGTTTAAGCTTCACAACATATGCCTTAAGCATAAAGAAATTACAATAGACATTATACATTAAATAGTGAAATCAATAACAGGTAATCATATAAATCAATATATATATATATATATATATATATATATATATATATATACACATGTAAACAATATGGAGAAAAGCCAGCGTAACATTATAATTTATTGTCCAAATTTTCGAGACTTTGGGTCTCATCTTCAGGGCTGTAAAATATACAAAATACACAAATTAAAATAAGACTCAGTACTGATATCAATAAAAATGGAACAATATAAAACTAAAATATTCTAAAAATAATATCTTAAAAAACAAACTAAAATAAAAATAAAAAGTGAAGAATGCGTAAGTCAGTACCTCTCTCTATTGGTTTGGAAAGGAGGACGTCAACTATGTTATAAACAAAACTGTGGAAGGGTTCTGATTATTTAATGGGGGCACAAGCTGTTTAATTGTCAACGACTCCAAAACAGAGAGAGAATAGTCATTGGGTGTTTGAGCATGAACATGACAACCAACTTGCTTTTTTAGATGTTTTAATTACTGGGACAGAACATAGTTTCAATACGAGCTTCTTTAGAAAAACGACGTTCACAGGTCAAGTTACTCACTTCTATAGCAGTTGTTCCCTAACATTTAAATCAAATAGTATTTCCACGCTATTACACCGTACTTACATGTTATCTCCCAACTGGCATAACTTCCATTGCGAAATCCAATTTTTACTCGTTTTTTAAAAACAATTCGTTCCTCCAGCCTTATTCTTTAAAATGTGAATAACTTTCCAAATGGTAAAGTTCAGCCACACCACCTTGTATGCCTCTATAGTCTATACCTTTCATTCAGTCCAACACATTTAAGGTGCAAACACAAAAAGTCGTTCAGAGAACTTTTCCGGCTGTGAATCTCAAGTTAATAACTAAAAATCCTAAAACTCTGGGTTCTTTGTTCTCCCGCAAAGATAAACTTCCGTTTTGATGCGATCTTTGGTGGTAAATTGCTTTACTTGCCCGAAATGTAAAATCGGGAAATACGTGGGAGCCACCAAAAGATTGCTCAAAGTCAGAATCGATTCTCATCTCGGAGTCAGTCACCGTACGGGATGTACTTTGAAACCAAAAGAATTCTCTAACATACGAGAACACTGTAATAAGTGTAAAAGATAATTTTCATGTAAAGATTTCCGCATTGTTACCAAAGCACACAATGATTATTCCCTCTCAGTTTTGGAGTCGTTGACAATTAAACAGCTTGTGCCCCCATTAAATGGTCAGACCTCTTCTACAGTTTTGTTTATAACATAGTTGACGTCCTCCTTTCCAAACCATAGAACGTCACTCAGTTTTTAACTCCAATAGAGAGAGGTACTGTCTTAAGCATTCTTCACTTTTTATTTTTATTTTAGTTTATTGTTTAAATTATTATTTTTTAGAATATTTAAACTTTATATTGTTCCATTTTTATTGATATTAATACTGAGTCTTGTTTTAATTTGTGTATTTTGTATATTTTACAGCCCTGAAGATGAGACCCAAAGTCTCAAAAATTTGGACAGTAAATTATAATGCTAAGCTGACTTTTCTCCACCCTGTTTATATTTAACCTACGGCGTTCCAGATGCCCCAACCTTCAGATATGTGTGTGTATATAATATATATATATATATAATATATATATATACTATATATATATATATATATATATATATATATATATATATATATATAGTTATATATATATCATATATCTATATATATATATAATATATATATATAGATATATATATATATATATATATATATATATATATATATATATATATATATATATATCTATATATATATATATATATATATATATATATACACGTAATTGGACATCAACAGTAGTTATCAGTTCCATCATCATCATCAGAATCTGAGTCTGTCACTGTGTTTTGACATTCGTAGCCCTGCCTTGACAAACTCACTGCATCTGAGACTGGTTTTAAGACACTGATATTGGCCTGCTGATGTGCAGTCAGTATCTTTATAGTAGAGATGTGTAATGTCTCGAACTTCCGTTGGAGCAAGTTCCTTCAGACACATGACTGGCCGCAAACCATGGTCCTCTGACCTCATCCATCCATTTTTGCTTGGATCCCAGAGAACTGGATTGGGTATGAGGCTCTGTTTCCACAAGGCTACCTGATATCTTGCTCTTTTCACATGCTGAGAAAATGCATCCTCAGTAGGAGGAAGCTGAGCAGCTGGTCGGTTAGTAGTTGATGCCATTACATAGCGGAGCTTGTCTAGTGATTCACATGCAAGCTTCCGTTTCCCATATAACAGGAACACAAACTGTCTTACAGCAGCCAAATCCACCATTTCGTTACCAGATAATCCAAAATCATTCTGTAGTTTGGGCTTGTTAGTTGTCAGACAGTTTGTTGAATACTGTTGTCTTTCCAATTCTGAAGAAGCTGCTAGTGGAGTCGCATCCTAGCAAGGCATGTGTAGCTGGCAAACAGATGCAGAAATAATTTCTCAGTTTTGAGGCAATGGTACCAACACTCCAGTGATTTCTTCCAGTGCCTACCTGTATTTCGTTCTCAGAGACAAGCATTATTCCTTCTCTGATTTTTCTTTGAGACAATTGTAAAGGATATTTATACTGTAAACTTAACCATTATCCTATTCTGTCCAAAATGCTAGAATAAGCGACTCTAGGATAATTAATCAATTATCTGGAAAGGGTAACTGCTTCGCCCAATAGTCAGCCAACTTACAGGTACTAATATTCTCTAGACACTGTTGAATGCTCTGTAGTCAATAATCTATTGGAAATCATGTCTGAAGGCTAATGAAGTATCCCGTTATTAATAGATCAAATCAGCTTTTGTTGCAGATGTGCATGAGCCTCTACGCGATTTACAGGGAGCATAATCCACAAAGACTGGTGAACGAGAAAACAGAAAGTCAGAGGCACTAACTTCATAAGAAACACCCATAGTTGGGTAGTGTTCGTTAGTGTACCTCACGCAGTGCAATATTGGCATTACTTCAGGGTATTTGCAGTGCACCTTTTGCCCATGGCTGCCTACAGTTTGTAGCCTTTTACTTTACCTCTACTCCAACTTCCTCTCTTCAGTCTTGCTGTCCAACACTTCCAAATGCCACTTCTCGGTGCAGCTGTGGGGTTCTCTCTCATTTCCAGCAACTGATCCTGGAACTCCGTCGCCTTCATTTTTTGTTTCTCTATTCTTGCTGTCTAGCCTCTCCAACTCCCTCTGTTTATCCTCTGGAGAACTGAATGGTCAAAAGTGACCCAGAGCTTGAACGAAGCTCCATAAATAAGATCAGGATTAATGGTTCACAATTCGCCTACGAGATTACTAGAAGGGATTCACGTTTTCTAATTCGTTTTTTTTTTTTTTTATAAATTTTCCTCACATGTAACAACTTTCAGTTTTACATTTTCTTCAGATGCAATCGACTTTATCCTGATGAATCTGACGTTCCTTATGGAGCTTCAGAGACGTAAATTATATGATATAAAACGATCTCATTATTAACATAAAGGCAACCTATCAGATGAACGGAACGGGGACAGGCCTTGGTAAGGATGACAGCTCTCCGCGAAAGTTGTTGTCTGAGTTGCCATGAGGACATGATACTACGAGGAAAAGAAAGAAAGGAAAGAAGGCCGCTGATGCACTTTTGCTTACAGCTCAAAAGACTCGCGTGGAATCGTTAACTACGATTTCTTCTGACAATGTGTCACTCAAGCACAATGGACGTCTAGCATGTCGTTCATGTGTATTCGTGATTGTTAGAGGAATTTTCTGTTTTTATGCTCTTCGTAAATCGATTGTATGACATATGGCTTTTTTCAGAGAAAGGTACTTCGGTAAACAAAAGGAGGGGTCCGTTTTCCCCTTAAACATTGCCAATAGATATTAAAAAACATTTACAACGGGATTCTTCTTTCAACCAAAAACTTATTAGATGATAAAATATAAAATATAAATAAAAAAGCAACGGTTCCAAGCCAGGCACATCAGCTTTTGGTCGTCTTTAACGATGATATTTTTCACTTTATTGGTTTATTTTGATAACTGCTGTGTAAAGTAAAATGTTATGTTTCGGATTACATTAAAATCTGACATTAACTTTTCACAAATTTTTAAAGTCAGGTACGTAGGGCTGTTGATTAATCCATACATACGAATCATTGATTTGCAAAGTCCTCATAATTTGTAATATTTCTGTAATAAGAAAGTAATAGAATTCAATTTCTCATCCAAGAATTTCAGAAGGGAATCAGAACAAAGAATGAAAACATTTCCTCTGGACAGACGGGTCTTCAAAAAGTTTGTTGTTTGAATACAGCTAGAGAGAGAGAGAGAGAGAGAGAGAGAGAGAGAGAGAGAGAGAGAGAGAGAGAGAGGATATTTCCGAAAAGTGGAGAATGCAGTCTGGAATGACATCTAGAACTTTAAATGAGTTACATTTAGTTAACGAAGCATTGCCAAGGAAAAGGCCGGGTGGTGGAGACTGGTGGAGGACTAGGGGGTGGAGAATGTCTGATGGAAATGTTAGTCGTTTTCCAAAGTGAACGAACATTTCTTCTGTCTACTTCTTCGATGGTTTCTCCTTGGATAAAATGATAATAGATTTGCTACTACAAGTATATCTGCTCATATGGGAAGAACACAGGACGGAAATTAATTTGATTTGTTCCTATTTAGTTACTTTCCAAATATCAAACCTACAGTATGCACAAGTCACGGTCAACATTGGTAGTGAGGGGACACAGAGTCAATAATGGTAGTTGGGGAACACAGAGTCAACATTGGTAGTGAGGGAACACAGAGTCAACAAAGGTAGTGGGGGAACACAGAGTCAACATTGGTAGTGGGGGAACACAGAGTCAACATTGGTAGTGGGGGAACACAGAGTCAACATTGGTAGTGAGGGAACACAGAGTCAACAATGGTGGTGGGGGAACACAGAGTCAACATTGGTAGTGAGGGAACACAAAGTCAACAATGGTAGTGGGGGAACACAGAGTCAACACTGGTAGTGGGGGAACAAAGTCAACAATGGTAGTGAGGGAACACAGAGTCAACATGGTAGTGGGGGAACACAAAGTCAACAATGGTAGTGGGGGAACACACAGTCAACAATGGTAGTGAGGGAACACAGAGTCAACAATGGTAGTGGGGGAACACAGAGTCAACAATGGTAGTGAGGGAACACAGAGTCAACATTGGTAGTGAGGGAACACAGAGTCAACCATGGTAGTGTGGGGAACACAGAGTCAACATTGGTAGTGAGGGAACACATAGTCAACATTGGTAGTGGGGGAACACACAGTCAACAATGGTAGTGGGGAACACAAAGTCAACAATGGTAGTGGGGGAACACAGAGTCAACATTGGTAGTGAGGGAACACAGAGTCAACAATGGTAGTGGGGGAACACACAGTAAACAATAGTAGTGGGGGAACACAAAGTCAACGGGGATGTAGGGTGGGGGGACAGAGTCAACATGTATGGAGGGAACACAGAGTCACATTGGTAGAACATGAAGTCAACATTGTAGTGAGGGGGGAACACGAGTCACATGGTATGGGAACACAGAGTCACATTGGTAGTGAGGGGAAAACGAGTCAACATGGTAGTGAGGGAACACAGAGTCAACATTGGTAGTGAGGGAACACAGAGTCAACATTGGTGGACGGAACACAGAGTCAACATTGGTAGTGAGGGAACACAGAGTCAACATGGTAGTGGGGGAACACAGAGTCACATTGGTATGAGGGAACACATAGTCAACCATGGTAGTGTGGGAACACAGAGTCAACATTGTAGTGGGGGAACACAGAGTCAACACTGGTAGTGGGGGAACACAGAGTCAACACTGGTAGTGGGGGAACACAGAGTCAACACTGGTAGTGGGGGAACACAGAGTCAACATTGGTAATCGAGAACACAGTCACTTGTAGTGGGGGGGAACACAGAGTCAACATTGGTAGTGAGGGAACACATAGTCAACATTGGTAGTGAGGGAACACAGAGTCAACAATGGTAGTGGGAACACAGAGTCAACATTGGTAGTGAGGGAATATAAAGTCAACATGTTAGTGAGCCACAAGGAGGTACAACATTGGTAGTGAGAACAACAGAGTCAACGTTGGAGTGATGGAACAGAGTCAACATGTAGTGGTGGAACACAGAGTAACTTGGTGTGAGGGAACACAGAGTCAACATTGGTAGTGAGGGAACACAGAGAGTCATAGACCATTGGTAGTTGAGGAACACAGAGTCAACATTGGTAGTGGGGAAGGCACAGAGTCAACAGGGTAGTGGGTTGGGGAACACAGAGTCAACATTGGTAGTGAGGGAACACAGAGTCAACAATGGTAGTGGGGGAACACAGAGTCAACATTGGTAGGGGGGGAACACAGAGTCATACCAATGGTAGTGGGGGAGGGGGGACCAAGTCAAACATGGGATTGGGGGAACCAGAAGTCAACTGGGTAGTGGGGGGAAACACAGAGGGGGTCAAACCATTGGTAGTGGGGGAACACAGAGTCAACAATGGTTGTGGGGGAACACAGAGAAGTGCCACTGAAACGCCGAAAGACCAAATATCGAGCCTCAGTGGGAACGAGAAGCTGAAAAGGATCTATCCATTTGCCTGTGGAGGACCGGAGAAATATCCAAGTGACTTGTAATCGTTGAAATTCGAATCGGGCAGGTCCTCACTTCTAATGTATACTTCAATATTGTATACTGACTTCCTGCCATCACCATGGCTTTACACTTGCCTAATTAAGCTACATTCCGTTAGTAGAGATCATGTCTTTTCTTTCCCAGGCACTTACACTTACTAATGCAATAACACTTTGTCTCTTAAATGACAGAGGTAGCTGGATTAAAGCAGTTTCCCCTTAAGCTTGTCCTTTTATTCATGTCAGCCTCTACAGGATTCTGTGCAGCCAATATGCCATTGAAGTAGTTACCAGCCTTACTTACCCCTCTTAGGTTTCCTGCATTTTTTCTTTCAGGTTATTATATTTCAGGTACAGGCTCCCTAAGAAAATGAACCCATGCCAGCGTAAGGCAGGCTTTATTTATCTAAACTGAACCGACAAAAGCATGAAATCATATGACATGAATGCCATGAATATGAACGTGATCATGAAATCATGACATGAATACCATGAAGATGAGAGGGAGAACATGAAATCATGTCACATGAACGTTATGAAGATGACAGCATGATCCCTCAAAGGATAAGAACAGTTCTGTGCAAGTATTTAATGTAAAAAACGAAAAAAATTTATACAACAAAAAGAACATAACAGAAACATAAATTTTACTAAAGTTTTTTTTTTCCTAATATGAAAGTAATATAAGCTTCTATGTTCTGGTATCGAAGTGGTTCTTTTATACCAAAAAACATATGAGGGAAAAGTAACTCATGCGAAGATTCAAACATGCCATGTCAGCAAATCAATGTCTAAGACAAAAGGTTCATTGAATGAAAATGGAGCACTTTAGTAAGGATGGCTTTTGAATGAACCAAGAGGGCCATTGCAGTGATTTGCCTTTTCTTTGGAGGAAGGGGCCGTTCCCTGTTTGGGTGCTAGCGAATGCTATATTAGAATTCCCCTGTGGGGTAATTGCATCAATACAGAGACCTTTAGTACGAGAAACGCTTGGTTAAGGGCACAACCCTCTCTACATAAGGCTACGCTTTTGCCAGCATCCTTCTTAAGGCTTTGGACACTGAACATCACCAGTCCTGAAACATGCACTGCAAAGGAGCCCTAACGCTTCTTTTCCAATTAACCTTGGCCACGAATGTTTTCAAAGTTGCGTACAGCATTAGTGGATTTTTATATAGTGCATGCATGGTGTCCAAGTCCCGTGCATTGCTTGGAACTCTCCAAACGAGCTCTCAGATTGTACCAAGCACTGCCATTCGATCTCGACACATCTGCTTCAACTCCTGCAGTGAGCTGCAATGGTGTTAGCTGTAGTGTCTGGATCTGAACTCCAATAACACCTGTCTTTTCTACAACATGTACATATGTAAGTGTTTACATAATAAAAATATGGAATGTTAGTCCATATATATAAAAGACTAAAACTAAGGAGGTCAACCAGATTGCTTGCAGGAATGTGATCAGACTAGAGACGCTAAAGATGACGTATACAATAAAAGTAGGCTAAGATAACATGCCGTCACCTGTAGTCATTCATTTGTTTTGAAAACATTAGTCCAAGCTCCCTGCTTGAGACAACTACCGCGACCTATAATTCAAATGGCCTACGTGATCTCTAATGTGTCTCATTTTTGTATGTATGTTCATATGTTCGAGCTACTATCTGCTTCTTTTATAACTTTTAACCGAGATGGTAGGCAGAGCAGAATAGAGTCAGTCATCATCATTGGCAGACCTGTATCTCTTTACCTAAGCTTTATCATGTAGAGAGAATAGAATCAGCCATCATCATTGGCAGGAGCGATCAAGCTATCGTCATTAGAAGACATGTACAATCATACCTGATCTTCACCATGTAACTTCAGAAGAATATATGTATTTTTATACTTCGTGTTTTCGACTAGAACCTCACCTCATCACCGAATCATCATGAGTTTAACACATCGTCGTCATAACCAAAGAAGATAATACCGACTTCGTAAGTGATCTACAAACCTCAAGACACTCCAATGAATATGGAAGTGCAATACCAACCGACTTAGCGTAAGATTATCGCAAGTCTAACATTACCTCATAGGGCGCCTTATTATACAAGGCAACAGCCCTAAAACATATCAACTTACTATCAGGAAACGAACCTGACCGACGCTATGGACTGCTATGTGAAGAAGAAGCAGCCCGACCTGACCTTTGGGGCAAAAATAACAGGATCACCTAACGATCCTGTGTGACCCAAAAGAGTGAAAGAGAATTTAATGAATGGAATATACAACATCAAAGATAAAAATCTGATACAATTTATGTATATAACATATATAATATATATTCATTTCAATCATGATTGAGTTGTGTTGAGGAGAAATTGCTTAGTGTACCACTATACAATAACACAAAAGCAGAGTGCCAGTTAGTGTCTTTAGATATCTCAGGAATTCAACACCCATACACTTATGTCTTCAGATAATCACTGTCCAGATTTATTTATCAGACAGAACAAATATTTATTTTCTTTTAAATGACACAAACCCATTACAAATAGCATAACAGTATATATATATATATACACACACACACACACACACACACATATATATATATATATATATATATATATATATATATATATTACATAATATATATATGTATATATATTACTGTTGTTTCTTTAAAGAATACCAAAAGAAATAAGGGAGAAGTTTATCATTGTTTAGTTGACTTCCAAATAGCAGATTTGCAGCATGCACGGTAGTGCGTTGGTACTTCCATCAGGAGAGCACTGAGAAGTGTCAGTGAGTCGCCGAATCACGAAATATCGAGCTCTAATTGGGCACGAGTAGTTGAAGATGATTTGTTGACCTGGCTGTGAAGGACCGGGGAAATACCCGAAAACCTTATAGTCCTTGAATTCCGATTCGGGCATATCTTCTCTTCCAATAAGCACTTCTATGCTGTAAACATATTCAGCATTAGTGTTATTCTGTAATACTATCATGATCAGCTGGACTAGCTTTACGCTTCCCAGATCCAGTTTTAAGTAAGGGTTGAAATAGTCATGAGTCTTATAGCACTCGTCGATTTGTAGGGTGTATATTCCATCCATCAAATTCCTTTTCACTCTTTTGGGGTACAAATGATCGGCAGGGGGCCGTGTTATATTTGCCCCAAAGGTCAGGTCGGGCTTCTTCTTCTTCACATAGCAGTCCATAGCGTCGGTCAGGTTCGTTCCCTGATAGTAAGCTAATATGTACAAGTTGTAGAAAAGACAGGTGTTATTGGAGTTCAGATCCAGACACCACAGTTGACACCATTGCAGCTCACTGCAGGAGTTGAAGCAGATGTATGGAGATCGAATGGCAGAGGTTGGTACAATCCGAGAGCTCGTTTGGAGAGGTCCAAGCAATGCACGGGACTTTGACACCTTGCATGCACCATAGAAGACGCCTCCAATTCTAGACACCAGTTCGGGAACACTCACGGCCAGACATAATAGGAAAAGAAACGTCATGGGCTCCTCCAAAGTGCATATTCCAAAACTGCTGTCTTTCGTTAAGTCTACGGAATTGTATCTGGTGCAGCCAAGTGCGTCCCTTTTCGCCTAACTTCCAACTGTAGGATGGTGTGGCGTTAAGTAGTCTCCTCGGCCATACCATGCGTCTACCTCAGTGAGGAAAACTATACGTAGGTACCGACAGGTCTGCGCCATAGGATCAAATTTATAATTCAGTCGATTCTGAGCGTGTAAAGGATTGAGGCAAAAAGTAATGAAAGAAAGAGAGAAAAAAATTCAATTGCCGCAGCTTTGAATGCTTAGAACAGCGGTTCCCAATTACTTTTGGTCATTACCCCACTTTTTCCAAAACCCTGGCTAGCAGCAAGCTCGTTACCCCCACACCATATCTATTATTTTGTACATGATTAATGTAAAACAAACTCTTTTAGTTGGTTGAACCTTCCTTTATATTCAGTTATTGAAACATATATATCAAGAAGTGCTATTAATTCTGTTGAAAAAAAAGCATACATATAATAAGGTTGAAAATAAATGGAGAGAATATATAATTGAAATAATGTTCATCAGTGTGAAAAATGACAAATAAATCAATAAATATTTCTGTTGGAAATAAATAAAATAATTTCATGTAAATAATCACACCTTCAGTTGTAAATAAGTGGAAAAAAATATATGTACTTAAAAAAAATCTTCAGTAGTGTGAAAAATTACACCTTCGGTTTGAGATCATTTCAATAATGCGAGGAGATAAGCTTTGTAAGGGCACATCTGATGTCATTTTCTGGGTTCAATCTATTTCTCTCTTTGATTCGGATGGTCAAAAGAGCTGAAAAGCCGGCCTCACTCATGTAAGTGGAACCAAATGGTGAATTTATCACACCTGAAGGACAGCAGTAGATAATTAATCTTTCACCAATAAGGACCACTATACCAAGTGGGATAGTATACCAGATCCTCGCCCAAGGGTAGCTGGGACAATCACCTTTGAAAAAGCTTCCAGAAGGCAAGCAGAGGAGCAGATAGAAAATAGCCGGGAGCCTAAAGCGGTGTGGACTGTGGGGTCCAGAACCTCACAGTTGTGGGTTAGAAGATTCAAGAAAGGCTCACACTTCGATTTGTAGTCATATGCTTAACTTGTAATTTTATGTGTTTCTTTTTTACTAGTGTGTTAATGAAGTAAGAAACCTGCACTGTGTCTTCCTAGCTAAGCCTCCTGGGACTCTAACGACTAACAATAACTAAAGCAAGAAACAATAAAGGATCTATAAACTAAAACAAATACAAGAAAAGAAGAAGGACATGACAATCATAAGGATTTTCAGCTGAAGTTGAGGAGAAATAAAAAAAAAAAAAAAAAAAAAAATGACAGAGCAATAGGGAAAGAGACCCCATTGTCCCTCTACACCAAGGTGCTAATCTGCAGGTAAAAAAATCGACTACCTGGGGATTAGCACCTCGGTGTGAAATTTCACACCTTTCAATGAGGTGTTAATTACTTTTCACGCCTTTTAATGAGGTGTTAATTAATTGATCATAAAGGTGTGAATATACCAAATAAGTGTGAAATTTCACAGGTTTCCCACGGTCGCATTGACGCTGTGCAAGACTCTATGGAGGTAAAAACCCGGATTTCAACCCTGACCCCCTGAAGTTCCTCATACTCTACGTAGGTAAAAATCCGAATTTCAACCCTGCCGCCCCCGAAGTTCCTCATACTCTATGTAGGTAAAAACCCAGATTTCAACCCAGACCCCTGAAGTCCCTCAAACTCTACAGAGGTAAAACCCCAGATTTCAACCCTGACGTAATATTCCTTCTAAAAAGTTCCTGTTTAGAGATAATGACTTTGCTGGTTAAGCTCCTCCCTTTTCAGCTCCGCCCCTAGATCAACGTATATATATATATATATATATATATATATATATATATATATATATATATATATATATATATATATATATATATATATATATGACTGAGGAAGTAGAGAAATGAGATCATCAGAGACAAGAGAAGAAGGAAGAGACGAAGGACATGAGAGGAAGAGGACGCACGAGAGAGAGTGGGAACGGATACAAAGTCGTCCGTAGTCGGAGAGAGAGAAATCCTGACGTTGAGCAACCCTTCAGAGAAGAAACGTCCTACAAGTGATTTTGAGGAGTAACCCGCCCTTCAAGTTTCAAGACTAAGGCATTCCTTCCTGCAGTATGAAGACAAGAAGCCGCCTGAAGTTTGTACTGTACCCTTTTGTGAAGCCCTCGCTCCGAGCACTGATTTCGACAGCTGCAACACTGGCCAAGAAGTATTTCATTACCGCACTGTTTCCCCCTTTTACATATTGTCAGATTTAATTTTGTTATGTAAATAGGAGAAACCATTCTGCATTTATCTTTGTGAATAAGCTTGTAAAAAAACTTCTGCTCTGGTTGAGTTTCTCTGTGTTCGTATCCCGAGTTGTAATTGTTGGTGTTGAATCCTTTTTGTTTAGTATAATAAAGAACCTGAGTGGATCTTGGTCCGTAACCTCGACCCATGAATTGAATTGACTCGGGTAACCTTACCAATTAACGTAATATAATTTTATTATTTATTTCAAAATAAAAAAATTTGAAATTAAGATTAAAATTAAAATTACATGAGTTATAGAAATTTGTTTAAAATTTATTAATTCTCAACATCCTAATATTAAGTTCACCATAGAGACAGAATCCCATAACTCCCTGCCAATTTTAGATTTACTTGTCTCCAGAGACAATAATAGCTTTCATACAGGAATTTACAGAAAGTACATTCACAGGCCTAATCAGGGGCAAATTTCTATATCTAATGTAATTTTAATTTTAAATTAAATGCCCTCTCCACCCTCCTTCATAGAGCCTAAGTCCTCACTTCCAGTTGGGTCTCTTTCCACAACGAAATAGATTTTTTTAGTAAACCCGTTGGTGTGGTTTATATTCTTGTGTGTATTTAATTTTCGATTCGAATAATATTGAAAATCACCCCCACATTCCATTCGAATACCTATACCTCCTCATTCATTCAAAACAAGTTCCCTTTCGACCTTGAGAGAGAAGTCGGTTAGGAACTAACTCTTTTAATTCATTGATATTCGAGGCGCCGTCAAGATCGTTTTGAATGCAAAGCGGATCGATCGTACCAGCTTATTAAACAGCTGTATGAGTACCTGTGTGTGGGAAAGAAACGCCTAGGGCCCCTTTGAACGTCACGTCCATTCAAGGTCGTTTTGAATCAAAAGCAAATTCATAAATTCTGTTTTGATAAATGTTCTTCATACAAATAATTCTGGGAATAACCAGTTATGTTAGCCTTGACCAAAGGGTGCGGTCCCGCCGCAGTCGTGTGGTGGTTTGTCCTTGAGTGTATACTAAGACGCAATAAGTCTCAACATCATACAGTGTAGGATGGTTGAACATGTGTAACAGGGCTGCCACTCGTACTTTTCAGAAAACCCCAGATACAGATTGAAAAAAACCCAGATTCCTATACAAAAAAACCCAGCGCTGTACAGTATATATATATATATATATATATATATATACATATATACGATACATACATAGCTATAGATATAGATATATGATCACTATAATATATATATATATACATATGTATACTTGGTATTAGTGCTAAATAATTACATTTGACATACCTGATATATAGATAATCAAAAGAACCTCAGGTTTCCAGTAACTAAGGTGATGGATGGAAAAGGGTTACGCTTGTGTTTCTAGATCCGGATCGCTCTCAAATTCAGAAACTTCTTGCAGGGTCACTTTATTTGAATCTTGCAGATCTTTCAGACGTTTTTGATGCCTATTATGTCAAACACCATCCATTACATCTTTTACGAGTTCTGATGTAGGTTCCCAAGTATCACTATTAAGACCACTTCTGGTTATTGCCTGAATTGGGTTTGAGAGAGTTTGTATTTTTTTATTTGACTAAATTAACTTGAGAGAAAACTCGTTCTACTGAGGCAGAAGAATGTGGTAGTATTGTTAAATTTGTCATAAAGCAGGAAAGCTCTTCAAATTTTGGAATATCAGAGTCATCTCTTATATTTCTTAATTTGTATCATCAGAATTCTGGAATTGAATTATAAATTGGAGTTATATCTTTTGAATTTCGGAATTATTTCCATTCGTCGTCTAAGTCATTCAATTCCTTTTCAGGGATAATTGATGGAAAACTAAATGATAATTTGACAAGAGATGTTGGTGACTTTACAGTATCAAGAGCCAAAGCTGGATCCAAGATGCTTAAATTAGCAATAACACCATCTTCATGAATGGGGAACCTTTGCTTAATTTGTTTTGATAATTCAACAAGAAAATTTAGACAATCTATTTTCTTAATGAAGCCATTGCTCTGCCACCTAAGTACAAATCATCAAGATTTGTCTCTGCAACATCTTTGCTGATGTTATGTACTCGCGGACCATAGATACATAATTTCAAAAAATATCTTACTTCAGTGTAATTTTACAAAAAAAAACCCAAATTTCCGAATAAAAAACCCAGAAACACAGACGAAAGACAAAAAACCCAGGAGTGGCAGCCCTGTCATTGTGTAATGTCTGTCGCCGAGAGGGCAGGGCGATTGGCGCCAATGTAGCCCGCATGTCTGCAACTCACTTGCAGTAACGCCTCTGTATAGACTGGACGTGTGATAAAGCACTCTATTGACACACGGGTTTCCTTCTGTTTCTTACATACAGTAATCATTATTATTATTATCTTTAATAATAAAAGTCTAATTTTCAGATAAATAAAACAACAAACATCATACAGAGATCATTATTATTAAACGTGATTATAATTTTAATAGTATTAGCGCTATTACCAGTTTCTGAAACTCATTATTAGAAGGATTTTGACGAATAATAACTAAAAAATGACCTAAATTATTTTAGTTCAATCTTCTGTGTAATTTCAAAATTTGATTTAGAACAAAAGACATAAAAAATCTCATTTGTTTTGTTTTGTTAAAAGACTAATAACATCTACTCCATGAAAAATACATATTTATTACAAAACTATGAGTGAAATTTTACGACACAAACGAACAAGAAAGTCTATATATGCGCACAGATCGCATTTTTATTATTAAAAATGAAATGAAAACTAAACCTGGGATAATAGACGCTAATATACAGCTGAGGTTTAAACGGGCGGTTTCCTTATTAGTCTTTTAACTAAATGTATTTTTTTTTTTATGTTTTTCGCGTTACAGCGTATAGAAAATGGTGCCTCTCTCGCATTGTTTAAAGAAAACGTTGTATGTCTCATTATTTGCATAAATTGGAAAATGTCCATATTCTTTTTTAATATAAATATATATACCAAAACAATACTCAATTGAGAAGGTTGTATGATTGTTATAATAATAAAGTAGTGGAAATTAGTTAGTCTTATTATTTTTTTATTTAAAAAAAAAATAAAAAAAAATCACTCGCATTTGCTAAAATGGATCGCTGTAGACTCGTATTCCATCCTTAGTCATTCCTCTCCGCTATATCTCAGTTTATTTTAAATACGAACACTAAAATATAAGTTACCTTAAAATTAATTAAAATGCGCTAGAGACCGCCAGTATATATACTATTAGAGAAAATTTGATATTATTTCGCGGAAATGTTTCATTATTCATTTTTTTATTATAAAAAAAAAAAAAAATAGATCCCAGCCATGCGTCTCACGTTCAAAGGTCATGGGTGACAAAACCGCCAAAAATAAATCCCAGTCACTTCAAAGTGACAGTTAGCTTTGTATTTTATTCATTCCTACATATCATATTTTGTATGTATCGGAATATTTTTTTTTCTGCCGTATTAAAAGTTAATAACTTACATTATAATGAGAAGTATTCTTTTTTAAAATAAAAAATACCGTTTTACATGTTCGATTAAAAAAAAAAAATCTTCTTTTGAAGGATTTTGGCCAAGATAGCTCGAGGCTGGATCCAATCAATTTTCCTTTATGACTTTCCCGACTTCTTTTTCTAAAGAAACAATGAGTACAATTTGGTTTTCTTAATATAACAATAATAATAATAATAATAATAATAATGATAAAATAAAATATAATAATATAATAATAATAATAATAATAATAATCATAATAATAATAAGAAAATAATAATAATAATAATAATAAATAAATAATAATTAATAATAATAAAAAATAATAATAATATGTGGCGCCGTGGAGAGTGGGTTAGGTCGTCAATAGACTTAAGTCAAGTTAAGCAACATTGGGGCTGGTCAGTCGTTGGATGGGTGACCGCTCTCCTCGGCGTTGATTCCTTGGGAAAGGATCTTTACCATAATTTCCTCAGTCTACTCAGCTGTAAATGAGTACCTATCCCTGATGGGTAGGGTCCCAGCTATGGGTTAAATAGCAAAACTCAGCAATGATGGAAAGAAATGAAGGAATAAACGACAACGACGTAAATGGAACCTCTGGCAACAGAGGAGCTTCGTCCGGCAACCAGGTATTCAACCCAATTGAAGGGGAAGACGGTCAGGTACTTGGAGGTCGTCATCCAGCAACTGATCACCACAACGACAGTAGTCAACAGCCTGAGATTGGAGCTACAGAGGCAAAAAGGAAGAAATGGACAAGAGAAGAAAATAAGGAAATATGGAGATGCTACATCAGAAGCAAACCGACGGAGAGAGGATATAGAAGAAGATTGGTCAACATCTGGAATGAGAGGAATAACACCCCCCAAACAGAGCAGAGGCTGGCAGACCAAGTAAGGAACATAAAAAAAAAAGAACTGGCTCTCCCCAACAGAAAGAGAAGAACTGGAAAGGGAAATGTCACACGACAACGAATTACACGAAGACGAACTGAGAGACGATGCCACAGAAGACGACAGGGAGGATGAGGTATCAAACAACGACACACGAAGAAACACCGACGAAGTAACAGAGAAGACGGAATGGGTAGAAAAGATTAGACAATGGATGGAGCCAGATACAGAGAGAACAAAGATCCCCTCCATGAAAGCCTACAACACCAAGAAATTAAGGGAGAAAACAAGTGAGGTCAATGAAATAATGGGCATAATACACACCACCAGTATCACAGAAACAAATAACTTGACATATGCAGGAGCAAGATTAGTAGCAGAACTGATGGGGTGGATTCGAACACCAACACCACCAGCACAACCAACACAACAAACAAACCAAAACAGCAACTTCCTTGGAAAAGGCGCCTGGAAAAGCAAATCATGGTGATGAGATCTGACTTGAGTAAACTGAAAGAGATGGCAGAAAAAAAGGCTAAGAAGCAAGAAAAACAAGGGAGGAAACTCAAACGAGAAATACAAAGTACAAGAGAGGGGACTAAACAACACAATAGAAGATGTAAAACAGAGGCTTAAGGCCAAAGCACATAAGAGGGGAAGACCCAGAAATTCCTGAAGCCGAACCAAGTAAGAGACTCTGGGAAAACATATGGAGCAATCCGGTATCACACAACAAACATGCAACATGGCTCCAGGAAGTCAAGGAAGAAGAAACAGGGAGAATAAAACAAAGATTTACAGAGAAAATGCCAAACTGGAGGAAAGCCCCAGGTCCGATGAAGTCCATGGATACTGGCTCAAAAACTTCAAGGCCCACACCCACGAATAGCAGAACAACTCCAGCATTGTATCTCAAATCACCAAGCACCCAAATGGATGACCACAGGAAGAACATCCTTAGTACAAAAAGACAAGAGTAAGGGAAATATAGCCAGTAACTACAGGCCTATCACCTGCCTACCAATAATGTGGAAGTTACTAACAGGTATCATCAGTGAAAGGCTATACAACTACCTAGAGGAGACAAACACCATCCCCCACCAACAGAAAGGCTGCAGAAGGAAGTGTAGGGGCACAAAAGACCAGCTCCTGATAGACAAAATGGTAATGAAGAACAGTAGGAGAAGGAAAACCAACCTAAGCATGGCATGGATAGACTATAAGAAAGCCTTCGACATGATACCACACACATGGCTAATAGAATGCCTGAAAATATATGGGGCAGAGGAAAATACCATCAGCTTCCTCAGAAATACAATGCGCAACTGGAATACAATACTTACAAGCTCTGGAATAAGACTAGCAGAGGTTAATATCAGGAGAGGGATCTTCCAGAAGATGGATGCCGGGTACCAACTCAAGAAAAGAGGCAACAGAATCAACCATCTGATGTTCATGGACGACATCAAGCTGTATGGTAAGAGCATCAAGGAAATAGATACCCTAATCCAGACTGTAAGGATTGTATCTGGGGACATCAGGATGGAGTTTGGAATAGAAAAATGCGCCTTAGTCAACATACAAAAAGGCAAAGTAACGAGAACTGAAGGGATAAAGCTACCAGATGGGAGCAACATCAAACACATAGACGAGACAGGATACAAATACCTGGGAATAATGGAAGGAGGAGATATAAAACACCAAGAGATGAAGGACACGATCAGGAAAGAATATATGCAGAGACTCAAGGCGATACTCAGGTCAAAACTCAACGCCGGAAATATGATAAAAGCCATAAACACATGGGCAGTGCCAGTAATCAGATACAGCGCAGGAATAGTGGAATGGACGAAGGCAGAACTCCGCAGCATAGATCAGAAAACCAGGAAACATATGACAATCCACAAAGCACTACACCCAAGAGCAAATACGGACAGACTATACATAACACGAAAGGAAGGAGGGAGAGGACTACTAAGTATAGAGGACTGCGTCAACATCGAAAACAGAGCACTGGGGCAATATCTGAAAACCAGTGAAGACGAGTGGCTAAAGAGTGCATGGGAAGGAGGACTAATAAAAGTAGACGAAGACCCAGAAATATACAGAGACAGGAGAAAGACAGACAGAACAGAGGACTGGCACAACAAACCAATGCACGGACAATACATGAGACAGACTAAAGAACTAGCCAGCGATGACAATGGCTACAGAGGGGAGAGCTAAAGAAGGAAACTGAAGGAATGATAACAGCGGCACAAGATCAGGCCCTAAGAACAAGATATGTTCAAAGAACGATAGACGGAAATAACATCTCTCCCAATATGTAGGAAGTGCAATACGAAAAATGAAACCATAAACCACATAGCAAGTGAATGCCCGGCACTTGCACAGAACCAGTACAAAAAGAGGCATGATTCAGTGGCAAAAGCCCTCCACTGGAGCCTGTGCAAGAAACATCAGCTACCTTGCAGTAATAAGTGGTACGAGCACCAACCTGAAGGAGTGATAGAAAACGATAAGGCAAAGATCCTCTGGGACTATGGTATCAGAACGGATAGGGTGATACGTGCAAACAGACCAGACGTGACATTGATTGACAAAGTCAAGAAGAAAGTATCACTCATTGATGTCGCAATACCATGGGGACAACCTGAGTTGAAGAGAAAAGAGAGAGAAAAAATGGATAAGTATCAAGATCTGAAAATAGAAAATAAGAAGGATATGGGATATGCCAGTGGAAATCGTACCCATAATCATAGGAGCACTAGGCACGATCCCAAGATCCCTGAAAAGGAATCTAGAAAAACTAGAGGCTGAAGTAGCTCCAGGACTCATGCAGAAGAGTGTGATCCTAGAAACGGCACACATAGTAAGAAAAGTGATGGACTCCTAAGGAGGCAGGATGCAACCCGGAACCCCACACTATAAATACCACCCAGTCGAATTGGAGGACTGTGATAGAGCAAAAAAAAAAAAAAAAAATAATAATAATAATGTATGGGTGGTTCGGTAGGAATGATGGCTTAACATATGTGTCCTTTCAATCTATATGCACACACAAACGCAAATGTTACTCGAGGTCGCATTTAGATGAAATAAAAACTAAATCCGGGATAACACTCCATTTGAGTGCTTCTTATCGATCCATGTTCCCATTTAAAGAAAACGTTAAGAGCTAAAGATTTCTTCCATAACTTAAACAAACATGGTTATATTAATTACTATATTTGGATTATATAATATATAAACGTTATTAATTATAACTTTCCTCCTTTCTCGACCCCAAAAATAAAACTCACGCAGCCTTTTATCTAAAGATAAATAAATCAAAAACCAAAGTTATTTATTATTGTTATGGTTGGTAGACGTAAAAAGTTTATTCCTTATTACAGACATGTCAATATATTTTATTTAACTTATTTAATAAATCATGAAAATATCAATCCACAGACGACATTTTTTTTATTTTTAAAAATTAAAAGTCAATTCTGTTTTTTATATGTATATTATTTTACTTAATTGTACGCATTTAAGTTGAATAATTTTTATAAAATAATAGAATCATATAACTTAAATTAACATTAAACCTTATTGGTTACAAAATATATAAATATATATATATGCGAACTTGGCCTAACCCCTCTCTCCTTACTCTGCAATGTCTGTTATACTTGAGGTAACTATTACTGCTTCAGTAACAAATGATGTTACTGCCATAGCTAGTTAGAAAAGACAAATTACTCTTTATTACAGATAAGGCAATAAACAAAAGTTGGCGAACAGGAAGTAAAGTATAATTTTGTGTAGTTCAGGTAATAATGTCACAGGTAAAAAAATCCCAGAAAAAGGTCATAATTATTTTTATGGCATAAAAGTTAAGTTTTCTGGTAAAATTCATTATAACAAATTAAGTAAACTTTTAATATATATTGTTCTGTAAGTGTTCTGATATGTAAAACAAATAGATACATCCTAGATAAATAATATTCATGAAGTGAGCAAATAATATTGCAATGATATAGTTGAATATTACTATAAATCTAAGATGAATCCTTGCCTGGTTCCAAAACAAATATCAATAAAATAGAAAGAATTTATTTTTTGTGGATGAAACCTTACAAGTACGTATGGAATAAAGCCACATGTACTGAAAGTATCAGTAAAATATATTGTCATGTGAATGCTTATTCTTTTTCATTATTTCAGGTAGTAAAAATAAACACAGCCTAAGTAAATTACAATGACTTATTGTTTGTTCCCTACTAGACCTATCAGAACAGCGGGGAGGATAAGCGTATCCAGGTGGC
This sequence comes from Macrobrachium nipponense, assembly GCF_015104395.2. Lineage (NCBI taxonomy): Eukaryota > Metazoa > Arthropoda > Malacostraca > Decapoda > Palaemonidae > Macrobrachium > Macrobrachium nipponense. The sequence continues at coordinate 18,965,198 of NC_061100.1, read as the reverse complement.
CGATTATGAAGAGCGAATTATAGGCTTATAAGATCACCGCCATTTGTAAACAACTTGTGCTCTGTCTGTAGATGAAATCCTTTCTGCTGCTGTGCGTTGCCGAATTTATGTAAACAATAAGTGAGATAAGTTCGATCCGCATAACCCTACATTTAGGCTGAATATACAGTAGATTCGTGAGCTTCTATGCTTCCAGGAATTTCACACCATTTCTATTGGAATAAGTTTAGCTTTGTATTGAAATAAATGATTATATGGAAGTCACTTGTAAAGTATTTGTCAATGCCAAAAATATAAGTCTTTCCTTAGCTATGATATTAAAATCATTATTATTATATTATTTCATCTAAAAATGTTCAGAAGTCCAAAATCAATACACACACACACACACACACACACACACACACACACACACATATATATATATATATATATATATATATATACAATGCCGTCAATATGTACAATTCATGTATTGCTACCTTTTATGTTATGTAATGGATATTTTATAATTAAAAACAAGCAATTTTGATGTCCTCTCAAACCCGAACGTTATTATTGGTGCATTATGTATGTCGGAACTGTTACAACGATAGTTTGCACTTGGGGTAACTATCACTGCTTCAGTAACAAATGATGTTACTACTTTAGCCCTGTTAGAAAAGACAAATCGCTGTTGATCACAGATAAGGAAGTAAACAAAAGATGGCGAAGAGGAAGTCGAGCAACTTTTGTGTAGTTCAGTTCCGTATAACGAAGTGAACGGTAAAATATTCAAAATTCCGTATAAGTGATTTCATAGCAGGCCTTTTTAATATATAACATATTACAAAGGTTGGAAATACGTTATATACGGTATATTTTGCGTGTATTCGTATGTATGTATGTATTGTATGTGTATATATGTGTGTAGATAGATAAATAGAAGGATGCATAAAGACACATAGTTGGGGATGGTTTCTCTTTATTCCAGTAGCTACTGTCCGTTTTTCCTGTGTCACATTCTTTGTCAAGCAAGAACTAAAATGCAATAATATCCTGTATCTTATTTATAGCAGCTCTAAGAAGAAGGGAATGTGTTTGTGTGGGGGGGGGGATGTTTTGAGGCTATTTATACCTATTTGTAATGCTTAGTTACTTAGGGGTGGTTAATTATGTTCATTATATTAGATAATTTTTCTACATGGTGTAACTATTAATACACGAGGTTTACATTCGGTTACGTGTTCATATGGGTCTAATAAATTGATTGATTTTTCTGAATCATTTGGGTGGGGATTGACCTTGCGTATACAACATACAACGTTGCACAAACGTATGCTATCCATTTCGACCTGTCCCTATGCCTGAAGATACGCACCTTTAAGTAGATTCACACCCACGCGAATTCACTCACCCAACCACATACGCACTAGAACTACGGGCTCTATGTTATATATATATATATATATATATTTTATATATATATATATATATATATATATATATATATATATATATATATATATATATATAGAGGAGAGAGAGAGAGAGAGAGAGAGCGAGAGAGAGAAGAGAGAGAGAGAGAGAGAGAGAGAGAGAGAGAGAGGACTAGTAAGAGAGCTCAAGCCCTACAGATATCACAAGGCGGAGAGGTAAAGGCATGTCTCAGCGTACATAATTTATTGCCGACGTTTCACATCGCTTCGATGAATTTTCAAGGCTGGGGAATTGATAAAAATACAAACATATAAGAATTGTCACTAATAAAATACGGTATAATATTTAAAATTGGTCACTAAAACACTAAAACATTTAAAATGTAAAAATTACTGTACAAAAACATTAGGTTGGAGAGACAACCTACCAGAGTAAAAGATAGAAAGTGACTGAAGGACAGAGCAGGGTTGCCAGATTTCCAAGACTAAAAGTTGCCAAAGATTGCTAAAAATGTTGCCAAAGGTTGCCAACCCCTTTTTCCACTAATCCTTATATACATTTTTTTAGTTACCTGCGCATTTGCCATAAAATGAGAGAAACTGTAATTTCACGGGTATTATACATCGTTGTGTTGAAACTTTGTACTAATACAAATAGTTTTCGATTTGCATTTATCCCAGTCAGGGGCGTCATTTAGGGGGGAGGGGCTGGGGGGCATCTGTCCCCCCAAGACTCAACTTGTCCCCTCAAGCTTCTACTTGACCCCCTCACACCCCAAGCCCCAATAAGTAACAACAGCTGATTTTCCTTTATTCCTACCAAAATTCAAATGTGTCATCACATTAAGTTATATCTATCTATCTATTAGCTATCAGTGAGGATGGTGGGAGTCTATAGATTTTGTTGAAATACCTTTTGTGTCAATGACAGGGCTTAAGCCTACACGTCAAATTCTTATATTTTGAGGCAATTACAGGGCTTAGGCCTACACGTCAAATTCTTTTACTTTGAGACAATGATAGGGCATAGGCCTACACGTGAAATTCATATATTTTGAGCCAATGATAGGGCATAGGCCTACACGTGAAATTCATATATTTTGAGGCAATTACAGTGCATAGGCCTACACGTCAAATTATTATATTTTGAGGCAATGTCAAGGCATAGACCTACACATAAAATTCTTATATTTTGAGACAACGACGGGTTTTGGGCCTACACGTATCTGTTGGAAATGGGGTAAATTGTTATTGATATAGTAGTTTCAACTCCACGATATATAATGTATATGCATAAAGTGGAATGTATACTTATAAGCAAGAGCACATACACATACATGCGTGGATGGCCAAATCTTAGGACTGTCTCAGCCTCACACCACCTATCGAACTGCTTTCAATGAACTACTATACTGAAAATATATTTACTAAAGGGATAAATTATATTGCTGTGACGAGTAAATATAAGGCTGCTGTAGCGTTTCTATGAGAATTATGAAGGCTATGGTAGGGAGGCATCACAAGATACTTAACAAATTAGAAAAATGTATGACAGCTGAATGTTATGTACGAGACGATCCAAACCAGTCTGCGACTGCGAGTAGCCCAAGAATCATTTGGTTTTGGGGCATTCTTATTGATCTCGATTACTTTTAATTAAAGCATTACCAAATTTCAGTTAACAAGAGTAGTCAGATAATTATTTGCGCCGATATTTTATAAATAGGTCTATGTTTATTCTGCAATGTTAGGATACCATATGAAAAATTTTCGAAGACAGTACAAGCACCATAACAGCAGCAACAAAAACAAGAATAAACACAAGAACCAAAATAAAACAGTTGAATATAAGATAGGCCTTTAATTAAAACGTCATAAGCTGCGTAAACCAACAAAAAGGCATACGCCCTTATAGGTCTACGTCAATTTTTATGATCCTGTTATCTCGAAAGG
>NC_061100.1:18924068-18961327 GCF_015104395.2 Macrobrachium nipponense | reverse complement strand
CCTTTCGAGATAACAGGCGTCATGAAACATTGACATAGACCTATAAGGGCGTATGCCTTTTGTTGGTTTACGCAGCTTATGACGTTTTAATTATAGGCCTATTGCTGTTATGTGCTTGACTGTCTTCGAAAAATTTTTCATATGGTCATCCTAAAATTGCAGAATAAACATATACCTATTAATAAAATTATCGGCGCAAAGAATTATCTGCCTACTCTTATTAACTGAAATGAAAGGTAATGCTTAATTAACAAAAGTAATCGAGATCAATAAGAATGCCCAAAACCAAATGATCATGGTTTGGATCATCTCATACATAACATTTAGCTGTCAAACATTTTTCTAATTTGTTAAGTATCTTATGATGCCTCCTACCATAGCCTTCATTCTCATAGAAACGCTACAGCAGCCTTATATTTACTCGTCACAGCAATATAATTTATCCCAGTTAGTAAATATATTTTCAGTATAGTAGTTCATTGAAAGCAGTTCGATAGGTGCTGTGAGGCTGAGACAGTCCTAAGATTTGGCCATCCACGCATGTATGTGTATGTGCTCTTGCTTATAAGTATACATCCCACTTATGCATATACATTATATATCGTGGAGTTGAAACTACTATATTAACAAGGTAAGGTACCCTTTTTTCCAACAGATACAGGTAGAAAACCCTCCCATTTAAAATAAGATTGACGTGTAGGAAACCCAAAAACCCTTCGTTGTCTCAAAATATAAGAATTTTATGTTTAGGTCTATGCCTTGACATTGACCTCAAAAATAGAATTAAGAATTAGATGCGTAGGCCTATCCCCTGTCATTGCCTCCAAAATATAAGAATTTGACGTGTAGGCCTAGCTCCATCATTGACTCAAAAATATATGAATTTCCCACGTGTAGGCCTATGCCCTATTGTCTCTAAAAGAATTTGAGTGTGGTTAAGCCCGTCATTGACACAAAAGGTATTTCAACAAAATCTATAGACTCCCACCATCCTCACTGATAGCTAATAGATAGATAGATATAACTTAAGTGATGACACATTTGAATTTTGGTAGGAATAAAGGAAAATCAGCTGTTGTTACTAATTGGGGCTTGGGGTGTGAGGGGTTCAAGTAGAAGCTTGAGGGGACAAGTTGAGTCTTAGGGGACAGATGCCCCCCGACCCCTCCCCCCTAAATGACGCCCCTGACTGGGATAATAAATGCAAATCGAAAACTATTTGTATTAGTACAATGTTTCAACACAACGATGTATAATACCCGTGAAATTACAGTTTCTCTCATTTTATGGCAAATGCGCAGGTAACTAAGAGAAAATGTATATAAGGATTAGTGGAAAAAGGGGTTGGCAACCTTTGGAAACTTTTTTAGCAATCTTTGGCAACTTTTAGTCGTGGAAATCTGGCAAGCCGCAACCCAATGTTGCCACACGTACGATAATTATCGTACAAGTACGATAAAAACGGCTTCCTTGGTACGATGCATGATAGCATTTTCCATTATCGTACGGTTTGTGCGTAATTCTAAGGTGTTGATAAGTAATTAATACAATATAAATGGTCGGTGAACTCCTCATGAAACAGGCTAATTTCTATAAAAAAAGAAAGAATTATTTCGGAGTCCGTACATGGCTTGCCGCCGAGCTTGTCTCCTAAATTGTAACGTGGTTCAAAGCTATTGGAACAGTGGGAGGCACTGAAGCTATTTTTCTCGGATGAAGTGGTTCGGTGAGAAAAACTATTAGCAACATAGTTGATTATCAACTCCCTTCCTGATCCTTTCATGAAAGTTATATTCATGTTCCTTGACTGGGTTCTTCCAAAGTTTACTGAGTTCCACAAATTTTTCCCGTCAGATAAAGCAGTAATAACAGTTCTCCATGATAAAGTGTCCATGCTATTCAGAGACCTCCTTCTCTCATTTATGGACAGGACCAAATGTACCTAAGCGTTAAAGTTATGCAGGGATTAAAAAACACCTCCATACAGGAAAAGAAAGCTCAACAGCAGGAGTTTTATCAGAGGTGTAGAAGTTTCCTTGTAGTGGCATGCACACAAATAAAGAAGAGGTATAATTTCAATGATGGTGTCCTGTCAAAGTTAAACTCTCTGTCCAAAAAAATGCTCTCTCATCAGAATTCAGAGAAAGAATCCCTTTCTTATTCCCTCTTGCATCTGAGCTTCCCCTGATTGTACCCCCAGATGACCACTCACTACTTCAAAAGCTGGATGATCAATGGAGAATGTTTCCCATATCAAATTGTTCAACATGAACTTAAACATCTCGTTAATGAGTCACCTGATAAGTTCTGGGGAGAAGTGTCCCAACAAGAGTCTTGTTTTTCAGACGTAGCCAATTTTGCTCTAACTGCTCTTTGCTTGCCGCACTCTAATGCTGAATGCGAACGAGTGTTCAGTAAAGTTAAACTCTTTAAAACTAAACAAAGAAACAGACCGAAAACAAGGACAGTTAATGGGGCTTTTCTCTCTGCTAGTTGCACGTTTATCATGTTCAGCTGGTGAGTCTCCACCTATAACAATATCATACAGATATGGATAAGCAAAATCATAAAAAGCTAACAATTGGGAATGAACTTCTGAAATATTGCAGGGCAGAATGGATACCAAATGGTAAGCGTAAATATCTATATAGACCCAAATGTGTGTTAATTACAAAATATTTATGGTCTTCTGGAGCAACTTCCATTTGCAAATAAGCCTTCTTGAGATCAAGTCTGGTATAATACTTATATCCAGACACAACTGGGAAATTAATTCTGACATATTAGGTAATGGGAATTTAGATTCATGAAGAATTTAACTTATTCTACGAAATCTCACAAATCCTAAGGGATCCATTCTGCTTCTTGACAGTAACAATTGGTGAGGCATAATCTGAGAATTCTACTCTTTCTATAATCTTATTTTTTTCAAGCTCTTGCAGCGCACTCTCAGCCTCACTGCGTAACGTCAGTGGCACCGTGCGGACCTTCTGAAAAACAGGAAACATGACCAAACTTTAGGATACAATCGGCTTGACAGTCTTAATTGGTTTCAAACTATCTACATTATATTAAATTCCTACCTATCAAGTTATTTGGGAGTCTGACCCACAATTATGTATTAACGTGTGAATGAAAAGCGGAAATGAAAACAGATGTGGTTTATCTAGACTCTGCAAAAGCTTTGACAAGGTAGACCCATAATACATTAGCGAAGAAAATTAGAAAACATAATATAGTGGATAAAGTAGAAAGATGGTTAAAAGAATTTTTACACAACAGAAAACAGATAGTTATTGCAAACGATGAGAAATCGGATGAAGCTAAGGTAATTCCGGTGTGCCACAGGTACGGTGTTTAGCTGCATTACTGTTTGTTATTATGATTGCAGACATAGACAGTAATGTTAAGGACTCGGTAGTGAGTAGTTTCGCCGATGACACAAGATAAGTAGAGAAATTACTTGTGATGAAGATACGAACGCGCTACAAAGAGACCTTAACAAAGTATATGATTGGGCAGAGGTAAACAGGATGGTATTTAACTCTGATAAATTTGAATCAATAAATTATGGAGACAGAGAAAAGGAAAGCTATATGCACATAGGGGACCTAATAATGAGACAATCACAAATAAGGAAGCAGTTTAAAGACTGGTGTGATGATGAATAGGAACATGTTATGCAACGATCAAATAGCAATTCTATTGGCAAAAATGTAAAGCAAAAATGGGAATGTTGTTACGGCACTTCAAAACAAGAAAAGCTGAACACATGATATTGCTTATAAAACATATGTTCGTAGTCCACTTGAATATTGCAATATGATATGGTACCACACTATCAAAAGGATATTGCACAAATAGAGAGTGTACAAAGGTCCTTTACAGCTAGAATAGAAGTTAAGGACCTTGACTACTGGGAAAGACTACAATCCTTAAAATTATATAGTCTAGAAAGGAGAAGAGAACGCTACATGATAATTCAGGCATGGAAACAGATAGAAGGAATAGCTGAAAACATCATGGAGCTAAAAATATCAGAAAGAGCAAGCAGAGGTAGATTAATAGTAGCAAAACTATACCAGGAAAAATAAGGAAAGCACACAGGACATTAATCCATTACGCACCAGCATCGATAATGCAGCGTCTATTCAATGCGTTGCCAGCTCATCTAAGGAAATATACAGGAGTGAGCGTAGATGTGTTTAAGAATAAGCTCGACAAATATCTAAACTGCATCCCAGACCATCCAAGATTGGAAAGATGCAAAATATACCGGAAGATGTACCTAGCAACTCTCTGGTAGACATTAGAGGTGCCTCATACTGAGGGACTGGGGCAACCCGAACAAGATATAAGTTCTGTAAGGTCTCTTTCAAAGCCTTAAACCTAAATGAAGGAACAAATGAAGAATTCCAGACCTTAGGGGCAAAATGAGAGAGAGAGAGAGAGAGAGAGAGAGAGAGAGAGAGAATTCATGAATTCATTTGACAAAATGGTAAACAAAGGAAAATCCCCGAATTTATTGCCATAGATGAGGTAAAAAAAAACCGGACGAGAGAGAGAGAGAGAGAGAGAGAGAGAGAGAGAGAGCAGACAAAAAAAGAAACGGACTGTATTTGTGTGTGCATACTTGTAGCAAACGTTCAATTGAACTAAATAATTAATTGAAGAATCATTTGAGTAGGGGAACTTTTGGTAACAATTATAAATTGCTTGTGAAAATGATTTCTGAAAAATTAACCATCACAAACAAAGTCGCTAATGAAACTGTGTGTGTGTGTGTGTGTGTGTGTGTGTGTGTTTGGTGATCTCTTCATTCTGTATATCCCATTACCTTCTGTTCTTGAATTTTCAAGTCAATGGACCCTGTGTGGTGGGCTTATTCTATATGAATGATGTTCATCTTTAGAATAATAATAATACTAACTTTGAGACTACAACGGTCCCCTAGAAATGCTAAAAAGGTTAAAATAGAACGGGACGATAAACTAGCTCACGAAATCAGGAAAACCCCCCCACGAAAACTTCTTAATGGTATCAGACATCCGACATCCTAAAAAACAAGTGGCCAGCGTTACGCAACGAGTTGTGTGTCAGTGAATTATTATTACCCAATAATTCAAGTTATCATTGGCATAATGATTGTTGACGGACGTGCGAATTGTTAGGGGCGTTGGGACGGGCAACCAGAGGTCCTGTTCTTGGCCAGGCCGAAAAAATAAGAAAAAAGCAGAAAGGAAAGGGGTTCTATAAACCGTATTCATATGGAAAGAAGCCCACCAAACGGGCACTGACTTGAAATTCAAGCTTCCAAAGAATATTATGGTGTTCATTAGAAAGTAGTAATAGAAGGTAACAGATAAGCAGACAGAAGAGACTAGTAATTGGAAAGAAAAAAAAAAATAAAAAAAAATAAATGGACAAATAATAAATAAATAAGCAGATACTGGTAAAATGTAATGAGATTATAAAATCACACTGTTAACAGTCATTCAACGTTGGTCTATTCTTACTCACAGCTGTGGCATCAGAATTTCCTTTAAAGAGAAAAATGCCAAGTTCCTGATACGCTATTTCGAAGAGAAGAAGAAAAAAACACTACCTGGTGACGGTTTGTGATCGGGAAAAAACATCATCATTAACAACCGTAGCCATTTTCTCTCTCTCTCTCTCTCTCTCTCTCTCTCTCTCTCTCTCTCTCTCTCTCTCTTGTTGCAACATCACGTATATGACGCCCACACACACGTGCGCATGCGCGGTAAGCTTGCTTAAGGGCTGTCATAATTTCCATGAGTGGGTTTCAATAGTGGGTTTCAGTGCGCATTCCTGCTTCAATATACTTTTGATTCATTTGTGTCCTGTTTGGCGTTCCTCGTGCGTAGACAGCATGCCTAAAAGGTGACCTGACTTTGGGGCATTATATCATATATATATACATATATATATATATATATATATATATATATATATATATATATATATATATATATATATATATATATATATATATATTTATTTATATATAGGTAGACAGAATGAATAATATTAATATAAACCTCAATTAAAGCATTATACATAAGCATTGGTTATACACACATTAGATTCTCTATTTTCTGTTTTTCTACGCAAAAATACGGTCTCTCTCTCTCTCTCTCTCTCTCTCTCTCTCTCTCTCTCTCTCTCTCTCTTCTCTCTCTCTCCTTCTCAAAATACTGAATGCAAAGCCTTAAACCTAAATGAAGGAACAAATGAAGAATTCCAGACCTTCGGGGAAAAAAGAGAGAGAGAGAGAGAGAGAGAGACCGAGAGAGAGAGAGAGAGAGAGAGAGAGAGAGAGATATTGATTTCAGCAATTTATAAAACCAAGAGACAAGACATAATTAAAGTTCAGAATCTTTCCTGCTATATTTCGATAAACCAAAATATCTCTCGTGGAATATAGAAAATAAACGAAAAATCGAGAGTGAGAGAGAGGAGAGTATATGAACTGGATACTTCAGATATGGATTTCAGTTTGAAGAAAATGTGGCCTTATCTGGCCTTGGCAGCAGCTGTTATTAGTGATGTTGTTTGGTGTGGCTGCCTATTCGCTGGCGAGATTTCTCTCCTGACTGATAATGATGGAGCTGAAGAGCCTAAGAAAAGGAACTGAACGAGAGAATTGCGGCCATGCGAGAAGCCATCCAGTGCCAGAGAGAGCAGCGCGTGCACTTGGACAGGACAATAATTCTTCAGCTACAAGAGAGGCTCGACTACCAAGAAGAGACGCAGAAGGCGGGCGGAAGGGAAGAAAGCGTTCTTGAAATGCAGATGACTCAGGAGGTGTTGCAACAGCAGGCCTTGCAAGAGAGGGCTCACTCGCTCGAAGCTGGAACGATAAAGAGAAGAGGAAGAAACGGCAGCTGGAAGACAAGATGGTCAAGATGGCCGAAGAAAACCAGCATCTGAAGAAGAACGTGAAGGAAATTGGTGAGAGGAACGATGCGCTTTGTGAGAGGATAAGGGAACTGTCTGGGCATTGGTTAGACGCAAACTGCCTGCTTGAGGGGCTCGAGAAACTCCTACGACAGGAGAAAGACGTGCAGCTATAAACGGCAGATGCGGCGAGGATAGCGAGGCTCATTCAGGAACAAAAAGACTCAAGCGAAAGTGGGAATCCGACTGGAAAGACTGGAGCGCCTGCAGAAGGCTTTGGAGGACCTGTTGGAAGGAAAAGCGTGGACTGGATGTAAAGTTGAAACAGCGAAACTCAAGAGGAAGGAGCTGCATGCCTTCTAGAGGAAGGAATGGTCGCCTGGAGTTGCTGAGGAAGAAGGCCGGTGTCCAGGGCGAATGGAACGACCAGATGGATGATGAGGTTGGATGGGTGCGGGAACGAAGGAGAAAATAGTCTCTAGTTTGAAGAAGCTCCAGGAGAATGAAGAAGAATGGAGGAGAGCAAGTGAAAACTGCAGAAGCTTTGTGTGGATGTTGAAGAAATGGCGTTGATGAGACTGCACTGCCTCATTCAGACGGATAAGATGTGGAAATTTAAAGGAAGATGTTTATTTTGTAATAAGTTTGTATTGTTAATCGTTGAAGGAAATTAAAGTAGAAGGGAAATAAATATGTTAAAATGTTTTCTTAGAATTTTATTGATTGGTGGATGGAAAAGAAAAGGGAGGGAATATAGAAAAGGGTGAAGAAAATAAGGGGATTTGTGAAGGTGCCGGGAGGAAGAAACAGGATTCAGGAGAAGCATCAAGAAAATTGAGAGGATTCAGTAGGATTAGTGGAGGTGGCAGGAGAAGAAAGAAGAGGATGAGTAGGATTGGTGGAGTGCAAGAAAAGAAGTTGAAGATGAGAGAATCCCCAGGAGAATTGTGAAGATGCAGTGGCATATTCTGATTCTAAGGTACAGAATAGCTGTTACACTGTGCAGGGAGCGGCGGGCGAGGCCCGCCGCGGGTCCCGGGACGTGCGTGCAGGCACCCGCAGAGCGTCCGGGACGGGCGGGCAGGCGTCCGCCGAGCGTCCCGGGAACGGGCGGGCAGGCGTCCGCCAAGCGTCCCGGGACGGGCGGGCAGGGCGTCCGCTGCGGGTCCCGGGACAGGCGGGCAGGAGCCGCCGAGCGTCCCGGGACGGGGGGGCAGGTGCCGCCGGAGCGTACCCTGGGATGGGTGGGCAGGCCCCGAGCGTCGGACGGGCGGGCTGGGCCGGGTCGCGGGCGGCGGCGGCGGGCGTGGTCAGGCGGCCCAGCCGTGCCCGTGACGGGCGGGCGGGGGCAGGCTGGTCCGTCCAGGAGGCGTTTCCCGAGGGCCGCAGGCGTTCCCGGGCCGAGGTCCCGGGACGGGCGGGGGCAGGCGTCCGCCTGAGCGTCCCGGGACGGGCGGGCAGGGGGGTCCGCCGCGGGTCCGCGAGGGCGCTAGGTGCCCGGAGGTCCGGGACGGGCGGGCAGGCGTCCGCCGACGTCCCGGGACGGGCGGGCAGGTGCCCGCCGGGAGCGTCCCGGGACGGGCGCAGGCGCCCAGCCGAGTCCCGGGACGGGGGGGCAGGTGCCCGCCGAGCGCCCGACGGGCGGGCAGGCGCCCGCCGAGCGTCCCGGGACGGGCAAGCGGGAGCCCGCCGCGGTCCCCGGGACGGGCGGGCGGGCGGGCGTCCGCGGAGCGTCCCGGGACGGGCAGTCCAGGGCGCCCGCGAGCGTCCCGGGACGGTCAGGCGCCCGCCGAGTGTCCCGGGAACGAGGCGGGCAGGCGTCCGCCGAGCGTCCCGGGACGGGCGGGCAGGCGCCCGCCGAGCGTCCCGTTGATGGGCGGGCAGGCGTCCGCCGAGTGTCCTGGACGGGCGGGTAGGCGTCCGGGCGGAGCTTCCCGGGATGGGCGGGCAGGCGTCCGCCGAGCGTCCCGGGAAGGGCAGGCAGGCGTCCGCCCGCGGGTCCCAGACGGGCGGTCAGGCGCCCGCCGATCGTCCCGGGACGGGCGGGCAGGCGCCCGACCGAGCGTCCCGGGACGGGAGGGCAGGCGCCCGCTGAGCGTCCGGGACGGCGGGCAGGCGCCGCCAGTGGGTCCCGCGACGGGCGGTCAGGCCGCCAGCCGTGGGTCCCGGGACGGGCGGGCAGGAGCCCGCCGTGGGTCCCGGGACGGGAAGCGGGCAGGCGTCCGCCGCGGGGTCCCGACGGGCAGGCAGGACCCTTTTGGGGAGGACACTGGTTTGGTCCCCTGGGGTGGGGCCACTGGTGGAAGGAGAACGGGTCGGGCTGCTTGCCTGTCGGGCCTCCGGCCAGGAAGAAAAAAAAAATAGTAGTTTTTCAGACTAGCCAAATTTGCTCTAACTGCTCTTTGCTTGCCGCACTCTAATGCTGAATGCGAACGAGTGTTCAGTAAAGTTAGCCTCTTTAAAACTAAACAAAGAACAGAATGAAAACAAGGACAGTTAATGGGGCTTTACTCTCTGCTAGTTGCATCAAAGATTCAGGAGGGTCATGTGTTCATTTTACTCTTGCAAATGATATGTTTTCCGAATAAATAAAAATCATGCTCTAGAATATTCCAGAACGTCAGAGAACTTGAATTTGATTAGGAAGAAGATTCTTAAAGATATACTTTACATTATTATTGTTATTAATTCCTTTATCATGGGATAGGTATCAGTACCAGTCATGTTTAATTATATATATATATATTTATTTTAATTACTACTCAGTGATGCTATTTTGATTTTCGATGTTTTGGGCTGCTTAAAGATATGTATGGGTGGGCCCGGGATCAACTCACATATCTTCGTGTTAATTCGTTATCAGTTTAGTTTACATTATGGAAAGAAGTGAACGTTCTAAGCTGTATACTTTTTTTACCAGTGTTTATACAATATAGTAATAATTTGTTTGTCCATAACAATTGTGATAAACATTAACTAATTATTCATAATTCCATTTTTTCGTTTTTGTAGAGAGGAAATGTTTCATTTTTATTTTTTTTTTTTTTGTTTTTTTTCCTATTATATATGTAAATTGCAAGATATTAATGACTACAAAAGAAATCACATAAATTCATTATTTTGTCAAATTATAAAAATGTGTTAAATATCAGAAACAGTGTGAGATAATAATTACGATAACATCTACAATTTGTACGATATTTTTTTTACTGAAAACCCATAATTTTGAGGAGCCAGTACGATAATTCCAATCCGAGAGTGTGGCAGCACTGCCGCAACCCTGCTCTGTCCTTCAGTCACTTTCTATCTTTTACTCTGGTAGGTTGTCTCTCCAACCTAATGTTTTTGTACAGTAATTTTTACATTTTAAATGTTTTAGTGTTTTAGTGACCAATTTTAAATATTATACCGTATTTTTATTAGTGACAATTTCTTATATGTATGTATTTTTATCAATTCCCTAGACCTTAAAAAATTCATCGAAGCGATGTGAAACGTCGGCAATAAAATATGTACGCTGAGACTGCCTTTACTTCTCCGCCTTGTGATATCTGTAAGGCTTGAGCTCTCATACTATATATATATATATATATATATATATATATATATATAATATATATATATATACATAGAGCCCGTAGTTCTAGTGTGTATGTGGTTGGGTGAGTGAATACGCGTGGGTGTGAATCTACTTAGAGGTGCGTATCTTCAGACATAGGGACAGGTCGAAATGGATAACATACGTTTGTGCAACGTTGTATGTTGTATACGCAAGGTCAATCCCCACCCAAATGATTCAGAAAAGTCAATCAATTTATTAGACCCATATGAACACGCAACCGAATGTAAACCTCATGTAATAATAATTACACCATGTAGAAAAATTATCTAATATAATGAACATAATTAACCAACCCCTAAGTAACTAAGCATTACAAATATGAATAACCTCAAAACAACCCCCCCCCCCTACACACACACACCAACACACATTCCCTTCTTCTTAGAGCTGCTATAAATGGGATACAGGATATTATTGCATTTTAGTTCTTGCTTGACAAAGAATGTGACACAGGAAAAACGGACAGTAGCTACTGGAATAAAGAGAAACCATCCCCAACTATGTGTCTTTATGCATCCTTCTATTTATCTATCTACACACATATATACATACATACATACGAATACACGCAAATATACCGCATATAACGTATTTTCCAACCTTTGTAATATGTTATATATTAAAAAGGCCTGCTGTGAAATCACTTACACGGAATTTTGAATATTTTACCGTTCACTTCGTTATACGGAACTGAACTACACAAAAGTTGCTCGACTTCCTCTTCGCCATCTTTTGTTTACTTCCTTATCTGTGATCAACAACGATTTGTCTTTTCTAACAGGGCTAAAGTAGTAACATCATTTGTTACTGAAGCAGTGATAATTACCCCAAGTGCAAATTATCGTTGTAACAGTTCCGACATATATAATGCACCAATAATAACTTCGGTTTGAGAGACATCAAATTGCTGTTTAATTAAAAAAATATCCATTACATTACATAAAAGGTAGCAATACATGAATTGTACATATTGACGACATTGTATATACCATACACACACACACACACACACACACACACACATATATATATATATATATATTATATATATATGTGTGTGTGTGTATGTGTGTGTGTGTATTGATTTTGGACTTCTGAACATTTTTAGATGAAATAATATAATAATAATGATTTTAACATCATAGCTAAGGAAAGACTTATATTTTTGGCATTGACAATACTTTACAAAGTGACTCCATATAATCATTTATTTCAATACAAAGCTAAACTTATTCCAGTAGAAATGGTGTGAAATCCTGGAAGCATAGAAGCTCACGAATCTGCTGTATATTCAGCCTAAATGTAGGGTTATGCTGATCGAACTTATCTCACTTATTGTTTACTTAAATTCGGCAACGCACAGCAGCAGAAAGGGTTCCATCTACAGACATAACATAAGTTGGTTTACAAATGGCGGTGATCTTATAAGCCATATAATTCGCTCTTTTATAATCGGCCACCTGGATACGCTTATCCTCCCCCGCTGTTCTGATAGGTTATAGTAGGGAACAAACAATAAGTCATTGTAATTTACTTAGGCTGTGTTTATTTTTACTACCTGAAATAAGATGAAAACGAATCAAGCATTCACATGACAATATGATTTTACTGATACTTTCAGTACATGTGGCTTTATTCCATACGTACTATAAGGTTTAATCCATCAAAAAAATAAAAAAATAAATGCTTCTATTTTATTGTTATTTGTTTTGGAACCAGGCAAGGAATCATCTTAGATTTACAGTAATATTCAACTATATCATTGCAATATTATTTTGCTCACTTCATGAATATTACTTATCTAGGAGTGTATCTATTTGTTTTACATATCAGAACACTACAGAACAATATATATTAAAAGTTGACTTAATTTGTTATAATGGAATTTTACCAGAAAACTGACTTTTTATGCCATAAAAATTTAATTATGACCTTTTTCTGGAATTTTTTACCTGTGACATTATTACCTTACTACACAAAAATGCTTTACTTCCTGTTCGTCCAACTTTTGTTTATTGCTTTATCTGTAATAAAGAGTAATTTGTTCTTTTCTAACTGAGCAATGGCAGTAACATCATATGTTACTGAAGCAGTGATAGTTACCTCAAGTATAACAGACATTGCAGAGTAAGGAGAGAGGGGTTAGGCCAAGTTCGCAAACGCGCGGGCGTGCACACACACACCCACATATTATATATAATATATATATATATATATATATATTATATATATATAATAATATATATATAATATATATATATTGTAAAAACCAATAAGGAAATGACGTTTTAGGTCTAATAAGCAGTTTTAATGGCAATTAGGTCTAACTACGTGGTTTTCATTTTAATTTAAGGTATATTGATTTCTATTCTTTTGTAAAAATTATTTAACTTAATGCGTACAATTAAGAAAATAATATACATATAAAAAAACAGAATTGACTTTTAATTTTTAAAAATAAAAAAATGTCGTCTGTGGATTGATATTTTCATGATTTATTAAATAAGTTAGATAAAATATATGGACATGTCTGTAAAAAGGAATAAACTTTTTTACGTCTACCAACATAACAATAATAAATAACTTTGGTTTCTGATTTATTTATTTTTAATAAAAGGCTGCGTGAGTTTTATTTTTGGGGTCGAGAAAGGAGGAAAGTTATAATTAATAACGTTTATATATTATATAATCCAAATATAGTAATTAATATAACCATGTTTATTTAAGTTATGGAAGAAATCTTTAGCTCTTAACGTTTTTCTTTAAATGGGGAACGTGGATCGATAAGAAGCACTCAAATGGAGTGTTATCCGGATTTAGTTTATTTCATCTAAATGCGACCTCGAGTAACATTTCCGTTTGTGTGCGCATATAGATTAAAAAGAAAACACATATATTAAGCCATCATTCCTACCGAACCACCCATACATTATTATTATTATTATTTTTTTTAAATTTTTTTTTTTTTTTTTTTTTGCTCTATCACAGTCCTCCAATTCGACTGAGTGGTATTTATAGTGTGGTCTTCCAGGTTGCATCCTGCCTCCTTAGGAGTCCATCACTTTTCTTACTATTGTGTGCCGTTTCTAGGATCACACTCTTCTGCATGAGTCCTGGAGCTACTTCAGCCTCTAGTTTTTCGAGATTCCTTTTCAGGGATCTTGGGATCGTGCCTAGTGCTCCTATGATTATGGGTACAATTTCCACTGGGCATATCCCATATCCTTGTTCATTTCTATTTTCAGATCTTGATACTATCCATTTTTTCCCCTCTCTTTTTCTTCAACTCTGGTGTCCCATGGTATTGCGACATCAATGAGTGATACTTTCTTCTTTTCTTTGTTGATCAACGTCACGTCTGGTCTGTTTGCACGTATCACCTATCCGTTCTGATACCATAGTCCCAGAGGATCTTTGCCTGATCGTTTTCTATCACTCCCTCAGGTTGGTGCTCGTACCACTTATTACTGCAAGGTAGCTGATGTTTCTTGCACAGGCTCCAGTGCAGGGCTTTTGCCACTGAATCATGCTCTTTTTGTACTGGTTCTGTGCAAGTGCCGGGCATTCACTTGCTAATTTGGTGGTTTTTATGGTTTCATTTTTCGTATTGCTCCCCTACATATGGAGAGATGTTATTTCCGTCTATCGTTCTTTGAATATATCTGGTTCTTAGGGCCTGATCTTGTGCCGCTGTTATCATTCCTTCAGTTTCCTTCTTTAGCTCTCCCCTCTGTAGCCATTGCCATGTGTCATCGCTTGGCTATCATCTATGTCCGTGCATTTGGTTTTGTTTTGCCAGTCCTCTGTTCTGTCTGTCATTCTCCTGTCTCTGTATATTTCTGGGTCTTCGTCTACTTTATAGTCCTTCTTCCCATGCACTCTTTAGCCACTTGTCTTCACTGGTTTTCAGATATTGCCCCAGTGCTCTGTTTCTCGATGTTGACGCAGTCCTCTATACTTAGTAGATCCTCTCCCTCCTTCCTTTCATGTATGTATAGTCTGTCCGTATTTGCTCTTGGGTGTAGTGCTTTGTGTATTGTCATATGTTTCCTTGTTTTCTGATCTATGCTGCGGAGTTCTGCCTTCGTCCATTCCACTATTCCTGCGCTGTATCTGATTACTGGCATGCCTATGTGTTTATGGCTTTTTATCATATTCCGGCATTGAGTTTTGACTTGAGTATCGCCTTGAGTCTCTGCATGTATTCTTTCCTGATCGTGGGTCCTTCATCTCTTGGTGTTTTATATCCCTCCTTCCATTATTCCCAGGTATTTGTATCCTGTCTCATCTATGTTTTTGATGTTTGCTCCCATCTGGTAGCTTTATCCCTTCATTTCTTCGTTACTTTGCCTTTTGTATGTTGACTAAGGCGCATTTTTCTATTCCAAACTCCATCCTGATGTCCCCAGATACAATCCTTACAGTCTGGATTAGGGTATCTATTTCCTTGATGCTCTTACCATACAGCTTGATGTCGTCCATGAAACATCAGATGTTGATTCTGTTGCCTCTTTTCTTGAGTTGGTACCCGGCATCCATCTTCTGTAGTACTTTTTGTCATGGGAATCATGGCTACTACGAAGAGTAGTGGGGACAGTAGTCGCCCTGGAAGATCCCTCTCCTGATATTAACCTCTGCTAGTCTTATTCCAGAGCTTGTAAGTATTGTATTCCAGTTGCGCATTGTATTTTTGAGGAAGCTGATGGTGTTTTTTCCTCTGCCCCATATATTTTACAGGCATTCTATTAGCCATGTGTGTGGTATCATGTCGAAGGCTTTCTTATAGTCTATCCATGCCATGCTTTAGGTTGGTTTTCCTTCTCCTACTGTTCTTCATTACCATTTTGTCTATCAGGAGCTGGTCTTTGTGCCCCTACACTTCCTTCTGCAGCCTTTTCTGTTGGTGGGGGATGGTGTTTGTCTCTCTAGGTAGTTGTATAGCTTTTCACTGATGATACCTGTTAGTAACTTCCACATTATTGGTAGGCAGGTGATAGGCCTGTAGTTACTGGCTATATTTCCCTTACTCTTGTCTTTTTGTACTAAGGATGTTCTTCCTGTGGTCATCCATTTGGGTGCTTGGTGATTTGTGATACAATGCTGGAGCTGTTCTGCTATTCGTGGGTGTAGGGCCTTGAAGTTTTTGAGCCAGTATCCATGGACTTCATCGGGATCGGGACTTTCCAGTTTGGCATTTTCTTTAGTTGGTGTCTGACTGTGTCTGTCGTGATCTCTGTGAATCTTTGTTTTATTCTCCCTGTTTCTTCTTCCTTAACTTCCTGGAGCCATGTTGCATGTTTGTTGTGTGATACCGGTTGCTCCATATGTTTTCCCAGAGTCTCTTACTTGGTTCGGCTTCAGGAATTTCTGGGTGGTTGTCTTCCCCTCTTAGTTGGCTGTATAGTCTTTTCTGGTTGGTTCGAATACTTTGTTCTGTTTGGTATCCCTTATTCCTGTTCATGTACCGTTGGATCTTATGTGCTTTGGCCTTAAGCCTCTGTTTTACATCTTCTATTGTGTTGTTTAGTCCCCTCTCTTGTACTTTGTATTTTTCGTTGAGTTCCTCCTTGTTTTCTTGCTTCTTAAGCCTTTTTTCTGCCATCTCTTTCAGTTTACTCAAGTCAGATCTCATCACCATGATTTGCTTTTCCAGGCGCCTTTTCCAAGGAGGTTGCTGTTTTGGTTTCTGTTGGGTTGGTTGTGTTGTTGTTCGTGTCCCCATCAGTTCTGCTACTAATCTTGCTCCTGCATATACCAAGTTATTTGTTTCTGTGATACTGGTGGTGTGTATAATGCCATTATTTCATTGACCTCACTTGTTTTCTCCTTAATTTCTTGGTGTTAGCTTTCATGGAGGGGATCTTTGTTCTCTCTGTATCTGGCTCCATCCATTGTTCTAATCTTTTCTACCCATTCCGTCCTCTCTGTTACTTCGTCGGTGTTTCTTCGTGTGTCGTTGTTTGATACCTCATCCTCCCTGTCGTCTTCTGTGACAATCGTCTCTCAGTTCGTCTTCGTGTAATTCGTTGTCGTGTGACATTTCCCTTTCCAGTTCTTCTCTTTCTGTTGGGGAGAGCCAGTTCTTTTTCTTTATGTTTCTTACTTGGTCTGCCAGCCTCTGCTCTGTTTTGGGGGGTGTATCTCATTCCAGATGTTGACCAATCTTCTTCGATATCCTCTCTCCGTCGAGTTGCTTCTGATGTAGCATCTCCATATTTCCTTATTTTCTCTCTTGTCCATTTCTTCTTTTTGCTTCGTAGCTCCAATCCCAGGCTGTTGATTAACTTGTCGTTGTGGTGATCAGTTGCTGGATGACGACCTCCAAGTACCTGACCGTCTTCCCCTTCAATTGGGTTGAATACCTGGTTGCCGGACGAAGCTCCTCTGTGCCAGAGGTTCCATTTACGTCGTTGTCGTTTATTCCTTCATTTCTTTCCATCATGCTGAGTTTTGCTATTTAAACCCATAGCTGGACCCTACCCCATCAGGGATAGGTACTCATTACGGCTGAGTAGACTGAGGAAATTATGGTAAAGATCCTTTCCCAAGGAATCAACGCCGAGGAGAGCGGTCACCCATTGACGACCTAACCCACTCCTCCACGCGCCACATATTATTATTATTATTATTATTATTATTATTATTATTATTATTATTATTATTATTATTATACAGGAATTTCCAAAAAAAGGGGAAATCATTAAGAAAACCAAATTGTACTCATTGTTTCTTTAGAAAAAGAAGTCGGGAAAGTCATAAACAAAGGATTAATCTCGAGGCTGAAATTTTAAAAGGAAAATTGATTGGCATCCAGCTACTAAATAGCTATCTTGGCCAAAATCTTTCAAAAGAAGATATTTTATTTTTAATCGAACATGTAAAACGGTATTTTTTATTATAAAAAAATGCTTCTCATTATAATGTAAGTTATTAACTTTTAATACGGCAGAAAAAAAAATATTCCGATATATACAAAATATGATACGTAGGAATGAATAAAATACAAAGCTAACTGTCACTTTGAAGTGACAGATTTATTTTTGGCGGTTTTGTCACCCATGAGCTTTGAACGTGAGACGCATAGCTGGGAGTTTATTTTTTTTATAAAAAAAAAAAAATAAATAAATAATGAAACATTTCAGCGTAATAATATCAAATTTTCTCTAAGTAGTATAATACCAGGTGGTCTCTAGCGCGTTTTGATTAATTTTATGGTAACTTATATTTAATGTTTCGTATTTAAAACTAAACTGAGATATAGCGGAGAGGAATGACCAAGAATGGAATGCGAGTCTACAGCGATCCATATTTAGCAAATGTAAGTGATTTTTTTAAAATAAAAAAGTAATAAGACTAACTAATTTCCATACAACCTTCTCAATTGAGTATTTCTGGTACATATATTTACATTAAAAAAGAATATGGACATTTTCCAATTTATGCAAATAATGAGACATACAACGTTTTCTTTAAACAATGCGAGAGAGGCACCATTTTCTATACGCTGTAACGCGAAAAAAATACATTTAGTTAAAAGACTAATAAGGAAACCGCACGTTTAAACCTCAGCGGTATATTAGCGTCTATTATCCCAGATTTAGTTTTCATTTCATTTTTAAAAATAAAAATGCGATCTGTACGCATATATAGACCTTCTTGTTCGTTTGTGTCGTACAATTTCACTCATAGTTTTGTAATAAATATGTATTTTTCATGGAGCAGATGTTGTTAGTCTTTTAACAAAACAAATTAGATTTTTTATGTCTTTTGTTCTGAATCAAATTTTGAAATTACACTGAAGATTGAAATAAAATCATTTGTGTCATTTTTTAGTTATTATTCGTCAAAATCCTTCTAATAATGAGTTTTGGAAACTGGTAATAGCGCTAATACTATTCAAATTATAATCACGTTTGATAATAATGATCTCTGTATGATGTTTGTTGTTTTATTAATGTGAAAATTAGACTATTATCATTAAAGATAATAATAAATAATGATTACTGTATGTAGGAAACAAGGAAACCCGTGTGTCACTAGAGTGCTTCATTACACGTCCAGTCTATACAGAGGCGTGACTGTAAGTGAGTTGCAGACACGCGGTACATTGGTGCCAATCGCGCTGCCTCTCGGCAACAGACATTACACAATGATACACGTGTTCAACCATCCTACACTGTATGATGTTGAGACTTATTGCGTCTTAGTATACACTCAGGACAAACCACCACACGACGCGGCGGGAACGTACCCTTTGGTCAAGGACTGACATAACTGGTTATTCCCAGAATTATTTGTATGAAGAACATTTATCAAAACAGAATTTATGAATTTGCTTTTGATTCAAAACGAACTAGAATGGACGTGACGTCCAAAGGGACTCTACGCGTTTCTTCCCCACACACAGGTGCTCATACAGCTGTTTAATAAGCAGGTGCGATCGATCCGCTTTGCATTCAAAACGACCCTGACGGTGCCTCGTAAGCCGAACACCATAAAATTTTATCTCAGGTTTGTAATCAAGGTTGGAAGGAAAAATATCGTTAAATGTGATATTTATTACATAAATAAGCCTTTAAAATAACGTAGTAATGCAGTTACAATCAATTTGTGGGAAAACAAGGCAATTCACGTAGATCGTAGGGCGTTTCCTTCGTTCAGGTTCGCAACTGAGGTTTACATCAGTATCAGGAAGGAAATAAAAGGGCCGATACACCAAAACCAAACACAATCCTGAAATGAACGGTAAACCTAATGTAAAATTGCTCGGTCGTAATATGGGAGTCAATCAGTCATGAATATAACCACTCGAAACGACATTAATGTAGTAGACGATTCTCTTACCCAAGTGCTAACAACGTGAATTTATGAATAAGCTAGAGTAATTAGTCCGAGAGCTACATCACCTGAAAGGACAAGAGAATGCGATATGTAAAACATATTGATCACAAAAAACTATTACGAATCTTCATACGATTAAAAATGACAGACAGGAAAACTTGAATAGGCAACACAAGGCACTGTGAGTTCGCAATGATAACCTTAAAAATAAGCCCTATGTATTCTTGGTACTCACCACTGTAGAACCATGCACGAAGACGTTGCAGATGGATTTTGGCAAAGGTTCACAAGAGTATGACGTAGACCAGGGATCCCAATATAAGCCTTTAGTCTAAGACAGGCATGTCGGACGAATCAAAATGGTCCTTCCCAGGTGAGTTAGGTGTTTGCTGTCGCCATGTGAAAATATGAAATGTCTTTAACACCTCGAATATTAGTGAATTAAAACAGTTAGTTCCTAACCGACTTCTCTCTCAAGGTCGAAAGGGATCTTGTTTTGAATGAATGAGAAGGTATAGGTATTCGAATGGAATGTGGGGGTGATTTTCAATATTATTCTGATGGAAAATTAAACACACACAAGAATATAAACGACACCAACCGGCTTACTAAAAAATCTATTTCGTTGTGGAAAGAGACGCAACTGGAAGTAAGGTCAAAGGCTCTATGAAGCAGGGTGGAGGGGGCATTTAATTTAAAATTAAAATTACTTGAGCTTTAGAAATTTGTCCCTAAGCCTGTGAATATAATCTTTCTGTAAATTCCCGTATGAAAGCTATTATTGTCTCTGGAAACAAGTAAATCTAAAAATGGCAGGGAGTTATGAAATTCTTTCTCTATGGTGAACTTAATATTAGGATGTTGAGAGTTAATAAATTCTAAAAAAATTTCTATAGCTCATGTAATTTTAATTTTAAAAAAAATTACTTCTCCACCCCACCTCATAGAGCCTTTGTCCTCACTTCCAGTTGGTCTCCTTCACAACGAAACAGATTTTTTAGTAAACTTTTAACAATAACTGTTTCCCCTCAGTGCACTTTTATAGAACTAGCAATAAATTTTCAAACATGAAAATTAACTCCCCACCTCCAATTCATATCGTTCCTAAGTTAATCATCTATACTAAGTTCCCTTTCCTCCATGACAATTCCTTCAAAAAGAAAGTTATGCAATTAATCAACAATGAATTACCAACCCTGAATCTAAAATTAATTCCGAAAAATCCTCTAACCATCCGATCCTTTTCAGAGCCAAAGACAGATTAAACCCGCCTTCGATCTCCAACATAGTCTATAAATACACTTGTCCCAGATGTAATCGGGGTACTTATGTTGGATGCACGAAGAGGCTGCTACAAGTCCGTTTCTGGCGCCCACTAAGGAGTCAATTTCCGAACAGGATGCAAACTATTCTAATCCAGAGCTATCTAGCGTCCGTAATCACTCTAATTACGTGTCGCTCCAGCTTTGGACATCGGTGATTTTAAAATTAATAGATCAGCCAATAAAAATGATGAGCTGTTAACACTGGATCCTTTTTTAATCAAAACCAGTGTACCGAATTTAACTGGGGAGTGCCGGACGCATATAAAAAAGTCTGTCGTGAGTGCGTATGTCAACAGAACCTTCACACACAGCTCATCATGGAAAGATATACATAACGAACTCGACCGAATTCGCCAACTGCTGACAACAACGGGTATGCAGATCAAATTATCGAAGCAGCAATAAAAAAGAAAATGGACGAATTTTACCAACCCAACACCATGGCGAAAAACGAGGAAAAACTTGATTATTTACCATCGTGTACATTATGGGTCATACAAGGAGGATTGCTGCCACACTACGCGGGATAATAAACAAGGAGGTAACCCCAAAGCCCCTTACCATAAAATAAGCCTCAGGATATATAGTAAGCTCAACCTTGTAGCAGCCTTAATAATGAAGAACAGCACCGCTCCGGGGGGACCGAAGGAGATGTGCACGAATGTAGTTTACAAATTTACTTGTCCAGAGGAGGTGTGTAAACCTCACAGCCAAAACTACATCGGGCAACACTACAACGACCCTTCGGAGACGTCTGCTGGCTCATAGAAATCAAGGGGCCATCCATCAAACATTACATAGATGTTCACGACAGGAAGCCATCTCTACAAGAGCTCATAGAAGGCACCCAGGTCGTACACAGAGAAGCAACTACGGTCGCCTCTTAATAACGGAAGCAGTGAGCATCGCTATTCAGAAGCCGACCTTGAACGTCCAACAAGAATCGGACCATATACTCCCCTCCAGCAGGAGAAGGAATACCCAAGCCAACAGGGACCAGACAGCGCGCCCCAATCACCGAGAACATCGCGCCCCCACCCTTGAAGGCATGAAAGAGACCCAGCGTCAGCGAAAGTCAAGTAACATCCTTACTCAGGTCGCTGAGACCCCGCCCAACACGAATCAGCAACCGTTAACAAACGTAGACCATTTGGACATACATACACACACACACACACACTCAAATTTAAATCTACACATTTATGTATAAACAGAAATTATCTCTTGTACCTTTATGCATGCTATAAAAATATATACATATATTTGTACTCCCGTATTTAGATTTCTATATTCATTTTCATTCCTGATGTAATTTTGTAATTTTTTATCTAAAACCAACATGTAACATATTAAATTTTAAACATACATTTAAGGAAACTCTAGCACATGGCATTGTATTTTGAATATTTATTTGAACCACTGTTTTAAACTTTCACTCTTATTGTCGCAGTACATATGTCCTTATATTCTTTGTAACTAAAACAACGCCCTTAAGCTGTAATCCCTAGACTAACCAGTACCCATACCTCGAGGTCATACCTCCCACACGATGAGATAAATAGGCCGAAAGGTCAGATTGTAAGTCAGTAGTCGCTTGATAATGCCATAAGGCGAAACAGCTGTCGTGACAAAATTCAATAAATGGAAGAAGGAAGTCTGCGTATATTTCTTTCAGAAATTGACGAACGAGAATCGGAAAAAAACTTCGTCTGTATGAAGATACCTGCAAGAAACTTATTGATGCCACTAAAGCAATGCTTTTAACGAAAATATATATATATATAATATATATATTATATATATATATATATATATATATACTTATTATTACTATATATATATAGACTATATATATATATATATATATTATATATATTATATATATATATCATCGTATCTATATATATATATATATATATATATATATATATATATATATATATATTATATATATATATATATATATATATATATCTGGTATTAATTAGTAGGGCAATGGTAATGGCTGATTAATATGTAGTTATATAGTGTATATACGGTGATAAGCGATAGGCTCTTTGCTTGAAAGGTTTTCCATCTTCTTGAATCTTGATTTCATGCTTGGTCAGATCAGTACGTTCTAGGCACATCTGAAAAAATTTCTGGAAAACTTCTGATTACGTCACTTAAGTCTTCACCTTGTTCAAACACTCAGATGTTTCAGTTTATCCTCCAAATTTTCCAAAATTGAAGAATATTCATCTTGCTTGCAGTTCCCAATTCGTAGCCATCATCGTCTTCTGTAGATAAAGTTGTTGGGTTATTGACACAGTTTCAGTTTTAGTTTCTGAGAAATAAGGTTTCAAGAGGTTCACATGTATCTTCCTTTGTTTTCTTTCTGGTGTTTCAATCACATGAGTTCTATCACTTAACTTCTGAATTATCTTGTAAGGGACCTTGAAATTTATTAGTGAGGGGAAATCTCTTGACAGGTAAGAACACTAACACTTGTTGACCAACACTAAAACTTCTTAACTTAGTCTTAGCATCAAATCTCCTTTTCATTTTGTCTGACTCATTTTCAAGTTTTCTAAAGAGAATTTCTAATCTCTTTCAACCTTTTCCTTCCTTAAATTCTTCACATATCTCATTGGCCTTGCTTCCTCTTGATTTTCTTCCCAATTTTCTTGCAAGAATCTTCAACGGTCCTCTCACTTCTCTTCCAAAAATCATCTCATTAGGTGAACATCCCATACTTTCTTGATAAGCATTCCTAACTTCAAACAACATTAATGGTAAGCCAACATCCCATTCTCTTCCTGACTCAGAACAATACTTTGTCAGCATACTTTTCAATGTCTGGTGGAACCTTTCCAAGGCACCTTGAGTTTCTGGGATGATAGGCAGTGGAAAACTGTTGTTTCACTCCTAACAAATTCATCACATCCTGGAATAACTTTGAAGTAAAGTTTGTTCCTCTGTCACTTTGTACTATTTCTGGTATTCCAAACTTTGAGAAAAACTCCACAAGTTTTTCAGCAACTATCTTGGCAGATATGTTTCTAACAGGGATTGCTTCTGGATAATCTTGTCACAGACACATTAATGTCAACAGATGCTCATTTCCTTTCTTTGTCTTCGGCAGCGGTCCAGCCATGTCTATGATCACTTTTTGCTAAAGGGTTCTCCTCTAACTTCTATAGGTTGTAGGGGGGCTTTCTTGATGGTTTCATTCGGTTTTCCAGCTATCTGGCAGGTATGACACTCACGACCAAAACCTGCTAACATCTCGTGTAAAGTCCAGGCCAGAAAAAACAATATTTCATGATCTTCTCCACAGTCTTCCTGATTCCCATATGTCCAGACTCATGAGCTACTGCAACCACTTGCTTTCTCATGGATATGGAATCAAAATTTGATGATATTCGCCCCATACAGCATCTCCTGGTATATCTGTAGGTCTATACTCCTCATCAGTAAAACCTTCCTTCAGATAGTAACAGGTAGGAGTTTGTTGCATCTCTTCTCGATCAACAACTCTGAAGAACAAAGCAGTTAACGATGCATCCTTCTTCTGCAAGTCCATAAGCTTCTCTCTTGTCACTTGAACCCAACTTCAAGGGTTGAATTCTCAATATCTCCTAACTCAGCTACTGTAGTTTCACTACTGTCTTCAGTAACACTTTGACTACTCGGAGTCTCTGCAGGATCATCAGGTTCTTCTTCTTTGTCGTCGTCATCTTCTTCATCTTCTGGGAAATCTCTTCTTGGTCAGCACTATGGGAAACTTCACTTCCCTGGAACAATTCTTCTAAGCACAAAGATCCTTCACTTGATCCTTCTTGGGTGTGTAAATCCTCAGTTTCTTCACTTACAGTCGTAGTCCTCTTCATACTTCTGGTAGTTACACAACTAGGAAACAGGTGGGGGCTATTCTTCTCCAAACTCTACTGTAGGACTAATCCTCAATGGTTTGTCTGTCCTACTACAGGACAAGGAATAAATGGCACACCACCAACTTCATTCCCCAACAGAACATGTATACCTTCCACAGCCAGTGAGTCCTTTACAGCAAAATCAACATTCCCTGTCACCAATTCACATGACAGGTGTAAGCAGCATATAGGAGTTACTTCTTCTCCTCCTATACCCTTCAAAATAACTGAATCTCCTGTGAGACTCTTCTCCAACTGAGGGTGAGAACACGTACTACCACACTATGGTTACTCCCTGTATCACGTAATATCTTGACTGGTACCTGCATACTTCCTTCTTGAGTGGACAGCATACCCTCATAGATATATGGCTTAAAAGCCTCCACACTGCTAAGCCACTCACTGCTTGAGGTAACTTTCCACTGGTTGCTGAACATTCAGCGTGTTTTAGTTTCATTCTTCTCTGGAGTCTGATTCTTTCCCACACTGCTCTTCGTAGTTTGTTTCACCTGGTCACCTTTTACAACTTGACCAACTGGTTTTGACTGCTGTTGATTCCGGTAACACTCTTGACTGTAGTGTCCTACTCTTCCAACTTACATTAGGTTTCTGTAACTGTCTTGAAAAACTGGATAAGGATTTCACATTAGTTTGCTGAGTTGTATTACCTTGTGACTCTTAGTAGTATCACTGGTAGGTTTCCCTTTAAACTTGTTCCTGGTTATTTGGAAAAGACTTAAAACCTGGCGTTGTTGACTCTGGTACTTGACATTGTAATTACGTTTATTACTGATTATATTATAATCTTCACTTAGTGTAGCAGCTTTGTCAAGTATATATATATATATATATATATATATATATATATATATATATATATATATATATATATATATATATTAATTTAGTAGGCAATGGTAATCTGATTATATATATATATATATATATATATATATATATATATATATATATATATATATAATCAGCATTACCATTGCCTACTAAATAATACCAAATGAATGATAGACATTCTGTAGTTACAACACTCAATGCTGAGTCGTTGCGAGTCAAAATGGGAACAAACGCCGTGAGTAGTAATTTCTTAAAACAAGGAAAAATCACCCTTGAAGTTTGATGCTAGATGGCGAATACATCAAGAACCAACAACCATATAACTACTCCGTTCTCACAGAGCTCAAATGTTCTCTTGTGACTAGCAACAACTCATATAATTTTACATTTTGTAACAAGTTCTGTATAAATAGAACAAGTTAATAATACAAGTTAATGAAACCAGCACTACATCAGAGTTTTCCCCATTTCTCTGCAATTTGCAAGATGAAACTCTACATACTTGCATGAAACAGATGCGCTCTGGGTAGGGAAATGCCATGGCTCGAAACCGTTGCTACCATCACGTTCTTCCAGTATTTTAAGGTATTGGTCGGCGTTGCCAATCTTCCCTGTATTTCTGCCAGCTCACCCAGGGTGTATAGTTAACCCATCCCCACACGTTTACAGGTCCAAGTAACGTGGCCACTTCTGGCCTGTTCGTAGATGTGCTCACTGGAGTGTGCCCTTGTATTATTGCGTCGCCAACAGTGCAAACTGTCCGTGCAAGGTCGACGCAAATGTTTTCTCATCAGAATAAACAGCTCTTGCCCAGAAAACCTAAGTCTTCGTTGACATACTGCCGGGCAAAATGAAGGCGGTTTATCCGATGTCTCTCCTCTAATTTCTCTGAAACGGCAGGAACTCTGTGGTGCACTACAGCACTTTGGAGACGACATCGAACCATTTCACTGGAAACTTGCCGTTTAAGATTGTTTCGTATTTCACATGCATTTCTGAAGGGATTTGCAGTTACTTCGTTCATAATTCTCCTGTCTCTTCGGGAGTAGTTTTTCTTGGAGCCCCAGGTCTTGGCCTGTCGCGAAGATCACCTTCCTCTTCCCATCCTCTGCACCACTTACATACGGGTTTTCGTTGTTAATCCAGTTTTTTGTGCTATATCAGACACAGAGAGTCCAGTCTCTCTCATTCCCAATAATTCTCCCTCTTAGTGCGATTTTCTCTCGAGCAGGTTTCATTTCAGACGAGAGGTGTTTTTTCTGTTCCATGAGTTAGTTCCTTTATGGTCCTTGGTTGTGATGGTAACTCGCTTGTCGACTTGGTTAGAGGATTCAAAGCATTTAATGAGGTATTGGAGGAGATCATGAAGTGGTGGAGGGCAGGAAGAGAGAATATTGGCCCTCGCTTGGCAGGTCCTATGTTATATGGTAACACGGTAACTCTTCAATATCTTTACACAACGCAAACAACCCACATATTGTCCCAAGGTTGCTGTAAGCTCACTTTGTTAGATAGCGTCTTTTATTGGTAGATAGCTAAATCCCATGATTACAAGAGAGCTCCGCGAAAACCGAGTTAATTCTTCTGTCAGTAACAGCAAGTAATAATATTATTACGATAAAAGTTGCACAGACGGGTTTTCTCACTCCATGATGAGAAAATAAACCTGCAGAATAGGTTCATCAGAGTTATATTATTTTCCTTAAAGGAGAAATCAGAGAGAGGGAGCAGGAGTTATAAACGTGTGCTTGTAAGGGTGGGAGTGAAGGATGGAGGGGAAAATGTTTGGGGGAAGGGGTGTGGAGATGGTGAGTTTCATCGTTGGTCTGGATGCACAGTTCCAGTGTTACCAGATCACACCCAGCCCTTGTGACTGAAATGTGTGTACTTATTTACTGTGGCCGACCGTACATGAGCTACGTTACAAATGAAAATATTTTTAATATATGTAGATAATATGGTGACGTCATGGTCGGGACTCAAAAAAAATAAAAACACCTCATGTAAGTAGATAATACCAATTAAAAGATACCTCATGTAAGAAGATAAACTCTTATCACCTTATTATGTCCCATACGTAGATATACCTCGTGTAAGGAGATACTCTTATCTCGGATGACCCGCCCGTCAAAATGACTCACGTTCGGAGATGAGCGGATTTGGTTTTGAGCGGATTTGGTTCTTTTA
The DNA here is from genome assembly GCF_015104395.2 of Macrobrachium nipponense. NCBI lineage: Eukaryota > Metazoa > Arthropoda > Malacostraca > Decapoda > Palaemonidae > Macrobrachium > Macrobrachium nipponense. The sequence goes on along the minus strand of NC_061100.1, from coordinate 18,933,668 downwards.
CCCTACTACTCGAAACGTGTTTAAGGGGGAAAACGACGAAGACGTCCTAGTTTACGCTTCCGTTTCACAGGGGATCGATTCTCACAAGGTCATTTCTGAAATAAGTAAAAATGTGAATATGATTCGAGGTGTGTATATATACCTATATACAATATATTACTAATAGAATGTGAATAAGGTGATATAAAAAAACAAAACAAAATGCGCAGTTACCTCTGTTTTTTAAGATGAGAAGACATTCCTCGTATGTAAAGGCACGCTTACCCCTGATCTCCAGTGTGAACATTTAAACTTTTTCAAATATTTAAAATAATATTCTGTTATCCATTTATCGTTACCTCTTAAACGAGTGAATGAGAATACGTTTTGTATTAAAGACAATACTTTTTTTGCACCGCGGTGACTCACGCAATGAACAAAAAATATAACGTAAAGACCGTATTCGTATCTGTCTTATTAATCGATCAGATGCTATATTCAGGATGTGCATAAATAAATTTAGAGAAGTCATTCGAATACACTTTTTGGATTTATACCGTAACTATCGAAAAAGAAGATTATATTTCTAGGTGATTTTTCCCGTAAAAACATACCCAATGGACGATAGAATTAACATTGGTGGATTGAAGATATTTATAGATATAAGAACTAAAGGTTTAATTCTATTTTTGGATAGGGCAAATAATCCTACGTCATCCGAAGCGAACACACCCTAAAATATCTAAGCGATCATCGAGTGAACCTTTTAAACCTATTTCAATTCTTTCGTATGGCCCTTCATTCCAATAAACTCTAACATCACTCTGAATAACCCATCCGAATCCACCGATAAAAATACCCTTCGTATCTTCGAAAAGTGCGAAATTTCCACGGGCATTGAATCTTCAACATCTCCTCAACAAAATTAAAAACCTATACTTTTCTGCGTCTCGTGAAATAACTGCGTGATGGTATTAGGGAAACTACATTGAATATTATATACAGTATTCCCACTAACGGTAATATGTATATTATTTAAATCGAAAGATTAAAAATATAGACTATTAGCCGCGTAATTGCCCGAAAATGTTTGCATATTAAACATGGCAATGTGATTTTTTCGGGTATACAACTGTTAAAAGGTTGATCAATTAAAATCGAATTTTCATTTTATGCAATAACGTATGTTTTATATAAAGCCTTATCAAATATATTGTATAAGATTAACTGCTAAAGCTCATTTAAAGTCAACATGGCGTTATAATGCGGGGTAACTCTATCGATCCATAATTTAGCTTTTTCTATATTTTTCTCATTGAAATGCCCATCAGTTATGGGCACCCATCACCCAGTTATTATTCGCTAATTCGAGTCTAAGCCTCAAGTCAATTAAATCCAGTAAATACATGTTTATAGTCGCTATATCCTAAAGAAGTGGAAAATATGTGTACGCCCTGAGTTTTAATGCTGCTGCCCTGAGTTTTAATGCTGCTTATAGCCCGTGACTCCCAACTCTGGTTTGAGCGAATGTATTGGGCGTAAATTGATGAGTTACTCCATGTATTAACATGACAATCATCATATAAAAACCACCCTGCCCGACCGGTGGTATAGGTAACGCCGAGTGCTTTATCATTTTAAGCATTTTGATACATGACTGATAGTTAAATACCGGGCAGGAATCTTATATACCTGCAATATATGAAGAAATAGGAACTTGATTACCAGTTCCGGGTACGTTAGGAACTACACTAGCCATATTTTGTGTTTATAGATAATTTTAGATGAAGGGTAAAATCTGTGCGTACCCGCCGATTGTCAATTGATGAATGAGTTACAAAAGATCGTACACGTCCTTATCATATTTACTCTAGAAATTTAACGCGTATACCCTTCCTCTTTCTTCGTTTTTTCTTTCCTCCCACTCTCGACCGTCTAACTATCGTTTCACTGTTTTCCTTCGTTTCCTCTGTCTTCTTCCGGTACCGCTTAAAATTCGTTGTCCAGTCGTTTTGAGGGTTCGTACACCATTTCGTTTTATGGATTCTTTTAAAGGCAAATCACCGTTTACCATATCAGATAACACATATCTGCCGAATTCTTTAAATGAAGGCTTCGCAACATTAAATAGAAAAGGAAGCACTTTACGTGCGGTAACCGCTTATAGCAGAAAACGGACTCTTCCCCGGGATAGAAAACGTAACATCCCCAAACCCCCCGCCCTTCTTCTTAAAGGGTCCTGATAAAAAATAGTTGTTTAAATTCCGCCACTGAAGGCAAAGACCAATACACGAAAGATGGGAAACTGGACTATTAATACCATTAAAAAAAACATCATCCAACCTCGTCAGAATGCGCGCCATCTATTGATCATGCCCTCAACTAAAAGCTCGGCTGTGGCGTAGCGCGGCTTTTTTTAAATGTTTTAAAATTTATTCTTACGCTGCAATAAACTTCTCTCTTTTTTTTTTTTTTTTGCCGTGTTCAGAAATGAAGTTTATATGGAAGAAGGTTTTTTATGGGGTGGGCCGGGGCGGGGCCGGGGGGGGGGGGGGGGGGGGGGGCGTGTTGGATGTGGACTTCGAAAGCCAGTGATGTCTGCATGGCATGTGCCTCGAACCCTTAAATCAAGAGTGCCATTACTGATAATAAAATTTCCAAGCGACATCTTTTCTCTCTTTCGCTTCTTCATTTTACATGACATAAACTCCTACTATGGATAGACGTGGTAAGCATGTTGACTTCATTTATAAAGAAGGGATCAGTAAAAAAAAAAAAAAAAAAAAAAAGTTTCTCCGGAGGTGCTGCTGAAAAGGAGCCAAGGAAAGAGGGACTGAAAAATGAAACGGGTGATATGTGAGTCTAGTCCGGGAACATCAAAAGCAAACGAAGGAAGGAATGATGGATGAGAAGGACGGCCCAGATGCGACTCTGCTTCAACAGCAATGCATAAATGAAAATAAAATATGATCCGGGAGGACCACAGAGTAATCAAGCTTTATTACTACTTCATAATTGGCGAAATGGGAATATATGAAAAGCACGGATTGTCTTTGTAAACAAACAGACGATGTAGGCAGGTGCAATGCTACCGCCATCTTCATTTCATGCCAGGTACTAAATTGTGTGCGGCCGATGCGGCTGTGGCTTGAGCTTCCCAGCTTTCGTGTATTGTCTTTGCTCTGAAGAGGCGTGAATATCACTCTTATATTTATTTTTACACTACTTTTATACTCTGAAAATAATCTAAGCAGAGCTTCATTCGCACGTTCCATTGACTCGAAGGTGTGCTCATAAATAAGGAATGTCAAGGGTGAACATTGAATTACACACATACCTACTTTATACACACCTACACATCTATTTTATCGAGGTTTTATACGGAGCAGGCAAGTAATTCTCGAGTCTTTAATGAAATGTAAAAGATGTGATAATGATTTAAATCTGGTCCAAGATGTTCGTATTCAACAATTTGTAGACTGTTATGTATTCCTTTTCCTTTACCACTTTCTAGTCTCCCACCAAAAATCGTCGGTTGAACTATATCAGTATACACAATATATATAATCTACCCCGCAATTATCAAGTAGGGAATCAATGGAAACGTGTTTCATTCAATTCACGCCCTCCTATATTTCATAACCAGTATTAATTTGAAAACCTAATAATTTCGCGGCTTTTCGCTAAATTTGAGATATATACTTTTAACGTCCCTGGTTCTCAATTTCCTTCTCTTGATGTGACATAGTAGTTCTTCTTAAATCGTCATCCCAATGAAATATACCGTTACTATTAAATAAGTTACGAAACTATCACCTTAATAAACTTTCAAAATAATCATAAACATCCTTATTAATTAATAGCTCTCACGAGCCTCTTCATGTGCCCCGCCTAACATTGCTATTCTCGGTCTGTATATGTGGAATACTCATTCTCTTCATTATCATCAATCCACGAGAAAAAATCCATTCCCGCGGATAGCTCCGTGAATATACTCACCGTAAAAGATGGAAAAATTGTTCAATAATTTCCGGATTAAGCGCTCTAATCATTGCATTCTTATCACCCCCCCCCCCCCCACCACAACAAGCCCGAAACAGACTTATACATTAAAACATAAAAGCGTTTCCCCGTAGACTCGTTATAGATTACGTTAAATTGAATGGTAAAATCATCATCACCAGGTTTAACGGCGTAGTATATTTTCGGGAGAATGACTACCCTCCACACCCATTTCATTTTTCCACTTCTTCGATAATGATATGGGGGTCGGCTAACCTGTTGGTAAATTTACACGCTCGATTTTTGGGAGATGTACCCGTACATGCACTGCTATTCACGTATATGATGTGATCACTACACATATTGAAACGTAGTCTGTGTGTATAATAGCGTTTGTTGAATTAAATATATACACAACTTAATTAAAAACAAAAACCGTGTTCATGTTCTCACTCTCAATATTCTGAAAACTTTTTTTTTTTTTTTTTTTTTTTGTTTTTTTTTTTTTTTTTTTCAATTGCCACGTCGAAGAAAGCGCCCATCCCCCTTGTGAAACCTCCATGCGCAACGGATCATCCACCGAAAATGGTACATATTATTATTATTTTTACAGTTGTTATTATCATTTTTATATTATTATTGATATAATTCATTTTGCATCCTTTATAACACGCTTGCTCCATTGTTTATTTAACGTCCTCTTTACAGATTCCTTTGTCGATGACTTCCCGATTCATATGATTCGATGGGGAGTAATGAACAATCTCGGGTTGGAGGAGCCGGACAGGAATCTCCGGCTAACTATGGAAAGAACAGAGGGTGACAAGATGGTCAACACCATTCATTAATCGGCTGTGGTAGGGTCGCACATTGACGTGGCAACGAAGCTAAGTTGTAGCATAGCCCAATTGCGTGATGATGTGGTTGGTACGTTCCTCGAAAGAGGAATTCGATCGGTTTGTGCTCTACTTAATGCATTAGACTCAATCGTAGTAGTGAAGGTTCGGGTTGGTTTATTACCTCCCTGGATACGGTTGAACTTTATATCACCGCGACGTGAGTTAGTGAATATTAATAACTTCAAGGCCTATCCCGAGGGAGTTCGTGGCAGACTTCAGGTTGTCAATATTCATCCGGGTGCAACCACCGCCATCTTGAATGTGTCAATTCAAGATGGCGGTGGTACAACTGTGTTAAAAGTGTACTGTACTCTGTACTCCGGGATAACCCTCTCGCACGTATTGACAACTACTATGAGATTCAGGGCCTCTGTAACACGGTTTTTTGGATTTTGCTCCTTATCAAAGCATCGGATGTAGCTGAAAGTTGACATATGTATATTTTACAACCACACACAAATTTTGTCAGCTTTATCAATAACCTAAACCCGATAGTTTTAATTTTTATAGAGTAAAAATGATCTAGCCGAGGCCGCCATGGCCAATGATTGCGAGCCAAGAGTCGAAAAACATTCAGTTACGTAAGCAAAGTAAAACATCATTTTACGAAATGTTGCCCCGCCCATCCACCAGAGGACCGAAAACCCATACACCTTATTCCATCGGCTCAGAAACCCATAGTCTTCAAGAATGGCTAACAGGATTTGGAATTGTCCCCGTGGTTGCAAAACTGCATTTGTCTTACGACTTGCAACTTTATAGTCAAAAGAAAGCCCGTGGCCATACTAACTATAGCCTGAATAGGTAATTATTCAGTTTCTTAGTTTAAATCCAATGTTTATGGTCTGATTTGTATTTAGCGTAACGTGATTATAATAATTGTAATGTCATTCAGGATTTTGAACATTTCCATTAACTATTCACTATGCCACCAAGAGAGAGAGAGAAAGTGAGAGATTGTATGTAAACTGTCTTTATATAACTATTTTTTGTTAAAATAAGATTGTTATCCAAAGTAAACACATCTTATATGTGCTAATATCTCCAGCAGACCAACGGATCATCCGATATAATTTTTTTTTCTTCTTCTTTAGTCTGTACGACCATGTTGGATATAAAGACTTTATGAATGGCGGAACGATACATAGATGTGGGTGGGTGGGGTATCAGTGCTAGCGTAGGTAATACTACTGTAGCAGTAGTACCGCAAAATTAGTAATAGAGCAGCAATATACATGAATTGAACGTTTAGGTCAACTGCTGGGATCCTTGAGGATCATTTAGCACTTCTTACAACTACTCAAGAAATGAGTTTTTATAGCCAGAAGTTAGATTTTCTAATACAACAATGTCATGATAGCCTTCAGTGTTATCCTGAATTACAACGAGGCCAAAGTGGGTGGAGCCTCATGAAGTCATCATTCTGACGATAATTATTGGTGAAGGTTTAAAGCCAAAATACGGTACCGGCTATTTTTTTTTTTTTTTTTCAGTAAATAGGTAGATAGCCGATAAATAAAAATTGCTTGACATTGGATACAGCAGTTATCAAATCAAGCTTGTCTACTATGTCTTTGAAAATTACCAACTATTCCCTACATCTTGTCAATCTGATTGTGACCTTTAAAGTAGATTATAATTTCTAGGACACTTATTTGGGAGTTAGACTAATAATCGAAGTGTTTTTGTATTTATTAACATATTTTGTTGGTTTGTTCATTATGACAATTATCAGTGGAGAGGATTCAGGTTCATAAAGGTGTACTGCCTTGCTTGTATTTAAAAATTTTATGTCATTGTTTGCCAGAGGGTATAGCCTTCGTTACGTATAGCCAATCATCCATCGAGAAAGAAATGCTGTCATAAGTTACGTAACGAGTGCGTTCGAAACCTTATCTCTGAGTAAGTTGGCCCGTCTTCAAAAAAAGTCACTTTACATTATAAGTACCAAATTTATCAACCTACGTAATGCAGAATACAGTCAAAATTTATGTGTAGATATAATGTGTATTCTGAATAAGCGTATAATCTATGAAATGCATAGATAAAAAGATTGCCAAAAAACCGTGTTACAGAACCCCTGAATCTCATAGTAGTCCAGTATATCTGGTTCTGGAATGTAAGATACCCACCACAAATTGCACTGTTCATGTGTTATATACCAAATTGTTAGCAAATTTGTCAGCTTTCATTTAAAAATTTTTTTTACCAAAATTGGTTGGTGCAAAAAGAAGTTGTTGCATCTAACCTGAAACAAGGTTTGGAAATGATTAAAAAATCTTCGAATCAATGGTAAATTTCAATATTTTGTTGTTTCATCAGCAGACTGCATTAGTGAGTTGCAAATGTTTTGTTTTGCATTACTGACATTGCAAACGAAAAGAAAAAAGCGTTTTATTTTTAGTTGATAGAACCTTATAACTGCTATTCCGCAGGTGATTTTATACAAATGTGCGTGTGAAAAAATAGCCGAATTAGGGGTAGGCCTACTTTTTGTTATTTTTCAGTTATTAGTTTTTCTTAACTATGCTAATATATAATATACATTGAAATGGTCAATATGTCTAGTTTATGATTCTTTTTAAATTTTGAAAAATTGACCCATCCTAAGTTGAGATATTGATTATTGCGTTGACCAAAACACGACCTCATGAAAAATGCATCCACAGGAACTAGCAGGAGATCCCGTCCGTAGGTTTGTAATTAACGGCCGTAGTTTATTTTCGGGAGAATGACTCCCACCACACCCATTTCATATTCCACTTCTTTCGATAATGATATGGGGCGTATCAAAGGGGAAATCTGTGAGAGAACTGATTTCACACCTGACATGAAAGTGACTGTTGATAAAGAAGTATTCATGACTCATGGACAGGAATAAGAACAAAATTGTAGATCTTCTATAACTATCAAACTACGTGCAGCAGGTTGGGGTGTGATTCGAGCTCCAGCTGATGCGGAAAAGCTGATCGTCGACACTGCTTATCAGAATGCATCCAAATGCACCACTGTGATAGTTGGTGAAGATACTGATTTGCTGATTCTAGCTGTCGAGCGTGAGCACAACAACATCCCACCAAGTTTACACTGTGGTCTTCTCCAAAGCAGACACAGAAGAAAAACACCCTTGTGTTAGAATATCAAATCGCCCCAAAATAAACTCGGCAATAATGTCTCTTCTCACCTGCTATTTCTAGATGCCCTCACTGGTTGCGACACTACGTCTAGAATTCACGGAATCGGAAAGGCAACAGCCTTGAATAGAATAGTGAAAGCGCCACAACTAACAGAGCTTGCTTCTGTGTTCCGCAGTCCTGATGCCTCCTGTGAAGAAATTGCTGCTGCAGGAGAAACATCCATATCAATCTTGTACACAGGAAACACCAAAGAAGATTCCCTTGATAACCTGCGTGTGGAATATTTTCCCAAGAAAGTAGTATCTAGTACTGAGGCAGTTCCCCCTAAGGATCTGCCGCCAACATCAGACTCTTCTTGTTACACTTCACTAAGAGTATATCAACAGCACAGGAATGGTTGGGCAATGAAACTTGACCCTACAAAATATGGATACAAATGACTCAAGAAGGCCTTGTGCCAATAATGATGAACAAAAAAGCTGCACCTGACGCTTTGTTAGATGCCATATATTGTGGCTGTAAAATTGCTTGTTCTAATAAGAAATGTACTTGCAGAAAATTTGGTTCCGTGCAGTCTTGCATGCAAGGCATGCAAAGGCTCGCTTTGCAAAAACTGCTCTGCGCGTGATACTGAGAATGATGAAGCTGATGAAGCTAGTGACTAATCAAATGGGATTATGAAACTTGATTTTCTTTTATGCCAATAGTGTAATGGATATAAGAAAGGCTGTATTTATAGGAATAGATATTTAGCTCTGCAATTAAAGTGATGTGCCTTATATAACTTATTCTCCAAATGAATTATACAATATAAAAGCTGCTTTTGCATTAAAGTTATCAATGGACTATGGATATATAATGATTTTCAAATTGTGACCAAAAGATACCCAAAATATACCAAAAATTACTAATCAAATAACGATAGCTATTTAGAATGTGATTTGATGGCGGACAGTTTGAATTTAGGGTCAGTTCAATTTAAAATCTTGTGATAAATATGAAGAGTTAATAATATATCCTACATACTTTCAGTATAATCAAAATGATTATTCTTTCCAGGATCTGAGTCTTCACAATTTTGGGTTGATTTTTGGGGATGCTAAATCTGTCTGACCACCATTTTGACCAACTTAATTCGACCTTTTGCTTATGTATAACTTATTTTAAAATGAACGCTGACAAAATTACCTAAAATTTGGTATGTCACACGTTCAGTGTGGTGGGTAATTTTTTATATACTGGGCAATTAAATAGCAACATTATCACCGACCATTGCCGTAATCTAGTGGCGGCCATTTTGAATTTTGTACCAAATTCTTATCAAATGATCACATTAATGTGATAACTATATTATTAATCCAAGAATCAGTCAAAATTTACAAATTGACAGTAATTTCTAAGGTCTGATTCTTGAAATTTTGGGGTAAATTGATTTTCATGGAGAAGACGAAAGTGTCAGGACGCCATCTTGATAACTTTTTTTTGCACCTACCAATTTTGGTAAACTTTTTTTTAAAAATGAAAGCTGACAAAATTACCTACAATTTGATATATCACACATAAACAGTGCAATTTGTGGTGGG
>NC_061100.1:18900243-18923568 GCF_015104395.2 Macrobrachium nipponense | reverse complement strand
CCCACCACAAATTGCACTGTTTATGTGTGATATATCAAATTGTAGGTAATTTTGTCAGCTTTCATTTTTAAAAAAAAGTTTACCAAAATTGGTAGGTGCAAAAAAAAGTTATCAAGATGGCGTCCTGACACTTTCGTCTTCTCCATGAAAATCAATTTACCCCAAAATTTCAAGAATCAGACCTTAGAAATTACTGTCAATTTGTAAATTTTGACTGATTCTTGGATTAATAATATAGTTATCACATTAATGTGATCATTTGATAAGAATTTGGTACAAAATTCAAAATGGCCGCCACTAGATTACGGCAATGGTCGGTGATAATGTTGCTATTTAATTGCCCAGTATATAAAAAATTACCCACCACACTGAACGTGTGACATACCAAATTTTAGGTAATTTTGTCAGCGTTCATTTTAAAATAAGTTATACATAAGCAAAAGGTCGAATTAAGTTGGTCAAAATGGTGGTCAGACATATTTAGCATCCCCAAAAATCAACCCAAAATTGTGAAGACTCAGATCCTGGAAAGAATAATCATTTTGATTATACAGAAGGTATGTAGGATATATTATTAACTCTTCATATTTATCCCAAGATTTTAAATTGAACTGACCCTAAATTCAAACTGTCCGCCATCAAATCACATCTAAATAGCTATCGTTATTTGATTAGTAATTTTTGGTATATTTTGGGTATCTTTTGGTCAGATTTGAAAATCATATATATCCATGTCCATTGATAACTTTAATGCAAAAGCAGCTTTTATATTGTATAATTTCAATTTGGAGAATAAAGTTATATAAGGCAATCACTTTAATTGCAGAGCTAAATATCTATTCCTATAAATACAGCCTTTCTTATATCCATTACACTATTGGCATAAAAGAAAATCAAGTTTCATAATCCCATTTGATTAGTCACTAGCTTCATCAGCTTCATCATTCTCAGTATCACGCGCAGAGCAGTTTTTGCAAAGCGAGCCTTTGTATGCCTTGCATGCAAGACTGCACGGAAACCAAATTTTCTGCAAGTACATTTCTTATTAGAACAAGCAGTTTTACAGCCACAATATATGGCATCTAACAAAGCGTCAGGTGCAGCTTTTTTGTTCATCATTATTGGCATAAGGCTTCTTGAGTCATTTTGTATCCATATTTTGTAGGGTCAAGTTCATTGCCCAACCATTCCTGTGCTTGTTGATATACTCTTAGTGAAGTGTAACAAGAAGAGTCTGATGTTGGCGGCAGATCCTTAGGGGGAACTGCCTCAGTACTAGATGCTACTTTCTTGTGAAAATATTCCACACGCAGGTTATCAAGGGAATTTTCTTTGGTGTTTCCTGTGTACAAGATTGATATGGATTTTTCTCCTGCAGCAGCAATTTCTTCACGGGAGGCATCAGGACTGCGGAACACAAAAGCAAGCTCTGTTAATTGTGGCGCTTTCACTATTCTATTCAAGGCTGTTGCCTTTCCGATTCCGTGAATTCTAGACGTAGTGTCGCAACCAGTGAGGGCATCTAGAAATAGCAGGTGAGAAGAGATATTAATTCCGAGTTTATTTTAGAATGATTTGATATCCCAACACACGGGTTTTTTCTTCTGTGTCTGCTTTGGAGAAACTTGGTGGGATGTGTTGTGCTCACGCTCGACAGCTAGAATCAGCAAATCAGTATCTTCACCAACTATCACAGTAGTGCATTTGGATGCATTCCGATAAGCAGTGTCGACGATCAGCTTATCCGCATCAGCTGGAGCTCGAATCACACCCCATCCTGCTGCACGTAGTTTGATAGTAAGAAGATCTACAATTTTGTTCTTATTCTGTCCATGAATCATGAATACCTCTTTATCAACAGTCACTTTCATGTCAGGTGTGAAATCAGTTCTCTGACAGATTTTCCCTTTGCTACGCCTCTTATGAGCAGCGTCTTAAGTGGTTGGTTTATCTGGATAGCCATCGAAGACAACAGTACCTTTCTTTCTGTAGTCTCTATCCAGATAGGCTACATGTCTGTCGGTAAGTGCGTCCCTCCCATGTTTCTCCTTTCACCCACACTATCCTGTGGAGAAAAGCTCCACCATCGATTACATATTCTGCATCATTTGGAGGCTGATCACTCATATCAGGGACAAGCTTCAATAAAGCTGGAAGGAAGGCTGACTTATTGGGTTCAAGTATAATATCTTGAAGCTCAAACAGAGGCGGGGGATAAGTGCAGAGTTCATATGTTAGAGTATTTCTCAGCTCACCATTATTAACACCAGCAGTTACCACCCTTTGAAACAGCTATAAAGGATCGATGCTTACAGTCTCAGAACCTACTTTGACAGACACTTTCTTGGCCATGGTCTTCACTGTGTCTTTTCTTTTAAACGAATACTCAGTCACTAGTTTATCGTCCATAGATTCCAGAATTATTCTTCCGAGTTCTTGGCATTAATCTGTATTAACAGATGGATCGGCTTCTACACCAGTAGCTATTTTTCGCAGAGCTTGTTCCTCTCTAAATGGTGTTTTTTCCTTGAGAAAGTCTATGAAAATAACATGAAGTTAGTAAAAATAAATCAGTATATATATACATATATATATATATATATATATATATATACTATATATATATGATCTATATATATATATATATATATATGGATATATATATATATATATATTATGGTATAATATAAATTTTATAAAGTATATATATATATATATATATATATATATACATATATGATTATATTACTTGCAGAAAACCCGTCCTACGGACGGGATTTCCTGCTAGTTACTGTGGATGCATTTTCACGAGGTCGTGTTTTGGTCAAACGCAATAATCAATATCTCAACTTAGGATGGGTCAATTTTCAAAATTTAAAAAGAATCATAAACTAGACATATTGACCATTTCAATGGTATATTATATATTAGCATAGTTAAGAAAAATAATAACTGAAAAATAACAAAAAGTTGACCTACCCCTAATTCGGCTATTTTTCACACGCACATTTGTATAAAATCGCCTGTGGAATAGCAGTTATAAGGTTCTACCAACTAAAACTGCTTTTTTCTTTTCGTTTGCAATGTCAGTAATGCAAAACAAAACATTTTCAATTCACTAATGCAGTTTGGATGATAACCAGAACAAATATTGAAATTTACCATTGATTCGAAGATTTTTTAATCATTTCCAAACCTTGCAAGCAAGTTAGATGCAACAACTTTTTTTTGCACTAACCAATTTTGGGTAATTTTTTTAAAAATGAAAGCTGACAAATTTGCCAACAATTTGGTATTTAACACATAAACAGTGCAATTTGTGGTGGGTATCTTACATTCCAGACCCAGATATACTGGACTAGTTGTCAATACGTGCAAGAGGGTTATCCCCGAGTACAACGTACGCTTTTAACACAGTTGTACCACCGCCATCTTGAATTGACACATTCAAGATGGCGGTGGTTGCACCCGGATTGAATATTGACAACCTGAAGTCTGCCACGAACTCCCTCTGGATAGGCCTTGAAGTTATTAATATTCACCAACTCACATCGCGTGATATGAAGTTCAACCGTATCCAGGGAGGTAATAAACCAACCCGAACCTTCATTACGATTGAGTCTAATGCAGAAGTAGAGCACAGCCGATCGAATTCCTCTTTCGAGGAACGTACCAACCACATTATCACGCAATTGGGCTATGCTACAACTTAGCGTCGTTGCCACGTTAATGTGCGACCCTATCACAGCCGCATAATGAATGGTGCTGACCATCTTGTCACCCTCTGTTCTTTCCCTAGTTAGTGGAGATTCCTGTCCGGCTCCTCCAACCCGAGATTGTTCATTACTCCCCATCAAATCATCGAATGGGAAGTCATCGACAAAGGAATCTGTAAAGAGGATGTTAAATAAACAATGGAGCAAGCGTGTTATAAAGGATGCAAAATGAATTATATCAATAATAATAATAATGATAATAACAACTGTAAAAATAATAATAATATGTACCATTTTCGGTGGATGATCCGTTGCGCATGGAGGTTTCACAAGGGGGATGGGCGCTTTCTTCCACGTGGCAATCTGCAAAAAAAAAAAAAAAAAAAAAAAAAAAAAAAAAAAAACGTTTTCATGAATAATGAGAGTGAGAACATGAACACGGGTTTTTAATTAAGTTGTGTATATATTAACTCAATAAACGCTATTATACACAGTCTACGTTCAATATGTGTAGTGATCACATCATATACGTGAATAGCATCTCCCGAAAATCGAGCGTGTAAATTTACCAACAGGCTAGCCGCCCCATATCATTATCGAAAGAAGTGGAATATGAAATGGGTGTGGTGGGAGTCATTCTCCCGAAAATATACTACGCCGTTAAGCCTGGTGATGATGATTTAACCATTCAATTTAACGTAATCTATAACGAGTCTACGGGGAAACGCTTTTATGCTTTAATGTATAAGTCTGTTTCGGGTTTGTTGTGGGGGCGGGGTTGGGGGGGGGGGGGGGGTTGATATGAATGCAATGACTAGAGCGCTTAATCCGGAAATTATTGAACAATTTTCCATATTTTACGGTGAGTATATTCAGGGAGCTATCCGCGGGAATGGATTATTCTCGTGGAATGATGATATGAAGAGAATGAGTATTCCACATATCATACAGACCGAGAATAGCAATGTTAGCGGGGCACATGAAGAGGTTCGCGAGAAATATTAATAAGGATGTTTATGATTATTTGAAAGTTTATTAAGGTGATAGTTTCGTAACTTATTTTAATAGTAACGGTATATTTCATTGAGATGAAGATTTAAGAACTACTATATCACATATCAAGAGAGGGAAATTGAGAACCAGGGACGTTAAAAGTATATCTCAAATTTAGCGGAAAAGCCGCGAAATTATTAGGTTTTCAAATTAATACCGGTTATGAAATATATGGAGGGCGTGAATTGAATGAACACGTTTCCATTGATTCCCTACTTGATAATTGCGGGGTAGATTATATATATGTGTATACTGATATATAGTTCAACCGACGATTTTTGGTGGGAGACTAGAAAGTGGTAAAGGAAAAGGAATACATAATAGTCTACGAATTGTTGAATACGAACATCTTGGACCAGATTTAAATCATTATCACATCTTTTACATTTCACTAAAGACTCGAGAATTACTTGCCTGCTCCGTATAAAAGCTCGATAAAATAGATGTGTAGGTGTGTATAAAGTAGGTATGTATATAATTCAACGTGCGAATGAAACTCTGCTTAAATTATTTTCAAAGAGTATAAAAGCAGTGTAAAAAATATAATGAGAGTGATATTCACGCCTCCTTCAGAGGCGGAATTTAAACAACTATTTTTATCAGACCCTTTAAGAAGAGGGGCGGGGTTTGGGGATATTTACGTTTTCTATCCCGGGGAAGAGTCCGTTTTCTGCTATAAGCGGTACCGCACGTAAAGTGCTTCCTTTTCTATTGAATGTTGCGAAGCCTCCATTTAAAGAATTCGGCAGATCTCTGTTATCTGATATGGTAAACGGTGATTTGCCTTTAAAAGAATCCATAAAACGAAATGGTATAAGAGCCCTCAAAACGACTGGACAACGAATTTTAAGCGGTACCGGAAGAAGACGGAGGAAACGAAGGAAAACATTGAAACGATTAGTTAGACGGTCGAGAGTGGGAGGAAAGAAAAAACGAAGAAAGAGGAAGGGTATACACGTTAAATCTAAAAGTAAATATGATAAGGACGTGTACGATCTATCAGAATCCTGCCCGGTATTTAACTATCAGTCATGTATCAAAATGCTTAAAATGATAAAGCACTCGGCGTTACCTATACCACCGGTCGGGCAGGGTTTTTATATGATGATTGTCATGTAACACATGGAGTAACTCATCAATTTACGCCCAATACATTCGCTCAAACCAGCAGGTGGGAGTCACGGTCTATGAGCAACATTAAAACTCAAGGCAGCAGCATTAAAACTCAGGGCGTATACATATTTTCCACTTCATTAGGATATAGCGACTATAAACATGTATTTACTGGATTTAATTGACTTGAGGCTTAGACTCGAATTAGCGAATAATAACTGGGTGATGGGCCCCCGTGCTGATGGGCATTTAAATGAGATAAATATAGAAAAAGCTAAATTATGGATCGATAGAGTTACCCCGCATTATAACGCCATGTTGACTTTAAATGAGGCTTTAGCAGTTAATCTTATACAATATATATTTGATAAGACTTTATATAAAACATACGTTATTGGATAAAATGAAAATTCGTTTTTGATTGATCAACCTTTTAACAGTTGTATACCCGAAAAAATCACATTGCCATGTTTAATATGCAAACATTTTCGGGCAATTACGCGGCTAATAGTCTATATTTTTAATCTTTCGATTTAAATAATATACATATTACCGTTAATGGGAATACTATATATAATATTGAGTGTAGTTTCCCTAATACCTTCACGCAGTTATTTCACGAGACACAGAAAAGTATAGGTTTTAATTTTGTTGTGGGAGATGTTGAAGATTCAATGCCCGTGGAAATATCGCACTTTTCGAGGATACGAAGGGTATTTTATCGGTGGACTCGGATGGGGTTATTCAGAGTGATGTTAGAGGTTATATGGAATGGATACGAAAGAAATTGAAATAGGTTTAAAAGGTTCACTCGATGATCGCGTTAGATATTTAGGTGTGTTCGCTTCGGATGACGTAGGTTTATTTACCCTACCCAAAAATAGAATTAAACCTTTAGTTTTTATATGTAATAAATTATCTTCATCCACCAATGTTAATTCTATCGTCCATTGGGTATGTTTTTACGGGAAAAATCACCTAGCAATATAATCTTCTTTTTCGATAGTTACGGTATAAATCCAAAAGTTTATTCGAATGACTTCTCTAAATTCATTTATGCACATCCTGAATATAGCATCTATCGAATAATAAGACAGATACAAATACGGTCTTTAAGTTATATTTTTTGTTCATTGCGTGAGTCACCGCGGCGCGAAAAAAGTATTGTCTTTAATACAAAATGTATTCTCATTCACTCGTTTAAGAGGTAACGATAAATGGATAACAGAATATTATTTTAAATATTTGAAAAAGTTTAAATGTTCACACTGGAGATCAGGGGGTAAGCGTGCCATTACATACGAGGAAAGTCTTCGCATCTTAAAAAACCGAGGTAACTGCGCATTTTTTTTTTTTTTTTATATCACCTCATTCACATTCTATTAGTAATATATTGTATACATGTATATATATCACACCTCGAATCATATCACATTTTTACTTATTTCAGGATGACCTGTGAGAATCGATCCCCTGTGAACGGAAGCGGTAAACTAGGACGTCTTCGTCGTTTTCTCTTAAACACGCTTCGAGTAGTAGGGTAAAAGAACCAAATCCGCTCAAAACCAAATCCGCTCATCTCCGAACGTGAGTCATTTTGACGGGCGGGTCATCCGAGATAAGAGTATCTCCTTACACGAGGTATATCTACATATTGGGACAATAATAAGGTGATAAGAGTTTATCTTCTTACATGAGGTATCTTTTAATTGGTATTATCTGCTTACATGAGGTGTTTTTATTTTTTTTAGAGTCCGACCATGACGTCACCATATTATCTACATATATAAAATATTTTCACTTGTAACGTAGCTCATGTACGGTCGGCCACAGAAATAAGTACACACATTTCAGTCACAAGGGCTGGGTGTGATCTGGTAACACTAGAACTGTGCATCCAGACGCACGATGAAACTCACCATCTCCACACCCCTTCCCCCAACATTTTCCCCTCCATCCTTCACTCCCACCCTCTCAAGCACACGTTCATAACTTCTGCTCCCTCTCTCTGATTTCCCCTTTAAGGAAAATAATATAACTCTGATGAACCTATTATGCAGGTTTATTTTCTCATCATGGAGTGAGAAAACCCGTCTGTGCAACTTTTATCGTAATAATATTATTACTTGCTGTTACCGACAGAAGAATTAACTCGGTTTTTGCGGAGCTCTCTTGTAATCATGGGATTTAGCTATCTACCAATAACAGACGCTATCTAACAAAGTGAGCTTACAGCAACCTTGGGACAATATGTGGGTTGTTTGCGTTGTGTAAAGATATTGAAGAGTTACCGTGTTACCATATAACATAGGACCTGCCAAGCGAGGGCCAATATTCTCTCTTCCTGCCCTCCACCACTTCATGATCTCCAATACCTCAATTAAATGCTTCGAATCCTCTAACCAAGTCGACAAGCGAGTTACCATCACAACCAAGGACCATAAAGGAACTAACTCATGAAAGAAAAACACCTCTCGTCTGAAATTAAACCTGCTCAAGAGAAAATCGCACTAAGAGGGAGAATTATTGGAATGAGAGAGACTGGACTCTGTGTTTGATATAGCACGAAAAACTGGATTAACAAGAAAACCTGTATATAAGTGGTGCCGAGGATGGGAAGAGGAAGGTGATCTTCGCGACAGGCCAAGACCTGGGGCTCCAAGAAAAACTACTCCCGAAGATGACAGGAGAATTCTGAAAGAAGTAACGGCAAATCCCTTCACAAATGCATGTTGAAATACGAAACAATCTTAACGGCAAGTTTCCAGTTGAAACGGTTCGACGTCGTCTCCACAGTGCTGGAGTGCACCACAGAGTTCCTGCCGTTTCAGAGAAATTAGAGGAGAGACATCGGATAAACCGCCTTCATTTTGCCTGGCAGTACGTCAACGAAGACTTAGGTTTCTGGGCAAGAGCTGTTTTTTCTGATGAGAAAACATTTGCGTCGACCTCGCTTACGGACAGTTGCACTGTGGCGATGCAATAATACAAGACACTCCAGTGAGCACATCTACAAACAGGCCAGAAGCGGCCACGTTACCTGTAACGTGTGGGGATGGGTTAATTTATACACCTGGGTGAGCTGGCAAAAATACAGGGAAGATTCAACGCCGACCAATACCTTGAAATACTGGAAGACGTGATGGTAGCAACGGTTTGAGCCATGGCATTTCCCTACCCAGAGCGCATTCTGTTAATGCAAGTAAGTAGAGTTTCATCTTGCAAATTGCAGTAGTAGGGAAAACTTTGTTGTAGTGCTGGTTTCATTAACTTGTGTTATTTACTTGTTCTATTTATACAGAACTTGTTACAAAATGTAAAATTATATGAGTTGTTGCGAGTCACAAGAGAACATTTGAGCTCCGTGAGAACGGAGTAGTTGTATGGTTGTTGGTCTTGATGTATTCGCCATCTAGCATCAAACTTCAAGGGTGATTTTTCCTTGTTTTAAGAAACTACTACTCACGGCGTTTGTTTCCATTTTGACTCGCAACGACTCAGCATTGAGTGTTGTAACTACAGAATGTTTATAATTCATCTGGTATTAATTTAGTAGGCAATGGTTAATGCTGATATTTATACATATATATATATATATATATATATATATATATATATATATATATATATATATATATATAGAGAGAGAGAGAGAGAGAGAGAGAGAGAGAGAGAGAGAGAGAGCAGAGAGGAGAGAGAGAGATATCTATCTAACCTATATATATATATATATATATATATATATATATATATATATATATATATATATATATACATATATATAGAGAAGACTAGTAAGGGGCTTAAGCCCTACAGATATCACAAGGCGGAGAGGTAAAGGCATGTCTCAGCGTACATAATTTATTGCCGACGTTTCACATCGCATCGATGAATTTTCAAGGCTGAGGAATTGATATAAATACAAACATATAAGAATTGTCACTAATAAAATACGGTGTAATATTTAAAATTGGTCACTAAAACATTTAAAATGTAAAAATTACTGTACAAAAACAATAGGTTGGATAGACAACCTACCAGAATAAAAGATAGAAAGTGACTGAAGGACAGAGAGGGGAAAAAAACACCCACACACACAAAACTATACAAAAGAAGAGAGACAGATCTGAAGTAAACAAACAAGTAGTTAGGCTATGAACAACTGAACTGACGAGGACTGGGCTTTTAAATTCGGTACACTGGTTTTGATTAAAAAAGGATTCCAGTGTTAACATCTCATCATTTTTATTGGCTGATCTATTAATTTTAAAATCACCGATGTCCAAGCGGGAGCGACACGTAATAGAGTGATTACGGACGCTAGATAGCTCTGGATTAGATAGTTTGCATCCTGTTCGGAAATTGACTCCTTAGTGGGCGCAGAAACGGACTTGTAGCAGCCTCTTCGTGCATCCAACATAAGAACCCCGATTGCATTTGGGACAAGTGTATTTATAGACTATGTTGGAGATCGAAGGCGGGTTTAATCTGTCTTTGGCTCTGAAAAGGATCGAATGGGTTAGAGGATTTTTTCCGGAATTAAGTTTTTAGATTCAGGTTGGTAAGTTCATTGGTTGAATAATTGCATAACTTTCTTTTTGAAGGAATTGTCATGGAGGAAAGGGAACTTAGTATAGATGATTAACTTAGGAACGATATGAATTGGAGGTGGGGAGTTAATTTTCATATTTGAAAATTTATTGCTAGTTCTATAAAAGTGCACTGAGGGGAAACAGTTATTGTTAAAAGTTCACTAAAAAATCTGTTTCGTTGTGGAAGGAGACCCAACTGGAAGTGAGGACAAAGGCTCTATGAGGGGCGGTGGAGAAGGCATTCATTTTAAAATTAAAATTACATGAGCTATAGAAATTTTTTTAGAATTTATTAACTCTCAACATCCTAATATTAAGTTCACCATAGAGAAAGATTCCCATAACTCCCTGCCATTTTTAGATTTACTCGTTTCCAGAGACAATAATAGCTTTCATACGGGAATTTACAGAAAGATTACATTGACAGGCTTAGGGACAAATTTCTATAGTTCAAGTAATTTTAATTTTAAACTAAATGCCCGCTCCACCCTCCTTCATAGAGCCTTTGTCCTCACTTCCAGTTGCGTCTCTTTCCACAACGAAATAGATTTTTTAGTAAACCCGATGGTGTCGTTTATATTCTTGTGTGTTTAATTTTCCATCAGAATAGTATTGAAAATCACCCCCCACATTCCATTCGAATACTTATACCTTCTCATTCATTCAAAACAAGTTCCCTTTCGACCTTGAGAGAGAAGTCGGTTAGGAACTAACTGTTTTAATTCACTAATATTCGAGGTGTACAAGACATTTCATATTTTCACATGGCGACAGCAAAGACCTAACTCACCTGGGAAGGACCATTTTGATTCGTCCGATATGCCTGTCTTAGACTGGCTTATATTGGGATCCCTGGTCTACGTCATACTCTTGTGAACCTTTGCCAAAATCCATCTGCAACGCCTTCGTGCATGGTTCTACAGTGGTGAGTACCAAGAATACATAGGGCTTATTTTTAAGGTTATCATTGCGAACTCACAGAGCCTTGTGTTGCCTATTCAAGTTTTCCTGTCTGTCATTTTTAATCGTATGAAGATTCGTAATAGTTTTTTGTGATCAATATGTTTTACATATCGTATTCTCTTGTCCTTTCAGGTGATATAGCTCTCGGACAAGTAACTCTAGCTTATTCATAAATTCACGTTGTTAGCACTTGGGTAAGAGAATCGTCTACTACATTAATGTCGTTTCGAGTGGTTATATTCATGACTGATTGACTCCCATATTACGACCGAGCAAATTTATATTAGGTTTACCGTTCATTTCAGGATTGTGTTTGGTTTTGGTGTATCGGCCCTTTTATTTCCTTCCTGATACTGATGTAAACCTCAGTTGCTCAATTGTAAGGTAATTCTAAGTGGGTTATTATTCCTATGGGTATATTCTTCTACACAAATGACCGTGACTTTTCGATACTAATCTTCCTGAATATTTCTTTACAGACAGCGAGCGAAGCTGAACGAAGGAAACGCCCTACGATCTACGTGAATTGCCTTGTTCTCCTACAAATTGTTTGTAACTACGTTACTACGTTATTTTAAAGGCTTATTTATGTAATAAATGTCACATTTAACGATATTTTTCCTTCCAACCTTGATTACAAACCTTAGATTTTTATGGTGTTCGGCTTACGAAGCACCGTCAGGGTCGTATTGAATGCAAAGCGGATCGATCGTACCTGCTTATTAAACCGCTGTATGAGCACCTGTGTGTGGGAAAGAAACGCATAGAGTCCCTTTGGACGTCACGTCCATTCAAAGTCGTTTTGAATCGAAAGCAAATTCATAAATTCTGTTTTGATAAATGTTCTTCATGCAAATAATTCTGGGAATAACCAGTTATGTCAGCCTTGACCAAAGGGTACGTTCCCGCCGCAGTCGTGTGGTGGTTTGTCCTTGAGTGTGTACTAAGACGCAATAAGTCTCGACATCATACAGTGTAGGATGGTTGAACACGTGTATCATTGTGTAATGTCTGTTGCCGAGAGGGCAGCGCGATTGGCGCCAATGTAGCCGGCGTGTCTGCAACTCACTTACAGTCACGCCTCTGTATAGACTGGACGTGTATTAAAGCACTCTAGTGACACACGGGTTTCCTTCTGTTTCCTACATACAGTAACCATTATTATTATTATCTTTAATAATAAAAGTCTAATTTTCACATTAATTAAACAACAAACATCATACAGATATCATTATTATCAAACGTGATTATAATTTGAATAGTATTAGCGCTATTACCAGTTTCTAAAACTCATTATTAGAAGGATTTTGACGAATAATAACTAAAAAATGACATAAATTATTTTAGTTCAATCTTCAATGTAATTTCAACAATTTGATTTAGAACAAAAGACATAAAAAATCTAATTTGTTTTGTTAAAAGACTAACAACATCTGCTCCATGAAAAATACATATTTATTACAAAACTATGAGTGAAATTTTACGACACAAACGAACAAAAAAGTCTATATATGCGCACAGATCGCATTTTTATTATTAAAAATGAAATGAAAACTAAATCTGAGATAATAGACGCTAATATACCGCTGAGGTTTAAACGGGCGGTTTACTTATTAGTCTTTTAACTAAATTATTTTTTCTTTTTTTGGGGGGGGGTTGTTTTTTGCGTTACAGCGTATAGAAAATGGTTCCTCTCTCGCATTGGTTAAGAAAACGTTATATGTTTTATTATTTGCATAAATTGGAAAATGTCCATATTTTCTTCAATACAAATATACATACCAAAAAATATTCGATTGAGGAGGTTGTATGATTTTCATAATAATAAACTAGTGAAAATCAGTTAGTATTTTATTATTTTTTATTTAAAAAAAAAATCACTCAGATTTGCTAAATATCGATTGCTGTAGATTCCTAAGACAATTTTGACGTTATATTATTAATAATAAAATAATAATAATAACGATCAAGTAATTATTTTTTTTATTCTTTAAAAAATAGAAATTACAGAGATGAATGACGACGCCTTCACTCTCTTATGCTAACCTTGAGTCGGGGAGCAGCAACGCCATCTTGAATTGGGAAGGCCTGAGAGACTCAGGCATGTCATCACCAGTCGTCCGAGTCTGGCCATGCGTTTCCATTCATAACTTTGTATTTTTGGTGGCATTTATCAGTTATTTGGAGAATGTATAGTTTTTGTGTAAGTTAATTATGTTTTACAGTCTTTTGCATCATCAGTATCCTCTGGACCTGGTTAATATGATTAAATACAAAGGGAAATCAGTGAAGAAACAGTAATGAGAACAAAAAAGTTTATTCACAGAAATGAGTATATAATAGATTTTTCTACTTAGAAAGGAGGACAAGAGCACAAAAATGGTGACAAAAGATGCCTCTGGTTTGTATGGTGCTTTTACATTGCATGGAACCAGTGGTTTTTCAGCAACGGGACCAACGGCTTTACGTGACTTCCGAACCACGTCGAGAGTGAACTTCTATCACCAGAAATACACATCTCTCACACCTCAACGGAATGGCCGAGAATCGAACCAGTGATCACCAAGGTGGAACGCTAATACCATACCAACTACGTCGCTGAGGCGTTTAGGCCCGCCTGAACAGACTCTTAGTGTCTGATGGAGGGCGAGAAATAAACCCCTAAAAGTAAAAGTAAAGTAAGATGACTTTGGGTGCGGTCGCTGCAGCGTATAGAAAATGGTGCGACGTAGAATCCGGGGGCCTTGAGAAAGAAGCGATAGCAAAACATAATAGCTGTGAAATATTTTCGTTTCAATTAAACAAGCATTAATGAGTCCTTATAAAAAAAAAAAAAATATCTCAGTTGAGGGGGTTGTATTGTTTTCATAATAATAATCATCATATTAATAATTACTAAGTTAATTACCATTATTTTTATCTTATTATTTTAAAAAATAAAAAATCGCTCAGATTTCCTAAATATGGATCGTTGTTTACCCAATGACAATTTTAACGTTATCATTTATTAAACAATAATACTAATTATTATTATTAAATAATAATGATAATATTTAATTTAATAATAATAATTAATCATTATTATTTTTAATTTTTATTTAAAAAAATAAACAATCGATCAGATTTGCTAAATATGGATCGCTGTATACCCAATGACAATTTTAACGTTATCATTTATAAAATAATAATAATAATAATATTTAATTTAATAATAATAACAATTAATCATTATTATTTATATTTTTTATTTTAAAAAACAAAACAATCGCTCAGATTTGCTAAATATGGATCGTTGTATACTAAATGACAATTTTAACGTTATCATTTATTAAACAATAATAATAATAATTAGTATTAAATAATAATGATAATATTTAATCTAATAATAATAATATTAATAATTAATCATTATTATTTTTAATTTTAATTTAAAAAAATAAGCAATCGATCAGATTTGCTAAATATGGATCGCTGTACACTCCAGAAATTTACGTCATATTTCACACCTGGAGGTGATAAATAAGATTATCATTTTCCCCTGATAAGAGGCAGACGAATATCCGGCCTTGAGGGAGAAGGCCGGCCGTCTTAGTAACTTTTTTAATTATTAAAAAATAAAAGACAAATATTTTTTTCATAGTTTTTTATTATTACTTTTTTTATAATAATAAAATAACAAGACTGCCATATTAATACCCCGTGCGCAAGTCATTCAAAAGTTGTCACAATCCATTCAAATGCCTATACCTTCATTCGAGTTCGTTTTGAATGAAAACGAAGGGGGATGTCCCCAATCATTCGAATACCTCGTGAGCGATTCATTCGAAAGTTATCGCATTCTATTCTTAGTCATTCCTCTTGCTATATCTCAGTTTATTTTAGATACGAACAAAAATATAAGTTACCATAAAATTAATTAAAATGCGCTAGAGACCGCCAATATATATACTATTAGAGAAAATTTTACATTATTACGCTGAAATCATTCCTTTTTTTTTTTTTTTTTTTTTTGTTGTTAATGAATCCCAGCCATGCGTCTCACGTTCAAAGGCCAGGGATGAAAAAACTGCCTTTTCTAAAGAAACAATGGGTAAAATTTGGTTTTCTTAATGATTACTTTTTTTTCAGATTCTTGTAATAATAATAATAATGTATGGGTGGTTCGGTAGGAATGATGGCTTAATAAATGTGTCCTTTCAATCTATATGCGCACACAAACGCAAATGTTACTCGAGGTCGCATTTAGATGAAATAAAAACTAAATCCGGGATAACACTCCATTTGAGTGCTTCTTAACCCGACTATACCAGTTGAGGTTTTAATTAAATGAATTAATAAATATAACGATAAATCTTACTATTTGCTGATTACATTTTATTATGTCTTTAAATTTTGCATATATATATTTTATATATTATGTATATTATCATATATCTATGTCTTTCGCATTGCATCGTATAGAAAATGGTATCGATCCAAGTTCCCATTTAAAGAAAACTTTATGAGCTAAAGATTTCTCCCATAACTTAAATAAACATGGATTATATTAATTAATATATTTTTATATTTTTATTTTATATTCTTAATATATAAAATATAATATATATATAAACGTCATTTTCTTTTCTTTTATTGGTTACAATTTATATATATATATATATATATATATATATATATATATATATATATGTATATATATATATATATAATTAATAAGTCAAACTTATTTAGTAAATCATGAAAATATCAATCCACAGACAACAATTTTTTTTTTTTTTTTAAATTAAAGTTCTCTTTTTATATGTATATTATTTTACTTAATTGTACGCATTTAAGTTAAATTGTGGCGAAAAAGATGGACTTATAGTGGACTGTATTATATGCTTAACGTTGTTACTTGGTCAAAAACCGCTAAAAGCCTTACGTAACAACTCCACAAAACTCCCTTTGCGGTTTCTAAATTACGGGGAGATATCTCTCAACCCAATTCATTAATAAACGAGGATAACACACCAATATCATTAATGAATAGTAGCACAATTAAGTACTTTCACTTACTGAGCAGTCCTTGTAGACATGAACTCAGATCATAAATCGCTACACGAGATACGACGAGAGGTACGTGCCTCTCTCTCTCTCTAAATGTTGGGCGAGTGCTCAGGGTTGATTTTCAGACCTTAGAGGACCGCTGTGTTATCTCGTTTCTAAAAGTTATTTGCATAACCTTAAAATATGAACACAATAAAGGTTTATCAGATCAATTCATATTCACCATCCACAAAACTGAAACATAGGAAAAATGAAATAAAATCGAAGGATATTGAAACGCATTTGATAATGTAAAGTTTAAAATGAATTTAATAAACTAAAAGTTAAAACATATCAATGGTAATACATATAAGTGACAATGAAATTATTTACTCAAGGGGAATTGTAAATCAATGGCACTCAAATGAAACAAATTACGACAAAATTCAAAGAATCAGGGCAATCGCCCTTTCTAAATCGACACACACATCACTACACAAACTAGAAAACAGGTCACCTCAAAAGTTGAGCCAGAAGCTGTCCGTTCCGTCCTGCATTCGGGTTTTGTTGGGGAAAAGAGACAAGTTATTCAATTACCACGAATGTAGAACTGACATACAAGGTTTTCATGAACATAAAAAACTTTACAATAATTATCAAGTTCGTTGTCAAAAATAAATTCCAAATATAATAGTGTGCAACTTCAACATATTTATTAAATGTAGTGAATTAATTGGTGGTGTGTGTCAATACAATTTTGGGCGATATCATGCCCATACAGTGCACTACGCACGTACGCATACACACTCCTAGAGGGGCACGCAAAGGAGCGTTCAGAGGGGCGAACTACTACCCTTCCTTTGCCCTCCCTATCTTTTGACCTCTCCTAATGGCTTGTCTGGCGAGGCTTACTTAGAGGCTTACATCTTGTTCGGGTTGCCCCAGGTCCCTCAGTGTGAGCACCTCTAATGTCTACCAGAGAGTTGCTAGTACATCTTCCGGTATATTTTGCATCTCCCAATCTTGGATGGTCTGGGATGCAGTTTAGATATTTGTCGAGCTTATTCTTAAACACATACGCTCACTCTGATATATTCCTCAGATGAGCTGGCAACGCATTGAATGACGCTGCATTATCGATGCTGGTGCGTAGTGGATTAATGTCCTGTGTGCTTTCCTTATTTTTCCTCCTGGTATTTTTGGGCACTATTAATCTACCTCTGCTTGCTCTTCTGATATTTTGTTTAGTTCCATGATATTTTCTGCTATTCCTTCTATCTGTTTCCATGCCTGAATTATCATTGTGCGTTCTCTTCTCCTTTCCAGACTATATATTTTAAGAATTGTAGTCTTTCCCAGTAGTCTAGGTCCTTAACTTCTTCTATTCTAGCTGTAAAGGACCTTTGTACACTCTCTATTTGTGCAATATCCTTTTGATAGTGTGGGTACCATATCATATTGCAATATTCAAGTGGACTACGAACATATGTTTTATAAAGCATAATCATGTGTTCAGCTTTTCTTGTTTTGAAGTGCCGTAACAACATTCCCATTTTTGCTTTACATTTTGCCAACAGAGTTGCTATTTGATCATTGCATAACTGTTCCTATTCCAATCATCACAACCAAGGTCTTTAACTGCTTCCTTATTTGTGATGGTCTCATTATTAGGTCCCTTATATGCATATAGCTTTCTCTGTCTCCATAATTTATTGATTCAAATTTATCAGAGTTAAAACCCTACCTCCTATTTACCTCTGCCCAATCATATACTTTGTTAAGGTCTCTTTGTAGAAGCGTTCCTATCTTCATCACAAGTAATTTCTCTACTTATTCTTGTGTCATCTGCGAAACTACTCACTACCGAATCCTTAACATTATTGTCTATGTCTTCAATCATAATAACAAACAGTATTGCAGCTAACACCGTACCTTGCGGCACACCGGATATTACCTTGGTCTTCATCCGATTTCTCGTCGTTTGCAATAACTATCTGTTTTCTTGTTGTGTAAAAATTCTTTTAACCATCTTCCTACTTTATCCACGATATTGTGTTTTCTAATTTCTTCGCTAATATATTATGGTCTACTTTATCAAAAGCTTTTGCAAAGTCTAAATAAACCACATCTGTTTCATTTCCGCTTTTCATATTTTTGAATATGTTTTCACGGTGGACTAACAGTTGGGTTTGTGTACTTTTTTCCGGGTACGAAACCATGTTTGTCCTTTATTAAACAAATTATTTTTTATTAAATGTTTCATAATATTTTTCTTCATTACCCTTTCATACACTTTCATTATATGTGATGTTAGACTCAAACGGCCTATAATTACTTGCCTCTAGTCTTGATCCACTTTTGAAAGTAGGGGTAATATACGCTAATTTGTGCTCATTCATATATGCCTGTATCTTACACTTTGTCTTAATAATATTGCAAGTGGCTTTGCGATAGAATGAACTACTTTCTTTAACAAAATAGCAGGAATTCCATCAGGCCCTGCAGCAGCTCCATTTTTAATTTCATTAATAGCCTGCACAATATCAGCTTCATTAATATCTATGTCAGCTAAATATTCACTATTTCATCCCTTACTTCTATATCATTATCTTCATTATCTATTCTAGGTGAATTCTCTCTTATATCGTTCTGCCAGTATGTTGCAATTTCCTTTTTTTCATTCGTTAATCTCCCTTCAATTCTCAGAGGGCCTATTTCTATTCTTCTTTTATTCATCTCTTCGCATATGAGTATAATAGTTTGGGGTTTTGCTTGATATTTAATAGGGTTTTTTCTTCCAAGTCCCGTTTTTTCATTTTCTTTTGATTGTATAATCTTTTTTTCTGCATTTTCTATCTTACTTTTTAGTTCTATAACCTTTCCATGCATTTTTTTTTCTTTTGCAAGACCTTTTTTCCACTTTCTGATTTTCTGGAACAAGATTCTTCTGTCTCTTGGTATGCATGAATGATGTTTTCTTTTCTTCTTCGGTATATATTTTTCCACTATTATCTCCAATATTTTATATTATCTTCCGTATTTACCCTTATGTCATCACTTACGAAAATGTTATCCAATCTTTGTTTAATTCTTCATTAATTTCTGACCATTTTATTTTTACTGTAGAAGTTGTATTTTCCATATCCTTCCCACTTTTTCATTTCTTGCTTATCTCTATTTTCACTTGCTTTGGAATGACTGTTAATTCTATGACATTATGGTCTGAAATACTCGCATTATAAACTATTATTTCTTTAACATAATTCATCTCGTTCACAAATACTAGGTCTAAAGTATTTTCCTTTCTTGTTGGCAGGTGATTTATTTGTTGAATGTTGTATTCTAGTAGCATATCTAATAGCTTTTCAAATTGCCTCTTATCTTCTGCACTACTATTACTCTCTTTTTTATATGTATAAGTACAACCACAATCTCCTATTCGTTCTTTCCCATTCTACGAAAGGAAAGTTGAAGTCACCAGATAGGAGAATAGTCCAGTCCTGTGATTTCTACATATATCATCCAATTTTCAATTATTAAGTCAAACTCTTTAGTATTAGGAGGTCTATATATTACTATGTTCATCAATTTTTCAGATTCAAATTCTACCGCTATTAGTTCACATTCTGAGTTACTATATTTCTCATATATTTTTCCTTGTTTTTTGTCTTTCCCATATATTGCGGTTCCCCCTTGATTCCTATTTTTTCTATCTGATCTATAAGTTTGGAACCCTTTTATTTGATCATCATTCCCAGTCTCTTGGGAATACCAGGTTTCACTTATATTCATTATATCTATTTTCTTTTCATTTTGGGTTAGTTCTTCTAAGTACTCTATTTTTCTTTTTGAGTTACTCGTAACTAACAAACCCTGCGCATTCATCACTATGATGGTTTGCGTGTTTCTCCTTCATTTAATACTGAGAGGCACAAACAAGACCCAATGACACCAACTCTCACCATACGTAATATGCGCAATACATTCACCAAAGAGCAATTTCATATATATAAAGATGGCCGGCCCCTTCTCCCTCAAGTCCGGATATTCGTCTGCCTCTTATCGAGGGAAAATGATAATCTTATTTATCACCTCCAGGTGTGAAATATGAAGTAAATTTCTGGAGTGTACAGCGATCCATAGTTGCTATTTTTTAAAATTAAAATTAAAAATAATAATGATTCCATTATTATTATTATTAGATTAAAGATAATTATCATTATTCATTATTAATAATAATTAATTATTAT
The DNA here is from genome assembly GCF_015104395.2 of Macrobrachium nipponense. Classification (NCBI taxonomy): domain Eukaryota; kingdom Metazoa; phylum Arthropoda; class Malacostraca; order Decapoda; family Palaemonidae; genus Macrobrachium; species Macrobrachium nipponense. The sequence goes on along the minus strand of NC_061100.1, from coordinate 18,902,853 downwards.
TATTGTTTAATAAATGATAACGTTAAAATTGTCATGGGTATACAACGATCCATATTTAGCAAATCTGAGCGATTGTTTAGTTTTTAAAATAAAAAATATAAATAATAATGATTAATTATTATTATTATTAAATTAAATATTATTATTATTATTTAATAATAATAATTATTATTATTATTTAATAAATGATAACGTTAAAATTGTCATTGGGTATACAGCGATCCATATTTAGCAAATCTGATCGATTGATTTATTTTATTTTTTAAAAATAAAAAATTAATAATGAATGATTAATTATTATTAAATTAAATATTATCATTATTATTTAATAATAATTATTATTATTATTGTTTAATAAATGATAACGTTAAAATTGTCATTGGGTATACAACGATCCATATTTAGCAAATCTGAGTGATTTTTTATTTTTTAAAATAATAAGATAATAAAAATAATGGTAATTAACTTAGTAATTATTAATATGATGATTATTATTATGACAACAATACAACCCCCTCAATTGAGTATTTCTTTTTTATAATCACTCATTAATGCTTATTTAATTGAAAAGAAAATATTTCACAGCTATTATGTTTTACTATCGCTTCTTTCTCAAGGCCCCCGGATTCTACGTCGCACCATTTTCTATATGCTGCAGCGACCGCACCCAAAGTCATCTTACTTTACTTTTACTTTTAGGGGTTTATTTCTCGCCCTCCATCAGACACTAAGAGTCTGTTCAGGCGGGCCTAAACGCCTCAGCGACGTAGTTGGTATGGTATTAGCGTTCCACCTCGGTGATCACGGGTTCGATTCTCATCCATTCTGTTGAGGTGTGAGAGATGTGTATTTCTGGTGATAGAAGTTCACTCTCGACGTGGTTCGGAAGTCACGTAAAGCCGTTGGTCCCGTTGCTGAAAAACCACTGGTTCCATGCAATGTAAAAGCACCATACAAACCAGAGGCATCTTTTGTCACCATTTTTGTGCTCTTGTCCTCCTTTCTAAGTAGAAAAATCTATTATATACTCATTTCTGTGAATAAACTTTTTTGTTCTCATTACTGTTTCTTCACTGATTTCCCTTTGTATTTAATCATATTAACCAGGTCCAGAGGATACTGATGATGCAAAAGACTGTAAAACATAATTAACTTACACAAAAACTATACATTCTCCAAATAACTGATAAATGCCACCAAAAATACAAAGTTATGAATGGAAACGCATGGCCAATACTCGGACGACTGGTGATGACATGCCTGAGTCTCTCAGGCCTTCCCAATTCAAGATGGCGTTGCTGCTCCCCGACTCAAGGTTAGCATAAGAGAGTGAAGGCGTCGTCATTCATCTCTGTAATTTCTATTTTTTAAAGAATAAAAAAAATAATTACTTGATCATTATTATTATTAATTATTATTTTATTATTAATAAAATAACGTCAAAATTGTTTTAGGAATCTACAGCAATCGATATTTAGCAAATCTGAGTGACTTTTTATTTTTTTAAATAAAAAATGATAAAATACTAACTGATTTTCACTAGTTTATTATTATGAAAATCATACAACCTCCTCAATCGAATATTTTTTGGTATGTATATTTGTATTGAAGAAAATATGGACATTTTCCAATTTATGCAAATAATAAAACATACAACGTTTTCTTAACCAATGCGAGAGAGGAACCATTTTCTATACGCTGTAACGCGAAAAACTAAAAAAAAAAAAAGAAAAAAATTTACTTAAAAGACTAATAAGTAAACCGCCCGTTTAAACCTCAGCGGTATATTAGCGTCTATTCTCTCAGATTTAGTTTTCATTTCATTTTTAATAATAAAAATGCGATCTGTGCGCATATATAGACTTTCTTGTTCGTTTGATTCGTAAAATTTCACTCATAGTTTTGTAATAAATATGTATTTTTCATGGAGCAGATGTTGTTAGTCTTTTAACAAAACTAAACAAATTAGATTTTTAATGTCTTTTGTTCTAAATCAAATTGTTGAAATTACACTGAAGATTGAACTAAAATAATTTATGTCATTTTTTAGTTATTATTCGTCAAAATCCTTCTAATAATGAGTTTTAGAAACTGGTAATAGCGCTAATACTATTCAAATTATAATCACGTTTGATAATAATGATCTCTGTATGATATTTGTTGTGTTATTAATTTGAAAATTAGACTTTTATTATTGAAGATAATAATAATAATAATGATTACTGTATGTAGGAAACAGAAGGAAACCCGTGTGTCACTAGAGTGCTTCATTACACGTCCAGTCTATACAGAGGCGTGACTGTAAGTGATCTGCAGACACGCCGGCTACATTGGCGCCAATCGCGCTGCCCTCTCGGCAACAGACATTACACAATGATACACGTGTTCAACCATCCTACACTGTATGATGTTGAGACTTATTGCGTCTTAGTATACACTCAAGGACAAACCACCACACGACTGCGGCGGGAACGTACCCTTTGGTCAAGGCTGACATAACTGGTTATTCCCAGAATTATTTGCATGAAGAACATTTATCAAAACAGAATTTATGAATTTGCTTTCGATTCAAAACGACTTTGAATGGACGTGACGTCCAAAGGGACTCTA
>NC_061100.1:18890243-18895243 GCF_015104395.2 Macrobrachium nipponense | reverse complement strand
TCCTCGTCGGACGAGACAGAGCACGTGTGTAGAATAGATGCCAGAAAGAACCAGATCAAAACTAGTAAGTGCTTTGCCAGGGTTTATTGCTGTGTTAGAAAGCCTAGCTAGTTAGGAGTGTTTTACTAATAGTTACGGCAAAAGAAGTGTACAATTCTTTTGTCTGTGATATGTTAGGGAATTCATTTTAACTTAGTTTTCATTCCAAGTGTTGGTAACCGCTTAGCCAGCCAGCTCTCGTCAGCTGAACGCAAGCGCACTCTCATGCCTGCCAGCCAACCTTCGTTTCACTCACAGAGGCAGCCATGTTTTTACCCCTTTAAGAATTATCTCAACGATTTAAGCAAAGTAACGTAAGTCTTAAAGTTTTAACGTAAATAATATTAATCTCGGTACTAGTATCTATCGTTCTGCCAGAGAAATTAACGTAATTCGCCTTGAATAAGAAACTAGAATTTCGTGTTGTAAATCGCCTCGCGTTTACAGAGGATCAGCTGTTTGAAGACACGCTGCACAGCTCGCTCACCGCGTTTCACGTCGCATCGCTCACTCACTCGCTGAGCGAAAGTTTCATTTCACTTCGTACTTAACGTAACCTCATTCACAAATGTTTGCTAACATCGTTTAAAATCCTTACCGTCATTTCGCTTGTCACAAGGACCTAGTATACTTACGTAAGGTTAACATAAATCTTAAAAGTAGAGTAAATTACAAGAATTGTTAACGTAAAACGCATCTTTGTGAAATTCATATTGAAACGCAAATCATTTCATAAGCGCAAGCCGCTACTATTAACGTAAAAATCGTTCACCGCGAGCGCGTTATCATTTTCATAAAACGTTATCCAAAGCAATTCTTTCATTACACGTTAACGTAAGTAAATCATTTAACGCAAGTTGCGTCATCTTAAACTAACATTAGTAGTTCAATTCAATATAAGGGAGTTCATTCATATATCATTTTTCACCCTCTCCAAGAGAGAGAGAGAACCCAGTATTCACGAAGCCAAGAGTACTACATCTTACCATTAATTGTAGCATGCAGAATTAACATTATTTTAGTCTCTTGTGTCTTTCATTTACACAGCGTGATACGTACGCGCCCGTGTCCATTGCAGTTTGCAAGCATTTATTTATTTCATTTATCGAGTACTTCAGCGAGGGACTGAGCATTTCTAAAATTTCCATTACCTGTCGTTGCCCGAGTGGTCTTTTCATTTTCTTTATCACAAAAGACTTGCGTATACCGCAAGCACAACCCGCACAGTGTGCCACGCAAATTCATTACTTCCAGACAGGGAAGTCGTTACCAGTTTAGGACTGGCCACCACCAGTGCACGTCAGGTCTTACCATTTTACAGTGCCACTAATTCTTGGACAACTGTCCATACGACTGGCTGCTGAAGTACTCCCACCTTTTTACTTTCTCTCCTCCATTCCATTTACACTCTGCCACGAACAGAGTAACCATTTCACTTCAGTATATTTAAGTATACTGCATGTAGTGTCCGGGACACACCAGCACGATACCAGTGCTACAAGGAACGCCTCCTCATAAGTGCCATTGCACCTGTAGAGGCCGTACAGGTAACCATTAAACCTGCATGTCCGTCCTTACGGAACGCCCAAGTAACTAGTGTGTCCATGTACAAGGGTCAGTGATCCTTCGGAACACTCAACAAAGGGAACACCTCCCGAAGTGCCGCAATACCAGCCCTGAGTGCTGTCAAACCTGCGTGTCCATCCTTACGGAACGCCCAATCCATTAGTGTATTCGCTATCCTGGATCACCCAATCAAGGGAACACCTCCCGAAGTGCCGCAATACCAGCACTACTAGTGCTGTCTCAAAAAGGAACGCCTCCTGAAGTGCCACTCACCTGTACAGACGTACAGGTAGCCCTATACCTGCGTGTCCGTCCTACGGAACGCCCATTCATTAGAGTATCCACCATTTTGGATCACTGAACCAAGGAACGCCTCCAAAAGTGCCGTGCACCTGTATTGGACCTACAGGTAGCCCATTCCAACGTCTCCCAAGTTGGGAACGCCCGTAAGTGTGACGTACGCCGCACACTTCATTCGATTTTTTCACCTCATCAGAAGGTGCCATTCACAAAGTGCCACCGAGCACCCAGTCTTTTCAGACTTTTCATTACCATTATCGCAGAACCCATTTCCAAGTGAGTGCCACTTTCCACAGTAGGCACTCCCATTCCATCCATTACCCTTCCTGGCCATTATTTTCATTTTCATCAGAGCCTCTACTGCAGCCTAAGGGAAATGTCTTCTCCTACTTCCCGCGACTTCTTTGCCATAGAGCTAAAGAAGCTCGGAGCCCTCATAACTCTGGGCAAGGAGGCCGGTTACACTGGGCCAGCACTTGACCAGTGGATAAAGGCGCAGCAGGCTGCTGCGCGCCTGCAAGAAAAGGAAGAAAGAGAGGCAGAAAGGAAGGCACATGAAGAAGGGAGAAAGCATGAGCTAGCTCTCATAGATGACGCAATCTCTCGGCAGGTTTCCAAGCCCCAGACCATGAGCTGGACTCCCGGTAAGAGGGTGGTTTGCGGAAGGTTTCTGCAACCAACTTGTTATGTGCGTGGGCATGCTGTGGATTCCAACCAGTGCCCAAGTCGATCTCTACCTTGGGATGAGAGTTTCCAGGGTGAACCTCTCCAAGGCTACCATATAGCCCTGCCTGACGAACAGTCTCCTACGGCCTATCAGTGGGTACAAGTCATGGCTGACACCGAAGCCCAGGTCTCCCTTATTTCAAGAAAGGCATTGCCTAGGGGTGCCAAAATCCAGTCGGACGAAGAAATTCAGTTTGAATGGATTGACGGTAACCTCTATTCTGTTCCTTCGGTCCTTCTGAATGTAGACATGCCCTTTCTGGACCAGGAGACCAGGGAAACCACATTGTGCCGCCTGGGCGTAGTTGACCAATTTCATGATGTTTATCAGGTGATATTGGGCCGAGATCTACTTAAGCCGTATCTCCCCTGGACGCAGCTCCCACTACCAGATGCACCGGATCCCTGCAGCATGCCTCATAATCAGTCAGTTTTAGATTCAGAGGCTAGTGCCTCCGATGTCCCAGACATCCCTTTTATTTGTGAACCTGGCCCTGACCCAGTGTCAGAGCCCAAAGTTCCTGCCGCATCATTTCAGCCTCTTACCATTTTACCGCCTACCTCCTCCACTTTGGAAGAGGTAAGCCCACCAGTTAACCCCGGACTTGTTTCCGAGGGTGATTCGACAGAGGACTCTTCACCTGTGCCAGAGCACACTGCCAGCCTTGGTGACTCCACAGATTCGCAACCTGTGGGGCCATCTCGGTCTTATCATCCAGTGCCACGGAAGAGGTTCTGGAACAAGTTCTGGCCGCAAGGGTCACATATCTGCCAATTACGGAGGGTGCGCAAATCACCATATTCCCGCCATCACAATGGCCGTTACAAATCCTTCTTTGCTAGGACCCCCGGCTAAGGGCCCTATAACAGTCGCACCCCTCCAAAGCCATTATCCGCCAAGCTACGTCAGAGCCTACGACGACTCTGGCGCTCAAATCTCCCTGATGCGGGAAGATCGAATCCCCCGAGGGGCTAATATTGACAGACGTCAACTGATAACCATTGAAGGTATCAACCATATCAAGCTGATCCTTCCAACCGTCCAATTGATTGTCAGCAGACCTCACTTCTCCAGAGTTTGTACCCTTGCAGTTGCAAGCTACATTCCAGGAGGTTACGACCTCCTCCTAGGGCAAGACATGAAGTCTCCCTCACATTTCAAAAAGCCTAGGGGTCCTAACCCCACAACAAATCACTCCAAGGCAAGGAGTCATCGAAATTCTACTTCCTCCAGGAAGTACGTCCAACAACAGTCTCCCCCGTTACCAAGGAGGAAGATTGATCATTCACAGTTCCGTTGCAAAACCTGCAACGTAATAGGGCACTCTACTAATTGGCCTAGGTGCCCTAGCCGACTACCAGCAGCGGACACTGTCCCTTTTCCACAAGGCTTAACCTTCCACAAGAGACAGGAGCCTCTGTCTCCCATTTCCAAGGGCACGCTGAGAGGTATTGCACCTCCGGTACCCGCCACAGGTCCAGTCGACCTCAACTCTCTGCCAGTGCCACTTGGCAGCACTGAGCAGTGCCAAGCTCCGTCCAGCCTGGACGTGGAGCCACCACCGAACTTGACCTCTGCGCCTGGCCCTGAGCTAGCGCCGGCGCCTAACCTTATCAAGGATCCTCCTACAGGAGATCCTCCAACAGGCATGGAGCTTACCGCAGCCCATGGCCAATCTCCAGCCCATAATTCTTCTTCAGCCTCACCTCTGTCGCCCGAGGATGAACCTCCGGCAGACCTTACCTTCATACCTCCTCTGGAAAACCAGGAATTGCTCGACACGGAGTCAGCCTGGAGTTTTCCCCTTACGACGGCTGTCGCAGCAGCCGAAGTGAGGGCCTCCCCTGCAGTAGGTTCCACCTCTACGACGGTTGCTGCAGATACCGAAGTAGGGTGTTCTCCTGAAATCCCTCAGGCTACCACTGCCTCTGCTCCTGCCGGCGTTTCTGGCCTTTCCCTAGAGTCGGTGCCTCCGTCTACTCCTAGGACTGGTATAGCCAGGTCCTGGAGGAATAAGAAGAAGAAGAAGATGGGACGTAGCAAATCATTAACACACTAACCAAAGAGCCACCTGCTCTCCTTGACACCTGTACCCGAGGTACAGTGTCACATTCATATGCAGAGTGATCCTGGCACCTACCCAGAGAAGGTAGCCAGCCTGATCTCTGCCAGTAAACTAACCCTCTAACCCCTAGAAATTGTGATACTAACACTCACTTAAATATAATTACCACATTACATTTCCATCCTGGTATTGCACTAACCACTCATCATCCTCATGCATCATTACCTCACATCATGTATTTTAACAATTCTGTCGCTGAACTGCTGCTGTGCGCACCACACTCTGGAATGATTGCGTCTCCAT
>NC_061100.1:18877743-18885243 GCF_015104395.2 Macrobrachium nipponense | reverse complement strand
TTCCGGGTCTGAGTGAGGTAATACAGGGAGAAGTTAATGTGCCATTTATGAATGTCAGTGACCAACGTATCGTACTAGACAGCGAGTCGATATGCGACCTTGAACCTTGTGAAATAGCAGATGCTTCTTGCACTATCGCGACCTTGGGTAGCGTGTGTCAAGGTCGCAGTGAAGAACGTCTAAGTAGACTCCTCCGGACAGCTGGTGGGTGGGTTCTACCCCCTTTGTTACCTTATCAGAATATTGTCAAAGAAATCGTAGAAGGTTATCAAGATGTAATCGCGATTGGCGACGAGTAAATAGATTAATAAATTAAGGGAACAAGGGACAATTAGAGAAAGTAAATCTCCCTGGGCCTCGCCAATCGTGATGGTTAAAAAGAAGGATGGTTCTCTTAGGCTATGTGTTGATTATAGAAAGTTGAATAGCATCACAAAAGACAATGCATTCCCATTGCCCTCTATCGAAGAGTTTGTTGGATTCGAAGGTCAGGGTATAGGTAAATTTCTTCACCACCTTAGATTAAAGTCAGGGTATCATCAAATACCTGTAGACGAGAGTAGCAAGGAAAAGACAGCCTTTATAGCTAATGATCAATTGTTTGAATATAATTACCTCCCTTTTGGGGTAAAGAATGCTCCTGCTCATTTTTCACGTGTTATGATGTCCGTATTAGCTCCGCTATTAGGACATAGTGTGTTTGTTTATTTAGATGACATAATCATAATAGGGGCTACCGTAGAAGAACACAAGAAGAACATTATTGAAGTTTTAGAAGCTTTAAAGCGACAAGGGATGAAAATTAATCTAACCAAATGTAAATTCTTTCAGCAAGAAGTTGAATTTTCGGGGCACATCGTAACATCTGAAGGCCTTAAGCCTTGTGCCAATAAAGTAGCAGCAATTAGAGAATTTCCCCGACCGAAGAATGCAAAGGAAGTAGCCAGTTTCCTCAGGCTCGCAGGCTACTACCATAAATTCATAAAAGATTTCAGTAAAATAGCGAGACCACTAGATTCACTGAGAAAGCAGAAAGATTTTTATTGGGAACGAGAGGAAGAAATAGCTTTTCAAGAATTAAAGTTTTCACTCACTAGTAATGAACTATTAGCTTATCCAATGTTCGATCGAGCATTTATAGTAACCACTGACGCGAGCAGTATAGCTTTTGGGGGAGTGATTTCTCAAGTTGACGATGCAGGGAATGAAAAGCCTATTTGTTTTGCATCACGAGCATTGAAAGGAGCAGAGAAGAATTACAGTACCTTCGATAGAGAGGCATTGGCTATTCTATGGATGCTGGAGAGACATCACTACTTTTTACTGGGGCATAAAGTCAAAATTAACACAGATCATCGCCCATTGAGAGATTTATTAAAGAAAGGGGATTTGACCACTCGACAGGCTCGTTGGATAGAACGGCTGTTAGAGTTTGATATTGTGGGAATTGAACATATAGCAGGGAAAACAAATAAAGTAGCGGATGTCCTCTCCAGAAGTGCCATAATGGGAGTTACAGCTCGAGCAGCAAAGAGAGAGGAACAACGACGGAAGAAGCAGTTAAATGAGTCAGAGGCAGCCGATGTAGAAAACGGGAATAACTCGGGAACTCCAGAGTTAGGGAGAGAGAGAAGGGAAACGAGTCGTGGGAGCGAAAGGGCTGATCCTCCTAGGGGGTCAGCAAGCGCAATGCCCTGGGAGTGAAAATGAGTGTGTGATTGATTTGTGTGGTTGGAGTGTTGGAGAGGTGATAAGGGGTCAGAAGTCCGAGCCATGGATCGGGCAGGTTAGGGCTTATGTAAGGGGTGCGAGTAACAAGTTTCCCGATTTCCTAAAGGTGCCCAGATGTATGTTCTTCATTGAAGGAGATATTTTGTTTTGTAAATATGAGAAGAGACCGGGCGATATCCGATCTCGTGTCATCCTTCCTCCCTCTTTGGTAGAGAAAGCCATCCACATGATACATGTAAGTGCTTATGCAGGACATATAGGTATAGAAAGGTCCCTCAGGAGGGCACGAGAATCCTTTTTTTGGATAGGAATGAGAACAGACATTACAAAATTTATCAGCCAGTGCCACATATGTAATACCATGAAAAACCACAAACACTCTATTCCAAAGGCTCGCCATGTGGTGGCCAGTAGAGCAATTAAATTTAACAGAGTGCAATATCGATGTTCGTATTACCCCTTCCCTCCTGGAGACGGGCGGCAGTTCAAATATGTATGTGTGATGGTGGATGCGTTCACGCGTTATACGCACACCTACGCAATGGTGGATAAGACCGCAACATCGGTTGCCAGAGCTTTGTGTTCATTCATAACGAAATTCAGCTGTCCTTGTACTCTAATCAGTGATTTAAGCGTGACGTGAGTTGTTAATGAAGTGATAAAAGAGCTGACAAAATTATTTAATGTGGAACATTTCACGATCGCATCCTACCGGCCTTCAGCCAATGGTAGTTGAATCCCATAAATAGAGAAGTGACAAATATTTTGAAATATTTAGTGGCAGACAGTCCGAATCAGTGGGCAGAGATGTTGCAAATGGCAGAATTTGCACTTAATACTGCGTATAACAGCTCCATAAGAGATACCCCGTATTTTTTAGTGTATGGACAGTACCCTTCATTGCCATATACTGTGATCATGGACCCTAGAACTTTACCGTTATATAGTGTCGAGCAATACCAGGTGATGTTCTGTAACCTAACCCGAAGAGTATTTCAGATAACGCAGAAACTTCTGTTGAGGGCAAATGAAAAGTATCAGACACAATATGATCAGCGATTCCGCACACAAACGTCTAAGATACAAATAGGGGACAGGATCTATTTGAAAAGACTGCAACCGAAGAAACATAAACTTGAGCCCACCTATCTAGGTCCGTACCGCGTGAAAGAAATTAAAAACGACACTGCGGTGATAAAGCATATTAGGACCGGTGCCCAGGGCGAGTACCACTTATCACACATACATCCCGTCAGAGAAGATGTTCTGATGTGGCATCTGAACAAACCGGTACCCCCATTTCCGGGACTGCCTGGTTACCTGGGAGAGGAGGCGTGAAGATGATAATACAAGCATGTCTAGGGATCATTAACGGTGCGCCCGATGTGCATACAGACGAAGGTAGCAAATATTGGTGTCATGTTCTGAAGTATGAACATTATTCTAAATGTATCTTTGCACCAACCTGCCGTGTTCCTTTTTAATCTTTTATTTTGGTCTGCGCGTGTCGCCTTAGAGTACCTTCCGACTATATAATAATCATATAATTAGTAGCGTAATATTAGCAACAGGGCCCTGTGTAACTATTAAGGAAAATACACATATGTTAATTTTATCTTGCGCATTTCATTGTACTGGTAGAACCCTTGTATGATCGAAAATCAGGTCATTATATGACCTGATTTTCGATCATACAAGGGTTCTACCAGTACAATGAAACGCGTAAGATAAAATTAACACGTGTATTTTCCTTAATAGTTACACAGGGCCCTGTTGCTAATAATACGCTACTAATTATATGATTATTATATAGTCGGAAGGTACATTAAGGCGACACGCGCCGACCACTGTCTTTGAGACGTGCCCTGACCCGTCGACCACTAATTCCCTACTCTCTTAACTTTTCAAACTGAACTTGTTTGGGTCACAGGTCTAAGCTGATTGGCCTCTTATAATTGAAAGGAACCAAGGGTCTTCGATGTATGGCACTCATTTGAATCACCCACGCCACGCCACCAACGATCATATGGGCATTCGATGAATCAGCGATATCTATCTGATCGTTACTCTCTGATCACATACACACAACACATCAAGTATATTTTTCCGTTACGTCTCGCACATGAATTTTCTATACAGATCAGTTCACCACTCTATATATATATATATATATATATATATATATATATATATATATATATATATCATATATAGATATATATATATAGATATATATATATATATATATATATATATATATATCTATATATCTATATATATCTATATATAGATATATATATATATATATATATATATATCTATATATAGATATATATATATATATATATATATATATATATATATATATATCTATATATATCTATATATATATATATATATATATATAGATATATATATATATATATATACCTATATATATATATATATATATATATATATATATATATATATATATATAGATATATATCTATATATACCTATATATATATATATATATATATATAGGTATATATATATCTATATATATCTATATATATATATATATATATATATATATATATATAGATATATATATATATATATATATATATATATATCTATATATATATATATATATATATATATATATACATATATATATATATATATATATATATATATATATATATATATATATATATATACTCTATATATCTATATATATATATATATATATATATATATATACCTATATATATATATATATATATATATATATATATATAGGTATATATGTATATATATATATATATATATATATATATATATATATTCTTATAATGTAGGTTTTGTAATGCAATTATAATTGTGGTAATATGATTAATTCACCTCAGAACCTGTGTATCATGTTATGAAATGTATGTTTTTGTGTTCAGATTCCCAAATTTAAAGATAACATGTGTTAGGTAGAGAACATTCCATTTTGAAACATACATAAGACAGAGAGAAAGAGTAAGCGTTTATATATATAGCAAGCCTTTGAAGAGGGTTGTATTCACACTTTGAGAATGTCTTAGCTAAGCTGATTTCTTTATCGGTGCAAACACGTGCGTAAGACCTCCCAGGCCGCATTGAGTCCTTGAGGACCTTCCCTACAATGATGTTATTCATGTTTAACATAGAGAGATGATGTAATATGTTTTCGTCTTGGGCTAGATGCTAATCGCCCATACGCTTATGGGGATAGAAAACCTTTCATTCGATCTCGAGACCTAGCCGCTGGCGTGAGGGATAGTCTCTCTCTCTCTCTCTGTCTCACTCTCAAAGCTCTCTCTCTCGCGCGAACTGTTTAATTTCCGTAACGTAAGTCACACATATATATAAGGTGGTCACTCATTTTTATATAATCCTTAGTAATATGTGTGTTGTTTGTGGAATCTGAACATAGTATTATTTCTATTAGTTTTGTGAAGGCGCCCACGAAAGTGTAAAAGTGTGTAACAGGCCTTTAAGCTGCAGCTGTGTATACAGGTATTTCACAAATGTTTTGAAGTGCACTTCGAGGTTTTATTTTACCACTGGATAAAATTATCATTTTCAATACATTTTTCTTTTGCTTTGTTCTTTTGACATATCCATTTTTATATGCTTAATGTTTGTACTGTCAATGCTTTAATTGTTCTCATATTATGTATTATGCTTTTTTGCATTGTCTTTGTTTTGTTTAATTAGTTTGAATAATATTCTATTGTGTAATTGTTCGAATCTAACACTTGCAAATGAATTTGTATTTAATTAAATTTCATTTCAAATTTAATTATTGCTTTATGATTTAATTTAATTAATTTTCTTGATAAAATTTTATTTAATTTTGCTTAATTAATTCAAGAATTAATTAAACTTTTGTTTTCAAGTAATAACAATTTCCCTGAGATTGTGAATTTCCCTTATAAATTTTGAATTTAGAAATAAATTTTTGTATTTAAAATTTTTGGAAGAGGTTCATTTACTTCCACCAGTATATAACAATATAGTATTATATTTTATTTTTAGGTTATAAAGTGATAATTGTGCCGTTTCCCACAAATATATCAGACTCAGGGAAATACTTAGATTTGAAATTATAGGAGTGATGCTCTTTAATTAAGATTACCTCACATCCATTTTAATGAACTTACTGATTGTTTTCTTGACTGTTCAGTTCGATAAGGGATCACTATTACCTTTAGAGTATTCAGTCGTTTAGTATTTGTGATGAAGGGTCAGGTGTCGGGCTGTAGTGAGGTAAGCAATAACCAAGTACTTGATCAAACTGTGCCCCAAGTACCAAGGGTGTCCTAGACCCAGGAATAAAAGAGTCTCTTGCGCTAGCAAGTACAAATGGTAAGTGTAGTAACTAGATACTTGGCAATTTGGGTTAACAAATATTAATGGTGTCCAGACACAGATCTTTGACTACTCCATGCACCAAGGTATTAATGGTATCCAGACCCAGATGCTCTAGGCCACTTCGTCACAATATATATATTTAAGTGTTTACATAATAAAAATATGGAATGTTAGTCCATATATATAAAAGACTAAAAATAAAGAGGTCAACCAGATTGCTTGTAGGAATGTGATCAGACTAGAGACGCTAAAGATGACGTATACAATAAAAGTAGGCTAAGATAACATGCCGTCACCTGTAGTCATTCATTTGTTTATAAACTCTAGTCCAAGCTCCCTGCTTGAGACAACTACCGCGACCTATAATTCAAATGGCCTACGTGATCTGTAGCGTGTCTCATTTTGATTGTGTGTTCGTATGTAACTATGTCATCTGATTGTATGTTCATATGTTCGAGCTACTATCTGCTTCCTTCATAACTTGTAACAGAGATGGTAGACGGGCAGAATAGAGTTAGCTATTGTCATTAGAAGACCTGTACCTCTTTACCTAAGCTTTATCATGTAGAGAGAATAGAATTATCATTGGCAGAAGCGATCAAGCTATCGTCATTAGAAGACTTGTACAATCGTACCTGATCTTCACCATGTAAATTCAGAGAATATAAGTATTTTTGTACTTCGTTGTTTCTACTAGATCCTCACATCATTGCCGAATCATCATGAGTTTAACACATCGTCGTCATAACCAAGAAGATAATACCGACTTCGTAAGTGATCTACAAACCCCAAGACACTCCCATGAATATGGAAGTGCAATACCAACCGACTTAGCGTAAGATTATCGCAAGTCTAACATTACCTCATAGGGCGCCTTATTATACAAGGCAACAGCCCTAAAAGTGGTGGCAGCGACTATACGCGCCTAAAAGTGGTTGGCAGCGTCACAGAAGAACTCTACAACGTCCTACAAAGAAAAACCAGAATAATAAATCATGAAGTCAACGACGACGGAAGCAGCAGATTCTTCAAGCAACTTATTATCATCGTTTAGTGAGCGACTTCAGAAAACAACAAGAACTCTTCACCGACGACGAAAAGCAAGAGATTCTTCAAGCAACTTAGTATCGGACTTGGCGTATCTGTGTAGATTTCTGTCGCTTAAACAAGGAAACGACTCCCGATAGTTTCCAGTGCCATGTACCGACGACATCTTATCTCTGTTAGGTTAGAATAAATTTTTCACCAGCTTGGACTTACTTAAAAGCTTTTACCAGATACCATTACCTAAGTGATTGTACCTCATACACCGTTTTCAGCACACTCAGGGGACATTATCAATTTTTACGTATGCCTCCCGGCTTACGTTGCGCCCCAATT
>NC_061100.1:18747743-18872743 GCF_015104395.2 Macrobrachium nipponense | reverse complement strand
CAAATACCTTAGCCAAATCCTGATTAACGTCCAACAAAAGAACATCGCCCAAAGACTCTGGGGTATATGAGATCCCATGCCAGGACTGTGACCAATCTTACATCGGATTTACAGGTAAATCACTTCCCCAGAGATTAATACAACACAAACGGTCAGTTAGGTATGGACAACAGAACTCGGCTATTTTCAATCATATAAATGAACATAACCATAGAATAAACTGGAATATGTCACGTGTAATTTATAGCAGCAACTGCCGGTACAAGAGTCAAATGATGGAATCGGCCTTAATAAAAGAGAAGCAGGTAATGAACATCTCAAAAGGGAATTGGACATCGGACATCGTCGACGCAGTGTTCATTCAACCAACGCTTAAGAAGATTAAAGGAAGATTATCAGCGGGGGTGACCTAAATTGGCTTACTTGTGGACGAATCTCTTGGTATAAATACCACCTTTTCTGTAAACTTTTCTCATTCATATACCTGAAGAGAGAGACAGCAGTCTCTGAAATATAGTACTTTTCTCTCTACATTTTGGTGTTTTTATGGGCTCCTTTTATTAGATATATATATATATATATATATATATATATATATATATATATTATATAATATATATATAATCAGCATTACCATTGCCTACTAAATTAATACCAGATGAATGATAGACATTCTGTAGTTACAACACTCAATGCTGAGTCGTTGCGAGTCAAAATGGGAACAAACGCCGTGAGTAGTAGTTTCTTAAAACAAGGAAAAATCACCCTTGAAGTTTGATGCTAGATGGCGAATACATCAAGAACCAACAACCATACAACTACTCCGTTCTCACGGAGCTCAAATGTTCTCTTGTGACTCGCAACAACTCATATAATTTTACATTTTGTAACAAGTTCTGTATAAATAGAACAAGTTAATAATACAAGTTAATGAAACCAGCACTACATCAGAGTTTTCCCCATTTCTGCAATTTGCAAGATGAAACTCTACATACTTGCATGAACAGAATGCGCTCTGGGTAGGGAAATGCCATGGCTCGAACCGTTGCTACCATCACGTCTTCCAGTATTTTAAGGTATTGGTCGGCGTTGAATCTTCCCTGTATTTCTGCCAGCTCACCCAGGGTGGATAAGTTAACCCATCCCCACACGTTACAGGTAACGTGGCCGCTTCTGGCCTGTTCGTAGATGTGCTCACTGGTGTGTCTTGTATTATTGCGTCGCCAGCAGTGCAACTGTCCGTGCGAGGTCGACGCAAATGTTTCCTCATCAGAAAAAACAGCTCTTGCCCAGAAACCTAAGTCTTCGTTGACATACTGCCGGGCAAAATGAAGGCGGTTTATCCAATGTCTCTCCTCTAATTTCTCTGAAACGGCAGGAACTCTGTGGTGCACTCCAGCACTGTGGAGACGACATTGAACCGTTTCACTGGAAACTTGCCGTTTAAGATTGTTTCGTATTTCACATGCATTTGTGAAGGGATTTGCCGTTACTTCTTTCAGAATTCTCCTGTCATCTTCGGGAGTAGTTTTTCTTGGAGCCCCAGGTCTTGGCCTGTCGCGAAGATCACCTTCCTCTTCCCATCCTTTGCACCACTTACATACGGGTTTTCTTGTTAAACCAGTTTTTCATGCTATATCAGACACAGAGAGTCCAGTCTCTCTCATTCCAATAATTCTCCCTCTTAGTGCGATTTTCTCTTAAGCAGGTTTCATTTCAGACGAGAGGTGTTTTTCTTCCATGAGTTAGTTCCTTTATGGTCCTTGGTTGTGATGGTAACTCGCTTGTCGACTTGGTTAGAGGATTCGAAGCATTTAATTGAGGTATTGGAGGAGATCATGAAGTGGTGGAGGGCAGGAAGAGAGAATATTGGCCCTCGCTTGGCAGGTCCTATGTTATATGGTAACACGGTAACTCTTCAATATCTTTACGCAACGCAAACAACCCACATATTGTCCCAAGGTTGCTGTAAGCTCACTTTGTTAGATAGCGTCTTTTATTGGTAGATAGCTAAATCCCATGATTACAAGAGAGCTCCGCAAAAACCGAGTTAATTCTTCTGTCGGTAACAGCAAGTAATAATATTATTACGATAAAAGTTGCACAGACGGGTTTTCTCACTCCATGATGAGAAAATAAACCTGCATAATAGGTTCATCAGAGTTATATTATTTTCCTTAAAGGGGAAATCAGAGAGAGGGAGCAGAAGTTATGAACGTGTGCTTGAGAGGGTGGGAGTGAAGGATGGAGGGGAAAATGTTGGGGGAAGGGGTGTGGAGATGGTGAGTTTCATCGTGCGTCTGGATGCACAGTTCCAGTGTTACCAGATCACACCCAGCCCTTGTGACTGAAATGTGTGTACTTATTTCTGTGGCCGACCGTACATGAGCTATGTTACAAGTGAAAATATTTTATATATGTAGATAATATGGTGACGTCATGGTCGGACTCCTAAAAAAATAAAAACACTTCATGTAAGTAGATAATACCAATTAAAAGATACCTCATGTAAGAAGATAAACTCTTATCACCTTATTATTGTCCCCATACGTAGATATACCTCGTGTAAGGAGATACTCTTATCTCGGATGACCCGCCCGTCAAAATGACTCACGTTCGGAGATGAGCGGATTTGGTTTTGAGCGGATTTGGTTCTTTTACCCTACTACTCGAAACGTGTTTAAGGGAAAACGACGAAGACGTCCTAGTTTACCGCTTCCGTTCACAGGGGATCGATTCTCACAGGTTATCCTGAAATAAGTAAATATGTGATATGATTCGAGGTGTGATATATATACATGTATACAATATATTACTAATAGAATGTGAATGAGGTGATATAAAAAAAAAAATGCGCAGTTACCTCGGTTTTTTAAGATGCGAAGACATTCCTCGTATGTAATGGCACGCTTACCCCCTGATCTCCAGTGTGAACATTTAAACTTTTTCAAATATCTAAACTAATATTCTGTTATCCATTTATTGTTACCTCTTAAACGAGTGAATGAGAATACATTTTGTATTAAAGACAATACTTTTTTCGCGCCGCGGTGACTCACGCAATGAAAAAAAAATATAACTTAAAGACCGTATTTGTATCTGTCTTATTATTCGATAGATGCTATATTCAGGATGTGCATAAATAAATTTAGAGAAGTCATTCGAATAAACTTTTGGATTTATACCGTAACTATCGAAAAAGAAGATTATATTTCTAGGTGATTTTTCCCGTAAGAACATACCCAATGGATGATAGAATTAACATTGGTGGATGAAGATAATTTATTAGATATAAGAACTAAAGGTTTAATTCTATTTTAGGGTAGGGTAAATAATCCTACGTCATCCGAAGCGAACACACCTAAATATCTAAGCGATCATCGAGTGAACCTTTTAAACTTATTTCAATTTCTTTCGTATCCATTCCATTTAACCTTTTAACATCACACTGAATAAACCCCATCCGAATCCACCGATAAAATACCCTTCGTATCCTCGAAAAGTGCGAAATTTCCACGGGCATTGAATCTTCAACATCTCCCACAACAAAATTAAAACCTATACTTTTCTGCGTCTCGTGAAATAGCTGCGTGATGGTATTAGGGAAACTACATTGAATATTATATACAGTATTCCCATTAACGGTAATATGTATATTATTTAAATCGAAACATTAAAAATATAGACTATTAGCCGCGTAATTGCCCGAAAATGTTTGCATATTAAACATGGCAATGTGATTTTTTCGGGTATACAACTGTTAAAAGGTTGATCAATTAAAATCGAATTTTCATTTTATGCAATAACGTATGTTTTATATAAAGCCTTATCAAATATATATTGTATAAGATTAACTGCTAAAGCCTTATTTAAAGTCAACATGGCGTTATAATGCGGGGTAACTCTATCGATCCATAATTTAGCTTTTTCTATATTTATCTCATTTAAATGCCCATCAGTATGGGCACCCATCACCCAGTTATTATTCGCTAATTCGAGTCTAAGCCTCAAGTCAATTAAATCCAGTAAATACGTGTTTATAGTCGCTATATCCTAAAGAAGTGGAAAATATGTACGCCCTGAGTTTTAATGCTGCTCATAGCCCGTGACTCCCAACTGCTGGTTTGAGCGAGTATATTGGGCGTAAATTGATGAGTTACTCCATGTGTTACATGACAATCATCATATAAAAACCCTGCCCGACCGGTGGTATAGGTAATGCCGAGTGCTTTATCATTTTAAGCATTTTGATACATGAATGATAGTTAAATACCGGGCAGGATTCTGATATACCCGCAATATATGAAGAAATAGGAACTTAATTACCAGTTCCGGGTACGTTAGGAACTACACTAGCCATATTTTGTGTTTATAGATAATTTTAGATGAAGGGTAGAATCTGTGTGTACCCGCCGATTGTCAATTGATGAATGAGTTACAAAAGATCGTACACTTCCTTATCATATGAAGGTTTCGCAACATTAAATAGAAAAGGAAGCACTTTACGTGCGATACCGCTTATAGCAGAAAACGGACCACTACCTCTTCTATGCCCGGGATAGAAAACGGAAATATCCTCAAACCCTGCCCCTCTTCTTAAAGGGTCTGATAAAAATAGTTTTTTAAATTCCGCCTCTGAAGGAGGCGTGAATATCACTCTCATTATATTTTTTTTTACACTACTTTTATACTCTTTCAAAATAATTTAAGCAGAGCTTCATTCGCACGTTCCAGTTGACTCGAAGGTGTGATTACGAATAAGGAATGTCAAGGGTGAACATTGAACTATATACATACCTACCCATCTATTTATACACACCTACACATCTATTTTATTGAGGTTTTATACGGAGCAGGCAAGTAATTCTCGAGTCTTTAGTGAAATGTAGAAGATGTGATAATGATTTAAATCTGGTCCAAGATGTTCGTATTCAACAATTTGTAGACTATTATGTATTCCTTTTCCTCTACCACTTTCTAAAGTAAAACAGTCCAATATATTGACTAGTCTCCCACCAAAAATTGTCGGTTGAACTATATCAGTATATACATATATAATCTACCCTGCAATTATCAAGTAGGGAATCAATGGAAACGTGTTCATTCAATTCACGCCCTCCATATATTTCATAACCGGTACTAATTTGAAAACCTAATAATTTCGCGGCTTTTCCGCTAAATTTGACATATATACTTTTAACGTCCCTGGTTCTCAATTTCCCTCTCTTGATATGTGATATAGTAGTTCTTCTTAAATCTTCATCCCAATGAAATATACCGTTACTATTAAAATAATTTACGAAACTATCACCTTAATAAACTTTCAAATAATCATAAACATCCTTATTAATTAATAGCTCTCGCGAGCCTCTTCTTGTGCCCCGCTAACATTGCTATTCTCGGTCTGTATGATATGTGGAATACTCATTCTCTTCATATCTTCATTCCACGAGAAAATCCATTCCCGCGGATAGCTCCGTGAATATACTCACCGTAAAATATGGAAAATTGTTCAATAATTTCCGTATTAAGCGCTCTAGTCATTGCATTCATATCACCCCCTCAACAAACCCGAAACATACATAAAAGCATAAAAACGTTTCCCCGTAGACTCGTTATAGATTACGTTAAAATGAATGGTTAAATCATCATCACCAGGCTTAACGGCGTAGTATATTTTCGGGAGAATGACTCCCACCACACCCATTTCATATTCCACTTCTTTCGATAATGATATGGGGCGGCTAACCTATTGGTAAATTTACACGCGCGATTTTCGGGAGATGTACCCATACATGCACTGCTATTCACGTATATGATGTGATCACTACACATATTGAACGTAGACTGTGTGTATAATAGCGTTTATTGAGTTAATATATACACAACTTAATTAAAAACCCGTGTTCATGTTCTCACTCTCAATATTCATGAAAAGGTTTTTTTTTTTTTTTTTTTTTTTTTGCAGATTGCCAACGTCGAAGAAAGCGCCCATCCCCCTTGTGAAACCTCCATGCGCAATGGATCATCCACCGAAAATGGTACATATTATTACTATTATTGTAGTTGTTATTATTATTAGTATTATTAGTGATATCATTAATTTTGCATTTTTTATAACACGCTTGCTCCATTGTTTATTTAACATACTCTTTACAGATTCCTTTGTCGATGACTTCCCATTCGATGGGGAGTAATGAACAATCTCGTGTTGGAGGAGCCGGACAGGGATCCCCACTAACTAGGGAAAGAACAGAGGGTGACAAGATGGTCAACACCATTCATTATTCGGCTGTGGTAGGGTCGCACATTGACGTGGCAACGAAGCTAAGTTGTAGCATAGCCCAACTGCGTGATAATGTGGTTGGTGCGTTCCTCGAAAGAGGAATTCGATCGGCTGTGCTCTACTTCTGCATTAGACTCAATCGTAGTGAAGGTTCGGGTTGGTGTATTACCTCCCTGGATACGGTTGAACTTCATATCACGCGACGTGAGTTAGTGAATATTAGTAACTTCAAGGCCTATCCCGAGGGAGTTCGTGGCAGATTTCAGGTTGTCAATATTCAATCCGGGTGCAACCACCGCCATCTTGAATGTGTCAATTCAAGATGGTGGTGGTACAACTGTGTTAAAAGCGTACTCTGTACTCCGGGATAACCCTCTCGCACGTATTGACAACTAGTCCAGTATATCTGGGTCTGGAATGTAAGATACCCACCACAAATTGCACTGTTTATGTGTTATATACCAAATTGTTTGCAAATTTGTCAGCTTTCATTTGAAAAAATGTTTACCAAAATTGGTTGGTGCAAAAAAAAAAGTTGTTGCATCTAACCTGAAGCAAGGTTTGGAAATGATTATAAAATCTTTGAATCAATGGTAAATTTCAATATTTGTTCTGGTTATCATGCAGACTGCATTAGTGAGTTGCAAATGTTTTGTTTTGCATTACTGACATTGCAAACGAAAAGAAAAAAGCAGTTTTAGTTGGTAGAACCTTATAACTGCTATTCCACAGGTGATTTTATACAAATGTGCGTGTGAAAAATAGCCGAATTAGCGGTAGGCCGACTTTTTTTCAGTTATTATTTTTTCAGTTATTATTTTTCTTAACTATGCTAATATATAATATACCATTGAAATGGTCAATATGTCTAGTTTATGATTCTTTTTAAATTTTGAAAATTTACCCATCCTAAGTTGAGATATTGATTATTGCGTTGACCAAAACACGACCTCATGAAAATGCATCCACAGGAACTAGCAGGAAATCCCGTCCGTAGGTTTAACAGCGTAGTATATTTTCGGGAGAATGACTCCCACCACACCCATTTCATATTCCACTTCTTTCGATAATGATATGGGGAGTAGCAAAGGGGAAATCTGTGAGAGAACTGATTTCACACCTGACATGAAAGTGACTGTTGATAAAGAAGTATTCATGACTCATGGACAGAATCAGAACGAAATTGTAGATCTTTTAACTATCAAACTACATGCAGCAGGTTGGGATGTGATTCGAGCTCCAGCTGATGTGGATAAGCTGATCGTCGACACTGCTTATCAGAATGCATCCAAATGCACCACTGTGATAGTTGGTGAAGATACTGATTTGCTGATTCTAGCTGTCGAGCGTGAGCACAACACATCCCACCAAGTTTACCTGTGGTCTTCTCCAAAGCAGACACAGAAGAAAAACACCCTTGTGTTAGGATATCAAATCACTCTAAAATAAACTCGGCATTAATGTCTCTTCTCACCTGCTATCTCTAGATGCCCTCACTGGTTGCGACACTACGTCTAGAATTCACAGAATCGGAAAGGCAACAGCCTTGAATAGAATAGTGAAAGTGCCACAATTAACAGAGCTTGCTTCTGTGTTCCGCAGTCCTGATGCCTCCCGTGAAGAAATTGCTGCTGCAGGAGAAAAATCCATATCAATCTTGTACACAGGAAACACCAAAGAAGATTCCCTTGATAACCTGCGTGTGGAATATTTTCACAAGAAAGTAGCATCTAGTACTGAGGCAGTTCCCCCTAAGGATCTGCCGCCAACATCAGACTCTTCTTGTTACACTTCACTAAGAGTATATCAACAAGCACAGGAATGGTTGGGCAATGAACTTGACCCTACAAAATATGGATACAAAATGACTCAAGAAGGCCTTGTGCCAATAATGATGAACAAAAAAGCTGCACCTGACGGTTTATTAGATGCCATATATTGTGGATGTAAAACTGATTGTTCTAATAAGAAATGTATTTGCAGAAAATTTGGTTTCCGTGCAGTCTTTGCATGCAAGCTGGTCTGCTCCTGATACTGAGAATGATGAAGCTGATGAAGCTAGTGACTAATCAAATGGGATTATGATACTTGATTTTCTTTTATGCCAATAGTGTAATGGATATAAGAAAGGATGTATTTATATGAATAGATATTTAGCTCTGCAATTAAAGTGATTGCCTTATATAACTTTATTCTCCAAATGAAATTATACAATATAAAAGCTGCTTTTGCATTAAAGTTATCAATGGACATGGATATATATGATTTTCAAATCTGACCAAAAGATACCCAAAATATACCAAAAATTACTAATCAAATAACGATAGCTATTTAGATGTGATTTGATGGCGGACAGTTTGAATTTAGGGTCAGTTCAATTTAAAATCTTGTGATAAATATGAAGAGTTAATAATATATCCTACATACTTTCTGTATAATCAAAATGATTATTCTTTCCAGGATCTGAGTCTTCACAATTTTGGGTTGATTTTTGGGGACGCTAAATATGTCTGGCCGCCATTTTGACCAACTTAATTCGACCTTTTGCTTATGTATAACTTATTTTAAAATGAACGCTGACAAAATTACCTAAAATTTGGTATGTCACACGTTCAGTGTGGTGGGTAATTTTTTTATATATTGGACAATTACATAGCAACATTATCACCGACTATTTTGCCGTAATTTAGTGGCGGCCATTTTGAATTTTGTACCAAATTCTTATCAAATGATCACATTAATGTGATAACTATACTATTAATCCAAGAATCAGTCAAAATGTACAAATTGACAGTAATTTCTAAGGTCTGATTCTTGAAATTTTGGGGTAAATTGATTTTCATGGAGAAGACGAAAGTGTTAGGATGCCATCTTGAATAACTTTTTTTTGCACCTACCAATTTTGGTAAACTTTTTTTTTTAAATGAAAGCTGACAACATTACCTACAATTTGATATATCACACATAAACAGTGCAATTTGTGGTGGGTCATTTCTCAGATATACTGGACTAAACCTCTCTCGGGACTTAACGACCAGAATGAGGAAGGGGTAATTTAATATCAAACACTCGCCAGATGTGTCGTTGACCCATGACCCTTTCAAAACATTACAAAAGGGGAACAACCTCAACATTTATGTTTATGTTTGAAATTTCAATATTGGGTTGATTTTTTTATTTAAAAATTTCTTAATGTTTATTATGTTTATATGGATAAACAATCTTAACAGCTGGAATTCACTTTAAAGAACCTGATAATTGATAACCCAGCTTCTAAGAGGTCCTCTGGTTGTTTATATATAAGGACGTAACTGCCAAACAACTTGTCGTTACAGAAACTTCAAATACGAGCTGAGGTGAACAGCAACGTCCTGAAAAAACGCTGATTCTTCTTAGTACTACCGCCACTTCAAGACTACCACTTCACTTCTCGCACCTGCAAGAGGATTTTTTTTTTAAATATTCTAAATTTTCGCAACAACCAAGAAATGGAATAATAACTAGTACTCATCCTCGTAGTGCTCCTGTGAAAGCTTTGCTCATCTATCTACACCATCTACGCCTCTAGGCTACAGCCATGGGTATTTCTACAGAAGCAATCCGCGGTGGCTTAGACTATGGCAATTGACTGATTCCTATGTTATTTTAGTTACTGTACAAGATTTAAAAGTAATATCCATTCGGCCGGCTGTAACTAAGCAGTAATTGACCTTTGAAAGTGACATAATAGCCGCACCAAACTCAAAGGTATATTAAAGTTTAGTTCCAACCAAACGAAAAAAATATTCCTTACAACCCTTGTAAAGCAACTAAAATAACATTGAAAATGTCAATTGCCATAGTCTAAGTCACCGAAGAACGGTCCTATAGGAAGGTACCAAGTATTCGTTACGGTGAAGGAAATGTAAACACAGCCGCCATGTTTAAATTCCCCAACCACCACGGAGCCATATGTTCACAAAAGGGGGGGGGGGGGGGGGTAACGCACAGGGGGTGGGCGGAGTAAGGTGGAAGGTACGAGTTGTCTTAGCAGCACCCCACTGAATAGTAACATACCTTGACGCAACTTTCGGCGAAAGCCTAACACTCACTTTCCTAAAACATAATAATTAAGAATAATGTTTTGGACCTTTCCTTAAAGGGGTGGAGGGTACAAAGCAGCAGCTGCCTTTAAGAATGCGTGGAGGCGGGTCTTGGGTTCCTCAAAATGCAGCTTGAAATAAGCAACAGCCAAGTACCCGACGAAGTTATACATTCTACTCCCGTATCTTGGAGTCGACTGCCGGAGTTCTCTCCACCTCCTTTCGATAGTATTAGTATGGGCACCGGTTTCTGGGTCCACAAAGTTCATCGAGTGGTTGACTGTCAAGTGGACATAACCTTCATCTCGCAGGCAGTCATAAGCCCTCCAACAGTCAGAAATAATAGTGGTACCCGGCACAATGTATTCTTTGATAACTGCAAGCAGAGTCCCACTCGTCCTGTCGGGTACGGGAACAACGAAAAACTCCCGGGTCTGCCTGCAGATACCACCGAATACCCACTGGCCTTCGATGAGGCGACCTACGTTGTATTTTCTTCTCCCAAACTTCGCCTCATCGATTTCAACAATTGTGCCGGGCCCACCTATTTGCTTCTTCTGTTGGAAGCACCAATTAACTATGACCTGAAATAACAGTCAGTGTTAGGGGAGGTAATTAAGTAGGGTAAATTTCATAATAATACAAGGCAGGTTGTGTATGAGAGAGAGGGAGGGGGGGGGAGGAAAGGGGGTAGAATGGAAAATGGTGAGGGGATAAGCAAAATACTTACTTCCCGGGAGAAGCTGGCCCAATCATTAATTGTCAAGTCCGACAATCCAAGTTCTGTTCTCGCAACCTTGTAAGAAAAAAAATCACTCACATACAGGTATGCAAAGAACAGAACTGTCTCAACATCAAGGTGGGACCCAGAGAACCAAGTGCCCTTAAACAATGAAAAGTAGTAAGAACAGCGTTTTTTCGCTTTCTTACTATGTGGTCGATAAGACCGGTCACACCTAAAGGTAAACGTGGAGGGAAAAATACCAATTATAAACATGAAAATATGGAGTAGGTCATAAATGGTATAGGTGTAATATAATATTGCCATGAATCTAGGGCTGGGTCATATCACGGTTACATGTAGAATCCAACAAACTATTCGTAAGGTATTTACCTAAAGCACTTTTTTTGCAGATCTAAGCGGCACTCATTCCCACAATGGGGGCAAAAGACCTGCTTCCTCAGGAGGCCGTGGTCCTGGCATAAACAGACCAGCCGTTCATAATTACCTAAGTAATAGGCAGAAAAATCTTTGTAACTGAATGGGGGCAAAAGACCTGCTTTCTCAGGAGGCCGTGGTCCTGGCAAAAACCGATTAGTCGATCATAATTACCTGAGTAAAAGGCAGAAAAATCTTTGTAACTCATGTAACAATTGTTACATGAAGTTGGCAAAGAGTTCCTGGTGAGGGGCTGGGGCGAGCGTGAAGTAGATGCAGCAGTGGATGTCATGGTGGCAGATTCAACAGTGTTGGAGTTCTACAGTTAGGAGGTGGCAGGAGGCCAGACCGTAGAAAACAGGGTAGGAGAGGTGGGGTGGAGTAGTAAAAATACTTTGATGCTATTGGTTGAGGCAGGGTGGGGCTGAGGTAAATGAACAAGCACTTAACAAGATAAATTGGCAATGTTAAAGGTAATAAAAGTAAATGGGTAGTTAAGGAAGTAAATGTAAATGTGGGATGGGTTCAAAATATGAATGAATACAAATACATATATAACGGGCCCAGGAGGGGGTGGGATTTAAGTCCTGGGTGGTAAATGTGTAATAGGGCCTATAGTTGTTTTAATAAATACAAAAGACCAAATTAAACATAGGTTAGCATATAACAAAACTAATTAAACTTGTAGGGGATGTTGCCTGACCAGGGGTGGGGTTGGACCTGCTGTAACCCCCCTTAAAGAACCAAACCAACCTAACATAACCTAACCTAGCAGGGGATGTAACCTTACCTAGTAGGGAACTGAACCTAGTAGGCAATGTTGCCTGATCAGGGGGGCTTTGCCCCCAGTACCCCCCTTTAAAGGCCTAACCTAACCTAGTAAGGAAATGAACCTAACCTAACCTAAACCTAGTAGGGAATATTGCCGACCAGGGGGGCTTCGCCCCCCCGTGCCCCCCCTTAAAGGCCTAACCTAACCTAGTAAGGAATGTAACCTAACCTAACCTAACCTAGTAGGGAATATTGCCTGACCAGGGGGGCTTCGCCCCCCCGTACCCCCCCTTAAAGGCCTAACCTAACCTAGTAAGGAACGTAACCTAAACCTTAACCTAGTAGGGAAATACTAGGGCCTAACGTAACCTAGTAAGGAATGTAGCCTAACCAACCTAACCTAACCTAAACCCTAGTAGGGAATATTGCCTGACCAGGGGGCTTCCCCCCCTGTACCCCCCTTAAAGGGCCTAACCTAAACCTAGTAAGGAATGTAACCTAAAACCAACCCTAACCTAACCTAACCTAGTAGGGAACATTGCCTGACCAGGGGGCTTCGCCCCCCCGGTACCCCCCCCTTAAAGGCCTAACCTAACCTAGTAAAGGAATGTAACCTAAACCTAACCTAAACCTAGTATGGAACATTGCCCTGACCAGGGGGCTTCGCCCCCCCGTACCCCCCTTTTAAAGGCCTAACCTTAACTAGTAAGGAACATAACCTAACCTAAACCTAGTAGGGAAATAACTAGGCCCTAACGTTAACCTCGTAAGGAATGTAACCTAACCTAAACCTAAGCCTAGTATGGAATATTTGCCTGGGACCATGGGGGCTTCGCCCCCCCATACCCCCCCGTTAAAGGCCTAAGCCGCTAACCTAGTAAGGAATGGTAAACCTAACCTAACCTAACCTAGTTAGGGGGAAACATGGCCTGACCAGGGGGGCTTCGCCCCCCCCGTTACCCCCCCTTAAAGGCCTAAACCTAAACCCTAGTAAGGAACGTAACCTTAACCTACCTAGTAGGGAAAATACTAGGCCTAACGTAACCTAGTAAGGGAATTGTACCTAACCTAACCTAACCTAGTCGAGGGAATATTTGCCTGACCAGGGGGGTTTCGCCCCCCCGTACCCCCCCTTAAAGGCTAACCTAACTTAGTAAGGAATGTAACCTAACACCTAACCTAACCTAACCTAGTAGGGCGGAAATATGCCTGACCATGGGGGCTTCGCCCCCCGTACCCCCCTTAAAGGCCTAACCTAACCTAGTAAGGAATGTAACCTAACCAAACCTAACCTAGTAGGTAACCAAGTAGGGAATGTAACCTAACCACCCCCCCCCAGTATCCACCCTTGAAGAACTAACCAACCTAGCCTAACCGGGTAACCCCCTTCAAGGAAGTAAAACTAGTAGGTAAACCAACATATAACAAACTAAACCTAAGGGTATGTTGCCTAACCGGGGGATGGGATTAGGCCCCCAGTAGGTAAAATGACATATAAACCTAACTTTGATGGGTGTGGAAGTGTTGTAAAATGTAAAAAGTAACCATACATAACTGCATAATAGTAAGGAAACTGGAAGGGAGGTGTAAATTGTAATGTCTGTAAAAGTGTATAATGGAATATATTTAAATGTAGGTTTTATAAAAATAATGGCAAACTATATATTTAAATGTTATATATTTAAATGTAGATGTTATAATAATAATGGCAAACTTTAATCTAGGTATTGGTATCGGTGAGAAATGCATTGTAAATGGTGTAACGTAAAGAGACAGTCGTGAATACTGGAAAGGGGAGGGATTGACTTGTGTATAAATGATATAGGGAGTGTGTATGTAATATGCAACGCAATGTGCAATTTCACGTAACAGGTAGGTAGGTATCGAAACGTCCTAAAACTGAGTTCTATATCAACACGTAGGCATTTTTAGGTGTCTGTCCTCAATTATAACATAATATTTCAAGTTATATATGGTGAAATGATTAGGTGGGGATATTTCAAAACAGTTATTATACAAATACTATGGAAAAATGAAAAGGAAATAAACACGAATTCACATCACAACTGTTTAATAAACAAATTAGGTTAAATTGCTTTTATGTAACTCAACGTATGGTTACCAGCCAGGGTTCCCAGATGACACCACTACCAACCAGCCAAAGTCTACCATGAAACCAGCCAAAATCCCGCCAAATGGAAATCCAAACCAACCCAAATAACCGGCAAATATATGTGCGTTATATTTATCTTTATAAATGCATATTTTTTATCATATATATGCTTGTATAGCGGCATCATAGTTTTAGTTAGATAATATAAGCTAATATAAGAATACAGGAAAAAAAACGAGAATGAATTGAAATTTTGAAATGAGGCTCGTTCTCTGAGAATCCGGCGGCCTGTTTTGTGGTCGTCTGGTGTGTGTGTGATTTTTATTTTAATTCCATCTACATATTTTGCTTAAATGTTACCAAGTTTTTACTGAAAACCTATTAAAATTCCCCAGATTTTCCTGAAAACCTTCAAAAATTCCCAATCTGGGGAGAGATTCCTCAAACGTGGGATCAATGTTTAGCTCAAATAGAAAGTATTTGAAAACCAGCCAAAATACCACAAACCAGCCAAAGTGAATTTTTACCCACCAAATTAGGAAAAAAAGCCAAATTTGGTGAGAAACTGCCAAATCTGGGAACCCTGTACCACCCAATCCTTCACTCAGTCCGGTAGCAACGTAGGGGTCATACTGTAACGTGTTTGGCTAAATACATGTATCCCTCCCGTAAACCCCCATTTCTTTCCTCACTAAGCAGTCTGAGTTTAGGCCAAAAGCTCCCTTACAGTTAGCGCATGCGCAGTAGCATTAGCGCATGCGTAGTAGGATTCAGTGTTGTGGTAGTAGTAGTAGTAGACGAATATGAATGTGGAACGGCTCCACTATCGCTAGTTTTGTTATCTCTTATTTCCGCCTGTATTTCGTGTTTTTAAAAGTGATAAATGTGGGAAATACCACAATAACACGGCAAAATCACCCCCCAAGTGATTCTCCCCACCCAAAACCCCGGTTCCCACTGGGGGTCCCCCTTACCGTAGGATAGAGTTGGGGTTTTGTCCCCACCCAAAACCCCGGTTCCCAATGGGAATCCCCTTTACCGTAGGATAGAGTTCAAAGGTAAATTAGAGTCGTCCGAATAAATATTACTTCAAATTCTTGTTCAGGAGGTAAAACTGCATAGAAAAACTGCAACTGCCATACTCTGGGCCGCCGCGGATAGGTACACTAGATCTACACAGCCATGAACTATTCAATACAGCAGAGAGCTTCAACTACCGGTGGGTTTCCTCATTATCGGTTTTATTAAAAGGTGAATTCTGTAGTGAGCTTAGCAATTGTTTATCTTGTGGAAATAATTCGCTGCACCCTCTGTCCTCTCTTTAATTGTTACTGGAAACCTTGTATATTTATGCTGAGTTACGTACTTGGCGCTAAATTGATAGTTATTTCGTGTTCACCACGCTATTGAGTAAGTATTTTTCAGTTTAGGGATTTGAAATTTTGTTAGTACCTGCAGCTGAAGTGTGGTTAGCATATTTTATTTTTTTTCAAGTGCATTTGTGCGTGTATACTATTCCCTAATAAGTTAGGTCGTGGAAGGTT
Source organism: Macrobrachium nipponense (assembly GCF_015104395.2). Classification (NCBI taxonomy): domain Eukaryota; kingdom Metazoa; phylum Arthropoda; class Malacostraca; order Decapoda; family Palaemonidae; genus Macrobrachium; species Macrobrachium nipponense. The sequence goes on along the minus strand of NC_061100.1, from coordinate 18,856,788 downwards.
AGGTTTTTGACAAGTATGTAATGTGGTATTTTCTCTGGATATTACAGCTCTTTGGTGTTCATGTTGTCGGTGAATCCGTCAGTGAAGTGTGAACCAGCAGAACTACGAACTGCCCATCTGCATAGCCAGGACCAACCAACTGTAATTTGATAAAAGTTCAGATTGTAATTAATGCTAATAGCAGAATATATGGTTAATTTTAGTGATAACTTTGATTAAAACCTTAATTGAAATTATTACTCCATTTTTAAAAAATATTTTCTCAATTCAGTAAAACACTTGGTGTGTTGTCTGAGCAATCCGGTTTAGCAATGTTCGGGCTTAACTGGTTGTGCTTGTTTACTGGGACTTGGAAACTAGGGAGGACAGAGGCACACATTGAGCCTCTTGAAGGAAATTCTTGTACCTGTTGGTAACGTCTCGCTCCTCTGTAGTGCCTGCTAAGCTGCTAATAAACAAGAGGAAACTAAATCTTTTTATTCAATGTTCTCTGTCAAGTGAAACATGGCGGGAGGCAGTTAGGAATATTTGGAGCTACGGAAAAATTTTTAAATTTTTTTTTTTTTTTTTTTTTTTTTTGAGTGAAATTTTAAAGGCTACAAGATTACTTTTCTAAATGTTTTTAAATTTTGCTGTTTTTTTTTCTTAAACTTTGTCTATTATACTTAAATACTTACACGGCATATGGTGTTTGTGTTGATATGAAGAATGTGTAATTGTTAATTTACCGTTGGGTATAAGTTATTTTTAAGGCATAGTGACCTCGAAATTGAGGGATATTTCAGACTAAATACGTAATTGTGAGCATAGTCATTGCTCACAAGTGACAAAACTTTTATGTATACTATATGTACACATACACTAAGCCACTCAACCATATTCCATGTGCACCAATAAATGGTGTACTCTGTTACCTTCTAAGTTTCTAATGTTTGTTTTACCTTTTCAACACTTCCCATTTTCTATACGTTACGAAATCACACACTCACTTTTATTTTATATTGATTGACAACTAAACTTCACTCCCATAAAACCAACACGTTCATTATATACCAATGACTGGGATATTTTATCCGGAGACTAATAATTTCCCAAGGGATATAATCAATTGTACACCATAGTAATAAGTATATAGCTGTAAACTTACTTTTTTTTTTCTTTTTTGCGACCCCCACTCCACCCCTCCCATTTTTTTAGTTATTCTAGCACTGAAAATGTCAAAAATGGCATGTTAGTCGCATGGAATTTGGATGTTTGAACTTGTTTTTTTTTGTGTTTTTTTTTATGAGGGTGATTTAAATGTATTTCTCATACATGCAGATGCCGTATGATAAATTTACTTACTTGTGATCGTTTTTTCGAAGTCAATTTTCGGTAACTAGTTATTGGTAAAGATGGCGGCCGGGCACTGGTGAACTGCAATGTTTGTTGAAATCAGATGCAACAAATTGAACTCAACCCCGTGATCGGCACAGGTACATAATTCGTTCATAGTTGATACTACTCAGTCGAAGCTTCTTTTAGAATATTAACTGATAAGAGTGATACAAAAATGGTTCTTCCATATCTAGTTTGATCCCATAAGTCTAACGGACCAACTGCTTCAAAAATAAACAGAAGACGAGGACTTCTACACCTTAAAAAGAAAAATAAATATAAAAGAAACATCAGAGTGCTGTCTGACGGGTGAACAGTCATCTTGTTCTAATAAGAAAAAATCTACCAGCAAAAATATGCAGCAAATTAAAAGGTGACTCAAGAAAATATCCTTGCGATTACGTAACAGTTGCTGAAGTTTCAAAGATGTCAATCGTAGTTAAGAAGCGGTGTCTCGGTGCATGATGATAATGTTATCAATGTTGTTTTCCTCATGGCAGGCCCGTACCTGGAGGGGGGTGGGGGGGGGGGGCTTGTTGGCGTTGGGGGGGGCGGGGTGGGGGGATTCTGGAAGTCCGTATATTCTGTGACTATCCTTTTCATTGAAATGTACTCACAAAGTAATAGGTAATTATTGTTTTTTTTTTGTTACGTCAAAGTATATAACATAACAACAAATAAAGTAATGTGCATGTTATCGTTAACATAATAAATGAACCAATCAATAAAACCGAAGAAATATTTTTGGATTTCAAAGCAAACTTTCAACATTATAAGTAAAATTCTGTCAAACAGTCAGTACTTTGAATAACATCTAATCGGGTAGATGGGCATAAACGCATAGCCAATTTTTCTTCTTAATATAACTAAAATAACATTATCAAGTATTTCATCTTTTATATACCTATATATGCAATGACATTTAAAGAAGAAAAGGTCCATTTTTGGGAAAAGTGACACCCCCAACCCCATAAAAAACTCTAGGTACGGGACTGCGTGATTTATTATTATTCTTTCCACTGTCTCGTACGTACTTGTTATGTGTAATTACTTACAACAGTTATTCAACATCATAAGTATTTTCCTTTAGGAGAGGTTGTAACTCCTTCAATTTTTTCTGTATCTTTTTATATACATATAAATGTGAATTTTACAAATATTTACCTCGATTTAGATTGATTGATTTATAGATTTTTGGAATACATGCCAAGCACTGGGGCAACTAAGGTCATTCAGCGCTGAAACGATAATCGACAATGGAAAGGTTTGAAAGGTGTAACAGGAGGAAAACCTCAAAACAGTTGCACTATGAATCCATTGTTATACGAGAGGGTGGACAGTAAGATGGACAAGAGAGAATATAAAAGGAGGTACAGTAAAAGGAATGAAAGGGGGGCTGCAGCTACGGGACGTTGCAAAGAACCTTAAATAATGCCTACAGTGCACCGCATGAGATGGATACGGATTTGAAAGTGTTACTTATTCCGTTGAATAACGCTTCCCTACCTTCATCCGTATTCAAACATGATATACTATACCCCGAAAAAAGCTTCTGATTCGGGAACCTTCTTAAACGTCCATTGCATAGTATTCCCATCCTTTTTCTTTAGAGGAATAACCTGTAAATACCTCGAAAACTGATCGAGGACTATTAAAAGATATTTATAACCTTCGTTATAAGGGGCGAGTTTAGACATGTCCGCCAGATCACTACTAACGGTGACCCGAGGTTTCGGGGATATCACCTTTCTTCGAATGAATTTCCTCAGTGTAAGTTTATGTAAAGTATAAGAGGGTTGACTCTTTAGGTAATTTTTTACACCATTTCTAAATAATATATATATTTCACTAAAACTGTCGGGGTATTCAACATTTTCGTATATTTTCTTAAATACCCACAGCTGCTTCTTAGTCACCACTGTTGATAAGTAATTTGATATTCGGTGTCACCTGTCATATTAGTCCTGAGCTGTAAGCTATCAGGTGCGAGGTCAACCAGTAGATAACCGTACTACTGGATACGAGATAATGCCTTCTTATATATCTCGGAGAACTCGCCACCCTTCTGATGTCCGATTAACTGACGGACCAAAGTTTCAATTTGAACTATGTCTCTATTCTTCATTAGAATATAATGGGAGCAGTTGAGACTGATATTTCTACTGAATTTACCCGAATGGAATACATTCTGCGTTATGAACACGACGGAGATTGACGAATGCCGTCCAGCAGTAAACGCCTCTGTCAACGAGAGTGTAGAACAGTCCCATGACAGTGGTCCCTCGATTTATATATTCAAAGGGGTTTAATAATTCTTTACTAATCCTGATCTTGTTCCCTATAGACGAGTACTTCTGTAATGGATGTTCATTCACCCCGCAATATAGTACTATATTATAGAATTTCTTTTCATACTCTTCAATTATTTTCCTGCAAATCACTCTTTCCCGAGTTGCTGCTATGATAATTCGGGACGGATATGCGAATAGATCTATTACTTCTGCGGAGAAACGAGTTGCTTGCATCCCAAAGGTTCCGATGATGACACTTCATACGAAGAGAAAGAATGTGTAAAATAAAGGTATCAAATATTTTATTCACTGAGATTAGACATTATAAACTAATACATTTTATATACAATGAATAGTCATATCGTAATAAATTTCTTATTTACATAGAACACACAGGTGCGGAGATAAAGGGTGTAAAAAGTAGTTAGCAAATAGTGTATTTCAAAGAAGGTTCTCGAATCAGAAACTTTTTTCGGGGGGGTATCACGTTTGAATACGGATGGAGGTAGGGAATTCTATAACAAGCAAGTGAGGGAATACCTCAACGACAGAAATATAAAATTATATAGTGTACATCCGAGAGAAATTAAAGCGGCAATAGCTGAAAGAGTTATCAGGACACTTAAAAGCAAAATATATAGTTACTTAACTCACAACAATACAAATAAATACGTTAATGTGCTGCATGACATCGCTACCGGCTATAATAATAATAGCAACACACAGGATTGGGAGGTGGACAGACCTCGAATCGCATTCACGAGTTAGTAGACAGAGGATATAAGCCATAGTTTTTTCATGATATATACAATAAAAAACGGATCACCGCGGAAAGAACCCGTCAGTTCCCTTTTTGAAGGTTGGTAGTATAGTCCATATAGCAGATGGGGACAGGACTGTATTCTTCAGGAAAGGATATACCGTGCAGAACACTTGCACTTACGATTGATTTAAAAATAGGGAAAGTTGACGGGAAACAGATTCCTACAGTATATTATTTAGAGGACTTGCAAGGCAGGAGACTATTTAAGGACTTTTATAAATAAGGGTTAATCCCGCAAACCTACCGGAGCTCTACATCAATATTTTAAAAAGGAGGAAGAGAGTTAATAGGACGAAGTACTACGTCAAGTGGAGCGGGGTACCCGAAATAATTTAATTCCTAGTTGGAAGAATCTCGGCTTGTTGGGTATGAGTCATCTTAGTGAAAGAGCGTTAATATATAAAAATGAGGAGTTTATCCTATCTATATCGCGTCTTTCAGCTCCAAATGGGAATAGAGTAATACCTATACATTAGGAAAAGAATTTATTAGTACTATTTCCGAGACATTAGAAACTTTCTTATGGGGATAAAATTCACGTGAATTTTAATCACAAGGATTTTTCAGATTTCTGCGTAATCATTCTGAATATACCGTTTATGAAGTTAAAAGACAGATACAACCGGATATTTCGTATAAGTGCGGACTTTGCGTTCCGTTTTTTTTTTTTTTTTTTTTTTTTTTTTTTCGTACACTGCGCCAGTCATCGTGAAATAATAAGGAATATACTATCGGGAATGAAAGAGGTTTTATCAGTACACCATTTACACAGGAGTGATCAGTGGGTAACGAGATAATATTTATAATATTTCAAAAGACGGAATGTTCAGATTGGAAGTTGGGTAGTAAGAAGAGTCATAACTTATAACGAATGTTTAAAGTGGAGGGGATTGCGAGTATTCTTCCAATGCAATAAGTTCGGAAGCGACTTTCGGGAAAAGAGGAGAGAAATATAAACTGGTGACGGGTAGTATCCTACTCGAAACCGAAAATAAATCTTTGATATCAAAGGCATGGGTATGTAACTACAAACCACCTGACTGTGAGTCCCTATACTGAGTAAAAATAAACTTTATCAAAGTCAGGGATGACGTATGCACTGCCGAGCCGGGGAAACAGAGGGAAAAAAAAGGAAATTTGAGACAGTGAATATCACGAAGCGTAGCTGGAGAGAGAGAGAGAGAGAGAGAGAGAGAGAGAGAGAGAGATAACAGTTCGAAAGTCGGTCGGGCTTTAGCGTGATTCATATCTTCAGGTGGGAGTCTTGGAGGTAACAAGATACAACTTGTTTAATCAGTGGTTGTGATAAAAGAGAGCACCATTGATGACTCATAGTGCTAGGGGGGGGGGGGGGGAACTCGACTGTCGGATTCGGTGACTCTCTAACTCTTGAATCATTGGATTATTAAGACGCACACTCTCGCCATGGCTTCGAAAGTGGTTAATGAACAGAAAGGAGGTTTGTGATAATATTGATAATAATTATACTAATCTTGAGGGTAATAGTAAGTTGGATACAACCGTTAGTGACATGCACATACCGTATGTATTAGATGAATTGACTTTCCCACACGATCGGCAAGCTGGGGAGGGTGTGTGTCGTATATACTAGCAATGTGTCTCGATGATGTATTATTTTCGTAAAATGAACGTATATCATGTCCGTGTATTCTTTTGTACACCTTTTTCCAGTGTATTCTTATTTGACTTTGTATACAATATTAATTCATGTATACCATCCCCCTGGAGATTAAGACTGATAAATACATGTCTCACGTGAGTGTGGAGTCAGCTCGTGTGTGTGTTTGTGCGTGACTCATCATCGGATAACGTGATCCCTGTCGGTTATTGGGGGAGATATCAAATTGATAAATATATGTCTCATGTGATATTAAAATCAACCGCCAAATATCCTTTTATCATGATACTCCGAATATCTAAGCATCTGTGTAAATATAAACAAAATGTAACGGCTGAGAGAGAGAGAGAGAGAGAAAGAGAGAGAGAGAGAGAGAAGTCGATAGAGGCTATATTCGCGATGTGCTTATATAAATTTAGAGATTTTATAGGAGGGGGAGGAGGTAAACGTCCTGGTTACGTTGAAAGCAATTAAAGGGGACATGAGTCGCAAAAAAGCAGTGAACTGAGTCTATTTGGGGTCGGGGTGGGGTGGTTTTATTCCCGTAGAGTTACGTGACGTCACGGGGGTAGGAAAGGGTGGAGTCAATTTGGGGTCGGGGGTTGAAATGATGGGTTTCCCGTAGAGTTACGTGACGTCACGGGGGGTTAGGAAAATGGAGTCAATTTGGGGTGGGGGTTTGAAATGGTGGTTTTATTCCCGAAGAGTTACGTGATGTCACGGGGGTTAGGAAAGGTGGAGTCAATTTGGGGTCAGGGGTTGAAAAAATGGTTTTATACCCGTAGAGTTACATGACGTCACAGGGTAGAACAGTGGAGTCAATTTGGGGTCGGTGATGGGGGGGGGGGGGGGTTTGAAATGTTGGTTTTATTCCCGTAAAGTTACAGGTGGCCACGCCCCCACCCCTTTTGTACCTCATGGACGTACATGAGCTCATCAATAATGTGGAGTAGATTTGGGGTCAAGGGTGCCCACACCCCCTTTTACACCTTATCTATGTATGTCAGCTTATAAGACAAGTGGAGTCTATTTGGGGTCAGGGGTGGCCACGCCCCCCAATATGAGCTCATGTACGTACATGAGCTTATAATACAAATGGAGTCAATTTGGGGTCGGGGTGGCCACACCCGCCAGAATAGTGGAGTCTATATGGGGTCAGGGTGGCCATGGCCCTTTTGGGGGTTTGGGGGGTTGCCCCACCCCTTTTTAGGCCTCACGTACGTACATGAGCTTATCAAGAGGGGGAAGGGGGGTTAGCCACGCCCCTTAGGGTGGTGGGGGGCGGTGTGGGGGCGGGGCTAGAAAAGTGGAGCCTATATGGGGTTTTTTCCTCTACTTGCTGGATATGTAGCAAACGACACGAGACTGAAGTATGCCTTCAAAAGTTCAAAACAAAGGGCCACACTGTTGCCCGATGCCCCAACTGCCACCAGTCGCACCACGCATGGTGTAAGGGATGCCCTGTAAGACTAGAGAAGATCTGGGGGATGAAGGGCATTTCCCCACCGTCTGCAAGACCTCGAGAACGACAGCCATCGCCCCCAAGACGACCTCCAATCGAGCCAAGGATTGATCCAAGGACCAATCTACCTCCTCCACCACAAACACCTCAACCTTCCAAACAACATCTTAAAACCCACCATTACATCCCCAACCCCTCATCCTTTCCTTCCTTCCAATCTCCAGCTTCCAAACCCCTTCCAACCCCCCCCCCACCCCCCGACCCCTAAGATTATCCCCTCAACCCTTCAGTTCATTCCCCCAACCCCTGCACCGCCGACGACGCCGATTCCTGCTCGTGTTAAAGCAGGAACCCAGACAGATGTTCCAGTTGAGGAAGAAGAAATGCAGATAGAAGACCGACGTATTCTGAAGCTTCAACCCAGACAGAGGAGACACCAGCAACAGAAGTATCCACCCAAACCGGACAGTTAAGTGCAGTGTTCCTCAAAGGAACTACGAAGCTTAAGCTCCCAGTAAATGAAGAATATTCCAACAAGGTCCTTCTCACCTTCCGGGAGCTTCGTGCCCTCCTACAGAAGACCATTGGAGAGGCAAGGAAGACCCCTTCATCTACACTGATAGATGAATTGTGCACGGAATGCACCAGGGTGAACAACATAGTTCTCCCTGATCGACTCCTCAGACCAGAATACCGCATCGATCTTCGAGGCCAGATATAATAATTGCTCTACCACTTAGTGGGTAATTATCTTTTTCTACTACTCATTACCCTTCCTTTTCCCTCCGATTTTTCGGCCGCCTCAAATCTTCCGACCGAATATTTCAACTGTCACTCAAACTACTGCTTAAGCTGTTGTTTACTTCTGCTTTGCTATTCCTAAAACTGATAATATTTCTTTTTTCTTTTGTCGATCTCTATTGCTAACGATCGGCACTTTTTGTATTATCGAGTAACGAAATATGGTACTTGAACTCAATAGATTTATGTGCTTTTTCAGTTTTTCTACGACGATAAATTTTTCTATTTCCTTACTGGCTATCTCTGACTCGCCAGGACTCGCTACTATCGATCTTTATCTTCCACTAATGGGTACCTTAGGGTTTAAAGGGGTTTGTAACCTTGCCTGTTCACCTTTCCTTTCACTTGCAAATCATACCATTTCACTTGCATATCCCATTCGCGCTGAATGGCCCCTCGGCTCCGGCGCATGGCTATGTGCCAAAAATTTTATAATCTAATCTAATCTAATATCTCATAGAATTATAAATAAAGGCTCACCTCATATCCTAAAAATCACCTTTCCACATGCAAAATATTCAAATGACCTACGAGCTGCTCTTGAGCAAGAGCCCGTGTTGGCATAAAGCCAGCTTAATCTTAAACAACAACAACAATAAACGGCCATAGTCGACCGGGAAGCTTCGTTCAGTAAGCTATGTCTGCCATTTCTCGCGCACCGCTGTTTGATGTTTGCCCGCGTACTTTGATCTTTTGTAAACTTACTCAGGAAATCATGGCTTCAGCGAAACGTTTTCGCAATGATGAAGAAATTCTTGAATATCTCTTTGAATGTCCATCAGAAGGTGATTCTATAATATCATAGGATGGAGATAAGGAAAATGAAGAGGCGTCTTGTAACGAGGTGCTGCCCGACGATGTCAGCGAAAACTCGTCCGATTCCGATCAGGCAGATGAAGAGAATGCGTCCTTTGAAGAAGAAATTCTGTACGATCCAGAGCCGAGTGGTGCTGATAGTGATAACGAGAATGATCATGCAAGAGAGGGTAATGCAGTCGAAATGTCAGACGATAGTGGCGATGATGAGTGGGAAATCTACAATGAAGAAATTCACGATCTTCCAAACTTCGGTTTCACCGGTAAGCAGCAATTTGTGAAACCAGAAAAAACACTAAATTCTCCCCTTGATTTTTTTTGTTTTGTTTTTTACATTAGAACTTCTTCAGCTACTCGCTAACGAAACAAATAAGTGTGCCATGGCCAAGATCAAAGCATTCCAGTCATTCCAAATATTCTATTTGGAATGACTGGAAAGATGTTACGGCAGAAGAAATGATGGCTTTCCATGGGGTGCTAATGTGCATTGCAATGTTACGTAAAATGACAATTTGTCCAAAATTGCATTTTTCCTAACTATACAAACCTTAGGTCATTTACAATAGGAAGGTTACTAGTGGCAGCTGGATAGGTCGTAAGCTTTCGAACAAGGGGTTCGGTAGTTAACTGCTTGTCCGACAGTGCGCGCGCCGCACGACTGGGAGGCGAAGAATCACTTTTGCTTTAGGCCCAAGCAAAAACTGCAGAGTGAGGGGTGGCATGAGGTGGGACTATGTGTAAAAGGACCTCAGGTTTGTATAGTTAGGAAAAATGCAATTTTGGACAAATTGTCATTTGTTCCGACACGGAATACAAACCTTTCGGTCCTTTTACAGTAGGAAGATTCACTTCTTGGTGGGAGGAATCTGAGTCTTTTGTGAACAGACTGGTGTTCGCCCAACCTTGGAATGCCTCCCTGGTCATAAGAGCAAGGGAGGGATCCAAGCCTCTGTCCGATTGATCGGGGTGTGCACCGCAGGATCAATGGTCAGACCTCTGGACCAAGTACTAAGAGAGAGGCAAGCGTATCTCTTCGTACCAGCAGGCAAGAACAAGTTCCTGTTTGCAAGAGGCAACATAAAGTTATGGGTTTGTCTCTTGTTGGCATCCACTTCCCCCCTTGTAGGAGGAAGTGGTGGATATTCTGCTCCTATCCCTAGTGAAAGGGATAGGATGGGGCTCTGTCATATAGCTCACCTGCATCTCGTCCTTATCCAGCATGGTGACGACCGTGTCCCTCTGCCCACAGGTAGAGGAGGAGAAAAAGATGGGAAGAGGAGCCAGTCACACTCTCATTCATTCATCCATTCTTACAGTCACACCAGGACTCGATGCTGTTCCAGCAGCCACCTTGGGTCCCAAGGAAAAAGTATCCAAGGACCTGTGGGCAATATCCCGAAGGTAGAAGGAGGTGAAGGTAGTCTGGTTGGCCCAGACCCCTGCCTTCAGGACCTGCACCATGGAGAAGTTCTTGCGGAACGCAAGGGAAGGATCAATGCTCCTGACTTCGTGGGCTCTTGGACGGAGCGTACGGATGTCGTCACTACCATCAGCCTCGTACGCTCTCCTGATCACCTCACGCAGCCAGAAAGAAAGAGTGTTCTTAGATACTTCTTTCTTGGTCACCCCGGTGCTAACAAAGAGGCGTCGACACTCAGGCCTGAGGTGTCGAGTTCTGTTCAGGTAGCACTGTAGCGCCCTCACAGGACAAAGCAGCATCTCATCCACATCATTATCGGTGAAGTCCATTAGGGAGGGAATTGTGAAAGACTCGAACCTGTCGTCAGGGATCGATGGTTTCTGAGTCTTCGCAACGAAGTTCGGGACAAAATCGAGTGTCACAGATCACCATCCCCTGGAATGTCGTACGTCAAAGGATAGACCATGAAGTTTCCCTACTCTCTTCGCCGATGCCAGGGCCAGCAAGAAGAGGGTCTTGAGGGTCAGATCCCTGTCTGACGACTCTTGGAGTGGCTCGAAGGGTCTTCGAGTCAAACTCCTAAGGACGAGGGTCACATCCCACTCAGGGGGCCTGAGTTCCCTGGGTGGGCAAGACCTTTCGAAGCTCCTCATGAGCAAGGAGATCTCAAACGAGTTCGAAATGTCCAATCTCCTCAGTTTCAGGACTAGTGTCAGGGTGGCTCTATATCCTTTCACTGTGGGGACTGAGAGGAGCTTCTCTCGGCGAAGAAATACGAGGAAATCTGCTACCTGCTGAAGAGTGGCCCTGAGAGGAGATAGACCCCGTCTACGACACCAACCACAGAAGATGGCCCACTTCCCCTGGTACACAGCTGCAGAGGACTGACGGACGTTTCCAGCCATCGCTGTTGCTGCGCTACGAGAAAAGCCTCTCGTTCGCAAGAGATGGTGGATAACAGCCAGCCGTGAAGTTGTAGACACTGGACTGCTTGGTGGTACCGTTCTACGTGTGGCTGGGCGAGAAGGTTGTGCCAATTGCAATTGGGGATCTCTCTCGGTTCTCCTGCAAGAAGAGCTAGCAGGTCCGGATACCAAATGGCCTGAGGCCATTTGGGAGCCACCAGGATCATCCTGAGATTCGGGGTGGTCAGCGCTCGACTGATCACCTTGCGAATCAGGCTGAACGGGGGAAAGGCGTAAACGAAGAGGTTGTCCCACGGGTGTTGAAGAGCGTCCTCTGCAGCTGCCCATGGGTCCGGCACGGCTGAAAAGAAAACTTGAAGTTTCCTGTTGTACCGGGTGGCGAACAGATCCACAACTGGTTGCCCCCACAGGTCGGAGAGCCTTTCCGCCACGTCCTGTTGTAGGGACCATTCGGTTCCTATCACCTGATCCTGACGGCTGAGCTTGTCTGCTACTACATTCCTCTTCCCTGGAATGTAGCGTGCTGACAGCTCTATTGAGTGAGCCATGGCCCACTCGTGCACCTGTCGTGTCAACTGGTACAACGGGAGAGACACCAGGCCCCCCTGTTTGTTGACGCAAGCCACTACCGTGGTGTTGTCGCACATCAACACCACTGAGTGTCCCATCAAGCGGTCCTGGAACTCTTGGAGAGTGAGGAACGCTGCCTTGAGTTCTAGGACATTGATGTGAAGGTGCTTGTCGCGATCGTCCTACACTCCTGAAGTCAGCAACTCCTCCAGGTGTGCGCCCCATCCCTCGTTCGATGCGTCTGAGAACAGCAGCATCTCCGGGGGGGAGTGCGTAGAGGCACTCCTCTTAAGAGGTTCCTGTTGTCCAGCCACCAGGCTAGGTCCTGCCTTACCTCCAGCGTGAGGGACACGGCGAAGTATGGTGGGTCCGTCGCCTGTGACCAACTCTCCTTTAGTCTCCACTGAAGAGACCGCAGGTGAAGACGCCCATGAGGGACTAACTTCTCGAGTGATGACAGATGTCCGATCACGACTTGCCATTGCTGAGCTGCCTGTTCCTGCCAAGAAAGGAACTGGTAGGCTGCCTCCCTGAATCTGCTGATCTGCGAGTCTGTAGGGAAGACTCGCCCTGCTACCGTGTCGATCAGCATACCCAGGTACTTCATCCTCTGCTTGGGTTCGAGATCGGACTTCTAGAAGTTCACCACGATCCCCAGATCGCGGCAAAACTCCAGTAGTCGATCCCTGTCCTGCAGCAACTGCGAGCGGGAGCTCGCCAGGACTAGCCAATCGTTGAGATACCTCAGAAGACGTATCCCGTGCGAATGGGCCCAAGCAGACACCAGAGTGAACACTCGCGTGAACGCCTGTGGGGCGGTTGAGAGACCGAAGCAAAGTGCCCTGAATTGGTACACCGTCCCATCGAGGATGAAGCTGAGGTACTTTCTGGAGGATTGATGGATGGGTATTTGAAAATATGCGTCCTTCAGATCCACTGAAAGCATGAAATCATTCTCCCTGATGGATTCGAGCACGGAACGTGCCGTCTCCATCGTGAACTGAGTCTGGCGAACGAATCGGTTCAGGGGAGAGAGATCTATCACCGGGCGCCAGCCCCCCGTAGACTTTTCCACCAGGAAAAGACGGCTGCAGAAGCCCGTTGACTGATCCATGACGATCTCTACAGCTCGTTTGCTCAGCATGGACTCGATTTCCTTTCGTAGCGCCACGTCCTTCGATGAACCTGGAACATAAGTCTGCAGTTGGACCGGGTTGGAGGTGAGGGGTGGCCGAGATTCGAAGGGTAATAGATATCCCTCTCGAAGGACAACTACTATCCAGGTCTCGGCGCCGTAGCGCTGCCAAGTTGCCCAATGGCTCACCAGGCACCCCCCAACTTCCGGCAGCAGGTGAGGGGGAACGCCGTCCCTAGCGTTTCCCCCCTTTCTTCGACTTCTTCCCTGACCCCCCTCGTGAGAAGGACGGTTGGGAGGAGGGCTGGTTACGGCTCCCCTTAGCAGAAGTCGAAGAAGACAGAGTCTTTCCTCGGGGCTTCGACGAGGCTTTCGTCTTAGCAGCCGAGGAAGCGCCAGCCGAGCTCTTGGGCTTGGCCGCAGTTCGAGGCTGCCCAGAAGCCTTCGAAACTGCCTGGTGAACAAGACGGTCACTGTCATCAGTGCGCCGTCTGTCCACCGCAGCGTCCACCATCTCTCCAGGGAAGAGAGAGGAGGAACTCCGTACTGGTCCATTGCGTAGGCCCAACGCCGCCTCATGCCCAGCCGCCCTGGATACTTGGGTAAGGACTGCGTCCCTACGGTGAAGTACCAGGTTGGCCCACAGGTTTGCCGTCTGGTGGGCGAGGAAGGAGATGGCTCTTCCTCCAGACTGACAGAGTCTCCTGAAAGCCGAGTCTTCTTCGGGGGAAATTCCCCCGGAGTTGGCTGCGACCTTAGACACTGTGAGGGACCACAGGTCTATCCAGGAGACGGCCTGGAAAAGCTGCCATAGCGGTAGATTCCAGGCCCAGTGCCTCTTGCTGCGAGAACCAGAGGTTCTCAGACAGGAGCTGCTGCAGAGACACACCCGGAGTTAGCCTGGCTAACTCTGGGTTTACCTGTTTGGGCGGCATTGGATCCTCTGAAGGCACGTAAAAACGCCGCTGTCGCAGTAGAGGAGGTGGAAGCAGCTTGTTCGATCTGCCTGACCTGAGAAAGCCTTCCTGTCCGGAGACGAGAGACTCTACTTGGTTCAGAACAGAATCGGCAAGCTCAGATCGTGGCAACCCCAACGTCAGTTTGGGTTCCCTCTTCGGGCCCCAAAACGACTCGAGCCGGGACGTGGGCTCGGAAGGTGGGAGCGGCGACCCTTCCCCGAGGTCGTTGTGCTGACGAATCAGCGCAATAACCTCGGCAAAGTTCCTCTGGATCTCGGGAGTCACTGCCTCGTGTGGAGTAGGACCGTCAAGTCCCTCGAACAAGAGCACATCCCGAGACCCTCCCCCTTCAGGAGGGGGAACGGCGACAGACCCCTCTCGGTCTCCTCCTGTCACTTGCGCGTACGTCCTGGTCAATCCAAGGACCGTGCCTGGCACGTATGGCGTCGTGACGGGATCGTGCGGGGCGCGCCCCTCACGATCCCTCCGCAATGTCTCGCTCTTCCCGGTGTAACCCAAGGAAGTTGAAGGCACGGGAGAGGCAGACCTGACCTTCCCCCCTCGCTCACTGGCAGAACCAGTGGGCTTAGAAGGCTGCAGGCGATCACCAACCCGCGGTGGTGATCGAGCTGCAGGCCTAGTCGAGACGTCTCCCTGGGGAGAATGGCTGGACCGAGAGCAGCGGCCCCGATCACGTGTGTCAGAGGAGCTACTGCTGGTTGCCGTACCAGTACGTTCCCTGTGGGAGCGATGGTCAGGCGACCTGCAGAGACCACTGTCACAGTGAGACAGGTGCTTGTCCTTACGGCGCGTCGACCACCGGCGAGAGCAAGAGCTGGCCTGGTGAGAGTCGCCTGAGCGGCTGTCACCAGCCTTCCACTCCGTGCCGTGAACCTGGCGCCGAGCGAGCTCTGGCGTCTGGTTCTTGGCTGTACCCTCTCGCGAACGAGAGGCCGAGACGGAACCTGATGCAGCGGCAGAGCCTCTGACACCTGGCGAGGAAGTACCGGTGTTAGCCGGTACCCCTCTGGTCCCCGTAGTCTTCTTCCTTGTGGAAGAAGAGATGGGCCCCGCTCCCGAAGGAGCAGGAGGACCAGCGGAAGAACCCCCGTCCCACCGGAGTGAGACGGGCCCTGAGAAGCTCCCGAAGGAGACTTCTCAGGAGGGAGGAGGCAAACTTCTTCTTCTTCAGCTGTGAAGCCTCAGAAGTCGAAGGGGGAGAGGCGGCAGACGACGACGACGAAGAAGACGACAAAGACGACGACGACACCTTCCTCTTCTTCCTCTTCTTCTTCGTCAGCTTCCTCAGGACAGACGTTAAGTCTGCCATCCAGGGCGGAGCCGGGGCTGCTGTTGCCGAAGCAACAGGGCCCGGACGCACCTGTCCGGACAGACCAACGTCTGGTACAGCAACGCCACGAGCAGGAACAACATCGGCAGGTGCGGACATCTCATGAACAGCAGTAACATCAGGAACGGCAGGAACGGTTGGCATAGTCTGGGCAGGTACGGCAGGTACGGCAGTCGGCACAGGCATCACAGGATGTTGAGACACAGCCAGCAACATCCTTGGTATTGGCGGCAGGTCCAGGGGCAAGCTCTTGGGGCAGCGAAAGTCTGGGCGAGGCAGCACGGCAAACCCAGGCGGCGGCGGCATGCCCCCCCTCAGTACGGTGATCGGACCCTGCACTGAGGCTGTAGGAGACACTAATATGAAAACAGAAAATGATTGTACTTACAATTCAGTTTCACTAGACAAACAGAAAGAGAAAACACAACCATACAAAAGCACAAACGACGATGAAGCGGGCAGAGAGCGTTGATACACACGTCCACACGCCAGCAGGCCGAAAGCAAAAGTGGTTCTTCGCCTCCCAGTCGTGCAGCGCGCGCACTGTCGGACAAGCAGTTAACTACCAAACCCCTTGTTCGAAAGCTTACGACCTATCCAGCTGCCGCTAGTAACCTTCCTATTGTAAAAGGACCGAAAGGTTTGTATCCCGTATTCAGTGCATGACTGGTAAATTCGCCATTATTTGCCAAGTGCATATTTACAAGAAAACGTTTTCATCAAATATTCTGGGCCTTTCATGTATCTTCTTCTTCTGATAACAGAAATAGATTGACTAGGAGTTCTAAAGTAAAAAACGTGCTCGATTATGTTACCAAACGTTTTTTACAATTCTACCGTCCAGGTGCAACCCTTTCGGCGGACGAATCCATGGTTTTATTCAAAGGACGTGTGGCATTCAAGATGTATGCACCTGGAAAACCAAAAAAGTGGGGAATTCGCGTCTATGATATTGCCTGTTCGAAGACTGGTTACATACTAGCACTCATCCCTTACTATGGGAAAGAGACGACCGACCAACTCGGAAATCCGAAACTCAAATTTGGAGTTGATTGACGCTGTAAGGAGAGAAACAAAGGAGAGCGGGTACCACGTTTTTACGGACAGGCTGTATACCAGCTTGGAACTTGCAAAGGAACTTCTAAAACGTAAAGTTCATTTGACAGGCACGATTCTGGTAAAGCGTAAAGGCCTTCCGATACAGGTAAGGACGGGTAAAGTGAAGCTTCAACCAGGAAATCACCTCTCATTCTGCAAGAGCAACAAATATCATATTCTTAGCTGGCGTGACAAACGGTATGTAACCATGTGCTCTACTTTTTATTCAGCCAAAACAAAGCAAGTTCAACGGAAGAAGAAAAATAATATTGCAGAAGAAATTACCAAGCCAGAAATGATTTGTGAATATGTTGCCAATATGGGGGGAATTGATCGCGCAGATCATTATTGCTCATCATATGCGTTTTTACAGAAATCATTGAAATGGTGGAGGAAGCTATACTTTTTCATTCTTGAAGTGGCGGTCGTCAATAGCTATATTCTTTATAAAATTCACATTAAGGAGGAGAATAATAAAGTACTCAGCCACGCTAATTACAGGAAGTCACTTTGTGAACAGTTAGTAGGAAGAATTCGTAATAAGAATTTCCGGAAAAGTGTTCGTGTGAATGAAAATTGCGTACCCGAGAGACTCAACGGCAAAACTCATATGATCAACAAGATTCCTAACAGTCGTTGTCGAGAATGTGCTGTTTGTAGCAATCGCAGAGGTCCCGGTGGCAGAAAAGAGACCGCTTACTACTGTGAAACATGCACTCTTCAACCTGGATTACACCCAAATGAATGTTTCAAAGCATATCATTGAAAAATTGACTACAAGGCGAAATATGAATGATGTATTAAAATGCAATGAAAGCTGTATAAAAAATTTTTTTAAACAACAATAGTAAATCTTTCAAATTAACCCGCTTTGATGGTACCAGGAAAAAATCAGTATAAAATAAAAATTTACATATTTTGGTACAAGGAAATTAAAAAAAAAAAAATTGTGAAACTTCACAAAACTGAATTATGAAAAAATTTGAGAAGGATTTACCTCTGCTCGGTAAACTTTGCCTCTTAGCGGTCTAAGCCTGTCATACGCATTTATGCTGATGTCCGAACGACACTGGTTGGATAGTGAGAGCCTGGCAGTAACTCCGCTGTACTCTGACGTCATTTTTCTGCTATTTTCTACTATTTACGTTGAGTGAAAATGGTTGTTTAAAAGGACAAGTGTGTATTTTAGATAATTACATTATACTGAGGCACACACATATCTGTGTATAAAGATATGTATTAAATAAACAAGTAGAACAAATTCGGTTTAATAGGACCTACGTATACACTTTCATCAAAAGAAACGTAGCAACAAATCACCTAAAGACATTAATTTTCAACGAAGTTTATAAGATATCATGAATAACGTAAACGAAATAGTAAGCATCACAAATATTTTAAGTAAATGCTCTAAATGAATATGAAACATAGAGAAACCATATTTGTGAAAAGGTATTACAAGAAAATAAGAACAAACTGACAAAGATAATTATTTACAAGAGATTAAGACTTTATGCAAGCCAGCTTCTAAAAAAACATGTTGCTTAGGACACACCTGCATGCCTTAATTATCAGTTTATGGTTATCGACCACTCTTGCCAACCAAGATTTATATTGGTAATTAGAGAGCCCTCTCTCCTAAATCCTTTGAGGTTGTGGTACATTAAGATATAAATTATATTTCAGTACATTGGTTAATTTGCATGTAAAACTTTGATTCATTCGGTTAGTTTATAAGATTACCCTTAATTACAAGTAATTATTTATATGCGATATATATATATATATATATATATATATATATATATATATATATATATATATATATATATATATATATATATATATATATATATATATATATATATATATATATATATATATATATATATATATATATATATATATATATATATATACCGCATATAAATAATTACTTGTAATTAAGGGTAATCTTATAGTACATAATATATATATATATATATATATATATATATATATATATATATATATATTATATATATATAGTTTTTAGACAATGCAATTATGAGCAAGTTGCAAAGAACTTTGAGGAATCTTCTTGTCACCTGATTGATCAAAAGTCAGTAAGCTTTCTCCATTATGGACTAGACTGACAGATTTCCGTAGCATTACATTAGAGGATATTAATCTATTTGGTTTTCAAAGTTCCCATAAGTCATACTTACCTGACGTATTCATTATGAAGGGTAAAATAACGGAAAACTCTGTTTTTATTTTCCTTTATTTATTTATTTGTGAAGGTTTTACATGAAATTGTGCTTTACGGACACTTTTCCGTAGGTGACATCTTTATCCGTTTAATAGAAATATTTCCGTCAGTGAACAGCCCTGCTGCAGGCAACGCCTCGATACTTCGATAAACATTAGGAAAGCCCTATACGAAGCTTTGCTCGCCGTTTCTTTGTTTCTGACGTCGCACCGAGGAAAGTTCGCAGAGCAAAGCTCGACCATGTGGACAGGGCCTAATATGAAATCGTATCATAACCACATACAAAAAGGCTATAAAGTCAAACATCATGACTTTTTTAAAATGAAATCATTCTTGAATAGATAAATCAGTGATAAGTATGGAACTTTATATAATTTTCTGGTTTGTGTGAGAATTTGTTTACTTTTTCAATAATACTTTCATGTTTTGTTTATATCGTGGGTTTTATTTTTCCTGACTGCAGTCACTTCTGGACAATAATCTCTTGGTAATCTCACTTGCTTTTATCTTATGACCTTGGTCCAAACAGTATGGCATCTATTGCCATGGAGGACATACCCTCAGGATACGGGTAAGCTGGGAGCGGTCAAGAACCCAAGGGACCTCCTGCAGCCTTTTGCCTTTTCTCTTCTTACCCACATGTGGCCGAGTTAAGATATTTTGCTGCCTCAGGGGCAGTTTTATTACTGACACAAAATAGCTGCAGAATAAGTCTGAATACTACAAATAAGGCACAAAAACGACAAGACCTGAATTTACAAACATTCACTGCAAAGAAAATTTTTGGTTATATATATTATATATATGAAAATAAAATTTGCACAAACAGTATTCTTTTAACTCTTACAATGTCACCTCACTTTTGAAATAACACCCTTAGACACCGTCACACGTGCATTGTTTGCATGTATGTACGTTCTTCGCTACTTTGACCTATATTTACTAAATAGTACCTCTCTTTTGTCCTCCTCCAATTTTATAAACAGTAAGTAACGACCATTATAGTAATGAATTCTCATGTTGCTTTTTCAAGTTATACTTCTCATCATGTTGCTTTTTTCAAGTTATGAGTAAATTCAGTGTTTCCAGATCGTAGTTGCGTACAGTCCAGTGGTACAAAGAATTCCACTCCATCTTCGATATGTATTTTGGTCAATATTGTAAAAAAAATAGGAAGTGATTTATACGAGAGATTTATTACCTATCCCAGAAAATAAAGAATCGTCATTTCTTGGGATAAATCCATAAAAGTACTTTGAAATAACGTCACGTATACTGAACATATAATAATAATAATAATAATAATAATAATAATAATAATAATAATAATGAAGTATTAAACGGGAAAGTGAACTGAAGAGTTCAATATGACAGAGATTATAACAAACTACCCTTTCCGAATTGGCTCTCTCTCTCTCTCTCTCACTCTCTCTCAGTAGGGGAAAAGGGCCTAAATCCGCTCAAAAACCAAATCCGCTCATTTCCGGACATGAGTCCTTTTGAGGGGCGGGTCATCCGAGATAAGAGTATCTCCTTACGCGGTATATCTACGTATGGGAACAATAATGAGATGATAAGAGTATCTCCTTATAATGAGGCATCTTTTAATTATTATTATGTACTTACATAAGGTGTTTTTATTTTTTTTAAGAGTCCGCCCATGGCGTCACCATATATAAAATGTTTTTTCGCTTGTAACGTAGGTCATGTAGGTATAATTATCGTGCCACTTGACACCGGTATGTACTCCGCTTTTTCTGTTTGTCTCTCTCTATCTCTCTCTCTCCCCTCCAGCGAGCGCAATCTGACTGCTTCTGGTGACTGCCTATCACAAAGTTCATGTTCAGACAGGAAGTATCTGTCGCACCGCCCTACCGCTGGCCCCCCGGGTAGAGGAGGGGGAGGAGGAGGAGGAGGAGGAGGAGGAGATGAGTAATTAGACTACCCTGCACCAGTACATATTTCTCTCTCTCCCTCCTTTTTCATCTTTCGATCCTTTAAAGGATGAGACGAAAATAAAACTCGATATGGCAATTACAACAGGATTTTATTTGTTGCCAAGGTACAGCATCAAAACGAGATATATTGGAAAACGAAGTTCATGTTCTTACATGAAGAATCTGACGTACTGCCTTATCCATGATAAGATTTATTTTTCGTTATTTACCCAGTTTAGTGACCCACGATCATGTGGTTTGTATGATTCATCGTTTCGAGTTCGAGGAGGATATGGGAGCAAACAGGAGAGGATCACAAGCATAACCCCTAACCCCCAACCCCCAACTCTACAGAAAGCATAAAAGTTGGTGACTGAACTCGACTGGGATCTGTATATACTACGTACACCTAGGAGGCACGCTGGGTAGTTCACTCATATTATATGGAGAATCGTGACATACCCGATTTAAATACACCCCTACCAAGGTCCTGCAACGATGAGGAGGTGTATGATGATAACCTTGAAGAAACTTCTGCACCCGTCGAGTTTATGAAATCCCTCTGTAAGTATTTATATAAATTCCCTTTTGACTATATTGGTAATAGCATTATCAGTAATAAAAAACTTAACAACCTTTATAGGACCTGCTTACGATGTATAGGTACCGCCTTTCCCCAGGATACCCACGAGAAAGGGTTGTTCCAGAAAACATAAGTCAAATAGTAAAATGGGACCCGTTACAAAGAAACTTTGCGCCTTTATCATGTCCGAAGCCCCCAGGATACCCACGAGAAAGAGTTGTTCCAGAAAACGTAAGTCAAATAGTAAAATGGGACCTGTTAAGAAGAAACGTTGTGCCTTTATCAAATCCGAAACTAGTGTGAACGATACTGACAGTGAGGATGACAATGATACTGATCTTGAAGATCTTAGAGATGATGGTTTTACTTAGTAAAATAAGAGAAATATCACGTGATGTTTATCCTGGTGATGTACCCTCCTACCATGGTTATTCTATGTAAATAAAGTATTCGCTGGCATTTTGTATGTAAATAGATTTATTACGTGATGCTTATATCAGTGTTTATTAAAAAAAATTTTGCTTCTTGTAATGCATGTATTAAGTAAATAAAATATTTACTAATTACTTTACATCCATTCTCTTCGTACTTTTGTATCCTATGTAAATAAATTTATTATGCGATGACTATTCAGTGTATATAAAAAATGTATTCTTTTATAATATCCATTCTAAGTGAATAAAATATATGCTAACTATTTTACACGTTCTTTCTTTCTTTTCCTTACCCGTGTGTGTGTGCCTTTTTATAATATGCGTGAATAGTATTTGCGATGTAGTGTCATTGGAACCTTTGAGATGCAAGCAACCCCTTTCACCACAGAAGCGATAGATCTATTCGCAAATCCGTCCCGAATAATCATAGCGGGGTACAGCAATTCGGGAAAGAGTGGGATTTGCCAGAAAATAATTGAAGAGTATGAAGATAAATTCCTTACTATACTCTACTGCGGGGTGAATGAAGATCCATTACAGAAGCACTCATCTATAGCGAACAAGATCAGGGTTAGTAAAGAAATATTAAAACCCTTTGAATATATAGATGAAGGGACGACTGACAAGCGTCTGTTATCTATTCTTGATGACTGTTTTCTAGAAGCGAGTGATAATAAACACGTCACAGAGGCGTTTACCGCCGGACGCCATTCGTGCATCTCTGTAGTATTCATAACGCAGAATGTATGCCATTCGGGTAAATTCAGTAGAAGCATCAGTCTCAACTGTTCCCATTACATTCTAATGAGAAATAGAGACATAGGTCAAATTGAAACTTTGGGTCGTCACTAATTCGGACGCCAGAAGGGTGGAGAATTCTCCGAGATATATAAGAAAGCATTATCTCGTAACCAGTATGGTTATCTACGGGTTGACCTCGCAGCTAAAGTCAAACCAATTTACGAGCGGATTCCGAGCACATTTGCGACGTTGCCAGATCCTTCTGACCATTTTAATCCACACCTGGTTTGACCTCTTTAATCTATGGGCGGACTAAGATAAAGAGAAAGAGTAGTTTAATTTCCTCGTTAACCCAGGTTTGGATGGTCAAAGTATATAATCTTTTAATTTGGTACTGTCCCTCTAAATTGTTTCCTTCGTTGTTATTTTTTTTTTTTTTTTTTGCCACGTGGTGATGTGAAAGTTGTAATCCCGTAGCCATAGCGAAGAACAAAATCGTCTCTTATAAAAAAAAATATACCAATTATGATTGGTTATAGAGTATTTTTTTACCATGTGCATTTGGATGTTATTTGTCAGACAGTTATGTCACATGATATTTTATGAGTAAAAGATGGGAATCTATTAAGATAATTTTATTAACTAAGCCTAATACAATAGAAATCACCAATTATAATGTTTTACAATTCATTTCATTTTATTGTGTGTCATTTAAGACTTGAAAGGCCAAGCAAATAATACATGAGTAGACAAGTTTAATCTTAATCATAACTATGCTGATTCTTCGTCAAATGAAATTATATCAATCACAAATGATTCAATAAATTCATTAATGCATACATCATTTTTAATGTCTTCATTTACAATTTTTTCTACATGATTAACAGCTTTTCTCCAATTTTCTATACTTACAGACGCCAAAGCTTCATGCAAAAGAAAAGTACCTTTAAACCTTTCATTTTGAAATTATTTTTCGAAGCAACATAATTTTTCACCTGAGCCCAAATCAACTCAATTGGGTTATAGTGGCAATGATAAGGTGGTAAACGCAAAATTTGGTGTCCATTCTGAATGGCTATGTCATCAATTATGTACTTGGGAGCACTTGAATGTTTAATTGATTTTACAATTTCAAATAACTCACATTTGGTAAGGTAATCAGGGGGATTTACGCCTTTTTTGCTCAACCAATCTCGCATATCGGGCTTTCTACTTGACATTGTTGGAGGTCTATCTATTTGCACTGAGTGATATGAGGCACTGTCCATAATAATTACGGAAGCTGGTGGTATGTTCGGAAGTAGTTGTGTAATAAACCAGTTTTTAAACACTTCTTTATTTATCTGATTATGGTAATCTCCATCATCGTGTTGAGCCTGGAATACCAGCTCTGTATTCGGAACAAAGCCTTCCTTTGAGCCAGCATGCAGGACGATGAGTCTGCTGCCCTTTCCCGTTTGTGGTTTTATACCTGTTGCGTGTTCAGAAGATTGATCCTGCCAATACTTATCCACTGTATAATTCTGGTTTACCCAGGTTTCATCTAAATATATATGTGTGTCCTCCCTTCTCATTTAAATTTTCAATTTTCCGTAAAAATTTTGTTCTTGCTCTTGTTATGTCACTTCTCTCCATTAGAAATTTTCTAGCACTCAATTTTTTGTATTGGAAACCAATTTCATGCAGCACTTGACGAAATGATTCCTTGCAACCACCAAACCCAATATTTTCCTTCACTTGTTGTAACACTTTGTCTATCGTCGGAATTTCTTTCCTTGCATAGAAAGCCAATACAGTTCGCCGTATAACACATCGATCGAAATCATCCACATTTGTTACAGTTTGTAATCTTTTCCTTTTCTTTTCCTCAAAAACCAGTTCTCCAAATTCTTCTTCCGTCTCTTTAGCTCCCTTGCAAATCTGATGCAAAGTAGTTTTTGATATCTTCGTTGCATCTGCGGCACGTTTGACTGCTTGATTGATTCCAAACTTGGAAATTCCATTTTCTTTTTCCCATTTAAAAAACTGGTACACGCTGTATGCCATTTCACGTTCTTCAGGACGAAGGACACGCCGCGGGGAACTCTCCATGGTGTTTTCGGAAGCTTGCTGTGCCAGACAATGAATACGGAAGATTGTTGTTGTTTTTGATTTAGCTGACCTTGTGTCAGCACGGGCTCTTGCTCACAGAGCAGCCCGTAAATACGGAAGAGTATCTCGACCCATTATATACGATTTGACCAAGGGCCCCAGTGATCTGACCCAAGTGAAGAAGTGGCAACAGGTATGCCAGATCTCCAAGCTTTTCATTTTTCTTCCCTTCTCTTAGTGAAGCGAAGGTAGCCGGATTAAGGAGAATTGGCATCGTCGCAAATGGGCTCGGAGTCCGCTCATAAAATGGTTTGACTTTAGCACACCTGACAGCTTACAGCTCAGGACTAGCATAATAGGTGAAACCGAATATCAAGTTATTTATCAATGGTGACTAAGAAGCAGCTGCGACTGTTAAAGAAGTTACACGAAAATGTTAAATACCGCAGCAGTTTTAGCGGTATAAAGACATCATTCAAGGATGTGAGGAAGGTTGAGAAGAATATAACTAGGGATGATGTCAAAGATTTCCTACAGAGTCAACCCTCTTTTACTCTACATAAAGTTGCACTGAAGAAATTTCTTCGAAGAAAGGTGATGTCCACGAAACCTCGGGTCAGCGTTAGCCGTGATCTAGCTGACATGTCTAAACTTGCCCCTAATAATGAAGATTATAAATATCTTTTAATAGTCATCAATCAGTTTTCGAGGTATTTACAGGTTATTCCCATAAAGAAAAAGGATGAGAATACTATGCAATGAGCCTTAAAGAAGGCTCTTGAATCAGAAGCTTTTTCGGGGGTATCACATTTGAATACGGATGAAGGTAGGGAATTCTCTAACAAGCAGGTGAGGGAATACCTAAACGACAGAAATATAAAATTAGATACTTAACTCACAACAATACAAATAAATACGTTAATGTGCTACAGGAAATTGTTACCAGCTATAATAATACACCGCACAGAGGATTAGGAGGTGGACAGACCCCGAATCGAATTCACGCGATATAAGCCAGCAGTTTTCCAGGATGTATAAAAACAGATCACCACGGAAAGACACCACGGAAAGGACCTATCAGTTCCCTTTTGAAAGTCGGTAGTGTAGTACGTATAGCAGATGAGAACAGGAATGTATTCTTCAGGAAAGGATATACCGTGCAGAACACTTATGAATTATTTAAAATAAGGAAAGTTGACAGGAAACAGAATCTTACAATATATTATTTAGAGGACTCGCAAGGGGAACCTATTAAAGGACTGTTTCATAGAGAAGAGTTAATCCCCGCTGACCTACGATATTGATATGTTGAAAAAGAGGAAAAGAGATAATAAGACGCAGTACTACGTTAAGTGGAGGGGATGCCTGAAACAATCTAATTCCTGGTTGGATGAATCTCACCTTGTTCAGGTATGAACCATCCTAGCAAAAGAGCGTTAATATGTAAAAATAAGGATTTCATCCTATTTATATCATGTCTTTCACCTCCAAGTAGAAATAGAGTGATACCACATTAGGAAAAGAATTTATTAGTACTATTTCCGATATCTTTAGAAACTTCCTTCAGGGGAATCTAACGCAGGATAATCCACGTGAAAAAGCTCAGAAGGTGTAAGAAGGAGATACGTGAAGTTTCCTTGAAGAAGACTCCATTACTGAAGAAGGGAATACTTAATAGTAGAAAAGTGGCGCGATTTTATCCGTATTACTTCCCATAGCTACAGGATTAATAGCGAATTTCTTCAAATAAATAGCATGAAGGAATTCTATCTACTCCCGAGGATAACTTACGAAAGGTTGATGAAAGAAAGAGGAGCAGGAGGAGCAAGATCGAAAGTGATCGGTAATAATAGTAGAAATAGCACAGGCGGTGATAATGATATGAGTGTAAGGAGCGAAACTCGCGAACCGGTTCCTCTCAGTATTTATGACACGGGAGATACACGTCAAGCTCCAACGATGGTTAAATCAGTTATACCTCCTCCTCCTCCTCCTCCTCCTCCTCCAGCTGGTAAAACGGAGAGAGCTGTTGCACCATTAAACGCGATTAAACAATGTGTCACGCAGGATCCCGGAAATCCTCCCTTACGCAATATCATTCCTATATCGTTTAATGAGAGTCAGATCCCTTACGCTACTGGTATAATCGAACATCTACGGGACTCAGGCGGGAACTGTCAAGTGGGACATCGAAGGGAATTTACTACCCC
Organism: Macrobrachium nipponense; assembly: GCF_015104395.2. Lineage (NCBI taxonomy): Eukaryota > Metazoa > Arthropoda > Malacostraca > Decapoda > Palaemonidae > Macrobrachium > Macrobrachium nipponense. The sequence continues at coordinate 18,829,873 of NC_061100.1, read as the reverse complement.
CTCTTACTGGGTCGAACATTCTTCAAATTGAAAAAGAAATCCACAAAATCACTTTGTAACTTGTTTACCTATAAGTATTTACATTTAATTTTACTCCACACTCGAGTACTTTCAGGCCCTATCTGTGTCCCATTTTCAAGAGATGTTTGGGATGTCAGCCTGGGTCAAGGCCCAGCAGTCTTGACCCAGGCTGACATCCCAAACATCTCTTGAAAATGGGCCACAGATAGGGCCTGAAAGTACTCGATTGTGGAGTAAAATTAAATGTAAATACTTAGAAGTAAACAAGTTACAAAGTGATTTTGTGGGTTTCTTTTTCAATCTTCAGAAGAAAACTGAAAGAAGTTTTTGTTTGATTCTTAACATTGTAAAAGACTTTTCAGGAACTAAAAGAACTGATGCAGTAAACATAGAAGATTATCAATACTTGATTAACATAGCAGGTATCAAGGAGTGGATGATAAGAAATAACGCGTTAAAAAACAGTTGAATATCCGGCAAGGGCATAAATGAGGTGTGAGAAAAATAAAGGGTGTGGCGGGGAGGAGGGGATGAGAAAATGTTTTATGGACCTCTAATTAGGGAACTTTAGATTATAATATCATGAGGAAAACGAGTTATAGACAACCGGATATTTCGTATAAGTGCGGACTTTACGTTCTGTTTTTCGTACACTGCGTCAGTCACCATGGAATAAGGAAATCGAGAATGAAAGAGGTTTTTTCCATCCACCATTTACACAGGAATGATCGGTGGGTAACGAGATACTATTTCAAATATTTCAAAAAGACAAAATGTTCAGATTGGAAGTCGGGTAGTAAAAGAGCCATGACTTATAACGAATGTTTTTAAAGCTGCTGGGACAAACGCTCCCAGGATATTCTATTCTTCTCGTTTCGATTGCGTTAACTGTCGGCTCAGGCATGAAAGGTAAAATGTATATGGAATACTATGTCTTTTTTTTATGCGCACATATCAGCAGTCGGAGATGGTTGGAGGTAATAAGTTCGGAAGTGTCTTCCGGGAATATTGCTTGAATGTCCTGGATATGTTGAAACGGGCGGGAAGTATAATCTTCAGATGTGGAAATGCTGTCATGAAATATACACCGATTTTCCAATATGTTATATCTCGTTGTGATGGTGTACCTTGACAACAAATAAATCCCTGTTGTAATTGCCATATCGAGTTTTATTTTTGTCTCATCCTTTAAAGGATCGAAGGTTGAAAAAGGAGAGAGGGAAAGAAATATGTACTGTAGCTGGGTAGTATCCCACTCGTAACAAAAAATAAATCTTATCAAAGTCAGGGATGATGTGCAGACTGCGAGCCGAGGAAACGGAGGAAAAGAAGGAAATTTGAGATGCTGAATGTACGAGACATAGAGGGAGAGAGAGGAGTATGTACCAGTGTCGAGTAGATATTTACGTATGGGAACAGTGATAAAGGCGATTCGCCAGATACAGCTTGTTAAAAATCATCTCCTCAACCTCTGTACTATCTTATTGAGTTCACCTTCCCTTAATTGCATTGCGGGACCTAATGCTAAGGTCACACATTCACGTATCAACGCACGCACGCCCACGCATGAGCGGAAATTGGTAGTTGGCAACAACTTACGTCAGTAAACCGTAAATGTAATGTAAAAAATATATAAAATCGTAGACGTCCAGTGACGGGTCGCCTGGGCTCTTAGCTCCGCCCACTAGGGCACCGTAGCCCGCTCCAGTTTTGAAATGTTCAAAACAAGTCGTGGGTGGTCATGCCAAATGTCACCTGACGTAGCTCCAGGCATTGCACGTGGGACTCACGGTGACTACTGCAGGGTAGGCGCTAGGGTCACCATCATTATTCGCCATCGTTGTTTTCTTCCCGCCGCGAAGCACGTGGGCCTCCTAATTGCGCTGTAGCCTATGGGGAAACCGATTCGCACATTTACAACCCTGTATGACATGGCAACGCTGTAGCGTAGTATAATGCTAAGGCACACATTCATGTATCAACGCACAAACGCCCACGCATGAGCGGAAATTGGTAGTTGGCAACAGCTTACGTCAGTAAACCGTAAATGTAATGTAAAACATACGTAAAATCGTGGACGTACGGTGACGGGTCATCTGGGCTCTAAGCTCCGCCCACTAGGGCGCCGTAGCCTGCTCCAGTTTTGAAATGTTCAAAACAAGTCGTGGGTGGTCATGCCAAATGTCACCTGACGTAGCTCCAGGCATTGCACGTGGGACCCACGGTGACTATTGCAGGGTAAGCGCTAGTGTCACCTGCATTGTTCGCCGTCGTTATTTTCTTTCCGCCGTGAAGGACGTGGGCCTCCTAATTGCGCTGTAGCTTACGGGGAAACCGATTCGCACATTTACAACCCTGTACGACATGGCAATGCTGCAGCGTGGTATAAAAGGTCAGGTCGGCGCTCAACACAACAACAACAACAACCCTCAGGTCAGCTGTTGTTTCTGTCTCCTGAGACCAGCAGTTTCCTCCAAGTACTCTCCACAACGCCCATCAAGATACCGAACCTCCTAAAATGACCAAGGAAGGGACCATCAACGTCACATCTTGCAGGACCTTCTTTCGACCTGGAGAAGACCCCTCCTACCAGGGGCCCAAAACTCCTGCAGACACTCAGGTCGAGGAAATGTCATCTTCCACCTACAGGAGTCGGAGTTGGATGAGATACAGAGTGATGACAGCAACACGGAGGACGACTGGTGGACAGGGAGAAGTGGATATTGAACTTATTCTACTTCCTCAAGCCCCATATCATCCGCCAGAAGAAGCCCAAGATGTTGGGACTGCCAATGGTATGTATATTATGATGTCTGACTTAAATTTTTTTTATTTGTTGAAAATATACGATATTTTACAGTACATGCAGAATTCTACCAAAGTGAATTTACAGCCTGGATTTTCATAATGCAATATTTTTACATTCTCTCATACATGTTCCATCACTTTACAGTCTGCTCTGTTTACAGGCTGGCCATTTTGTACCCTACAGCCCCACAACAGTGGGCGTGGTCACGATGTGAAGGTGACGTACATAGAACATTACACTATCGGCGGAAGTTCCAGGTAGACGTCCGACCTTGCTTTCTTTGCGTGTACATTTGCGGCGCAATTTGCGGTGCTGGCTTTACGTCCGTTAGCCCGTGTCCTGTTTACCAGCTGTTCAAGGTCATTTCACCGCGATGATGCCCACTATCCACATACGTGGGCATACGCCGTCGTGATACGTGAATGTGTGACCCCAGCATAAAAGGTCAGGTCGGCGCCCTCAGGTCAGCTGTCCACAACGCCCTTCAAGATGCCGAACCTCCTAAAACGACCAAGGAAGGGACCATCAAAGCCACATCTTCTTGCAGGACCTTCTTTCGGCCCGGAGAAGACTCCTACAGCCACTCCTGCAGACACTCAGGTCGAGGAAATGTCATCTTCCACCTACAGGAGTCCGAGTTGGATGAGATACAGAGTGATGACAACGACACGGAAGACGACTGATGGACAGGAAGAAGTGCATATTGAACATATTCTACTTCCTCAAGCCCCACATCGTCCGTCAGAAAAAGCCCAAGATGTTGGAACTGCCAATGGTATGTATATTATAATGTCTGACTTAATTTTTTTTATTTGTTGAAAATATACAGTATTTTACAGTATATGCAGAATTCTACCAAAATGAATTTACAACATGGATTTTCAGAATGCAATATTTTTACATTCTCTCATACATGTTCCGTTACTTTACAGTCTGCTTTGTTTACAGGCCAGCCATTCTGTACCCTACAGCCCCACAACGGTGGACGTGGTAACGATGTGAAGTTGACGTACATAGAACATTACACTATCGGTGTAAGTTCCAGGTAGACGTCAGACCTTGCTTTCTTTGCGCATACATTTGTGGCGCAATTTACAGTGCTGGCTTTACGTCCGTTAGCCCGTGTCCTGTTTACCAGCTGTTCAAGGTCATTTCACCACAATGATGCCCACGATCCACATACGTGGGCATACACCATTGTGATACGTGAATGTGTGACCCCAGCATAAAGATGTGTCTCTGTTAAGGGGACCTTCTGGCTGAGAAATGGTGTTTTACAAGGAATTTTGTCATTTCTAGTTTTTGACACCATGGCAACGATGTTGGACTTGGGTATCCGGTTACGAAGTTTTATGTTAATATCTCCAATAGTTTTACTGCTAGAGCGTTTTTTTGAGAGATAACTTTATATGGCGGTTATCTATGAAAACCGTGGCACTGTGATATCATATCAAAATATCTAGAAATACTTTATTATAAGAACTTGGATGAACATGAATGAAGTAAGATATGTTTTCCTGGCATCAACTTCCATCAAAACAAAGTTCCCGAATCCCGGCTGTCGAAGACTCGGAGTTAGAACGTCGACATGGGTGTGTGTGTGTCATTATTTGCTCCGTTTGGCGATCAGCTGATTTGTCGGACTATATTTATTTTTTTCTGGCCTTGGGAAGAAGAAAAAAGAAGGACAGCAAAATGAAGAAGACTACACACCAGCTGGATTCAATTAAAAACAAACTGGCAACAAAGAGAAGCTTGGGCAACTTTGATACCCTCTTGATGAAAGAGTAATACCCTGCCCGGGTGGGTAGGAGGGGACCAGGAGCCTATATGGATGCATAATCAAAATTTTTTACACCAAAATAATGGTTCTATAAAACATAAATATGCAATATTATGCAAATATGATGCACAAAAGTGCACATTATAAATCCAACATTCTTTGCAAATCTTTAAAAGCTCGTATCTCAAAACTAACTTTTTTTCAATATATCTTCTAATAACTTTGCTATTTATCAATCAATTGTAATGAAACTTTCTATAGTAGTAGTAGAAACATGCTTCTAGAATTGAAAAGAGCTACTTTTTCTATATTGGCCACAGTTAATTTTTTAAAAATATTTATGTCCGAAAATAATGAGTTTTCAAAAAACGCAAAATTTACAAAATCATAAAATACAAACTATAGTAAAATTAGATAATATCTCTCTTTTCTCTTTTACTTATTGCACCAACATCTCTTCTATGCACACACAAAAGTTTACAAGAAAATATAAAAAATTACCAAAGTTATTGGCTCGAAACAAAAGGTAATTTTTATGGGGGGGATTTGGGTTTTTTAGGGGGGGAATGCAAAACGGGGAGTAGAGGACTTTAACCTTGGGAAACCACTCTATGAATGGTACACTTTCAATGATGTAAATATGAACATAGTCCACCAGAAAAAGGGTTTCCAGCCAGAAGGCCCCCTTAACTGGATTACTCATCTCCTCCTCCTCCCCCAGCCCCTCCTCTACCTCGAGCTCCATCGCGGGACGTGCGGCCCTACTGGCGCGGAATAATCTAAAATATTTATCACTCAATTACTTCGGCATCTTTGTAGACTCAATGTAGGTCCGGTTCCACCTCCCACTTGGTACTGAAACTCTTATCACCTTGTATGGGGGACAGTGATAGGGCGATGCGCCAGATACCTCCTGTAAGAACATGAGCTTTGTGATAAGGCGGTCCACCAGAAGTAGGGTCAGGTTGTGCTCACTGGAGGAGAGAGAGAGAGAGAGACAAACAGAGAAAGAGGAGTATATACTGGTGTCAAAAGGCGCGATAATTATACCTTTTGCACGTACATGAGCTACGTTACAAGTGAAAATATTTCATATATGTAGATGATATGGTGACATCATGGTCAGATTCTTAAAAAGATAAAAACACCGCATGTAAGTAGATAATACTAATTAAAAGATACCTCATGTAAGAAGATAAACTCTTATCACCTTATTATTGTCCCCATACGTAGGTGTAAGGAGACTCTTATCTCGGAAGTAATCTCTCAAAACAAAACAAAAAATTGGTGCCTTGCTCAGGACGTTTAATCAGTTATATTCCAAAGTAAAAGAAAACTAAGAAAATAAACGAAATAAGAATATTTGCTAAAAAACTCCTAAATGATATATAATTTAAAGGAGAACTGGAGACAATGTAATAGTAAAATCATAATGAGAGGTAATGCAATCTCCCTCACACCCTTATAATTTTCTTGTAGGTACTTGGTGTTGACTGCGAAATAGTGTAGCTTAATGACCGGTTACACAAAGATTTATTACGTTTTCACTTTTGTAATTTCCTACACTAATTTTATACACTACAAACTGTTTGGTAAATTTGTAGAAGAGTCAATTATTTTGAGTTTCTAAAAGCTAGTTTATTTTTTTATCAAAGATACAAGTATGTATAAATGAGTTTTATTTATCTTTATTATGTAGTCTTTGCAGAGTGTTGTCCAAATAGCTTAGCATGTCTCCAGCATGACTCTTCCAAGAGCTTTGGGCGATATGACCACACTCAATTTTATTATATCTTGATAAGAACAGTCAGTCGCTATGTAGCGTAATGTGGCACTTGGCCTTTCATAGGACATTGTGGATTTCGTCATGCATGTGTCCTTTTGCACGACCGTTATTATCTTCCTACAAAATTGAATGTTGCCCCGTCCACCCTTACGTGTATCATAGCAATCCCTGGGAGCTACCTGTATTTCCTTTAAAAGCAATAAATGTAAGATTTTCTCTCTTCAACAACCAATCATTGACCCAATATTCTTTTTCGTGGCCTTTTTTTTATCATTGTTATACTGGCTGCAACGGCACAGTCCGAGCATAAATGGCTCATTATCAGATATTCCCTCCGCCGCGTCGGAACTGTGTGGCTGCCAACTTAGACTGACTACTCTGTTCAATGTTTGACCGGGCAGTAACGTGAGTTTGCAGTCATTTTTTGGTCTCCTCCCACTCAGTTCTCATCGTACGACCAGATCGACTGTGTGGCCCGCCTAATGATTGAGAAAGGACAAATGACGATATCCTTCAGTTGGCTGTATTTATAACGCACAGTCTAAGGGTATTAATCGTATGCGAATAGGGTTTGCAAATCTCTGCTACGGTTTACAAACCGGGTATGTATGTGTGGATGACCTGTGGTATGAATAAATCACCGTAGGGCAGTACCACCATAAATCGCTCCCATAGCTGTTGATGCTGCGGTTCAGATATCGGGGTGTGAAACGGTTATCAACCGTGAATGATGGCAGGGGTTAAAGGTTGGATGTTAAGGAATACAGCTATATTTGTGATAAAGGGTTGTGATAAAGGGGAGCGTTAACTCTTGAACTATTGGAATTTTAGTTTAGACGTACACTCTCGCCATGCCTTCGTCAACCTCCTCGAGCAAGTTAGTTTTCGGGAACTTGTCCGAAAATAGGTTCAGGAAGAGAAATACTTGTTTAGAAGTGGCCACTAACTGTGTTACATGCAGGAATTGCGGTGTGGTTGAAGACGTCGTTCGAAGTTATTCATGCGCCAAGATTGCAAGCTTTGAGCTGGTCCAACATACTGCTGGGGTCACACATTCACGTATCACGACGGCGTATGCCCACGTATGTGGATCGTGGGCATCATCACGGTGAAATGACCTTGAATAGCTGGTAAACAGGACACGGGCTAACGGACGTAAAGCCAGCACCGTAAATTGCGCCGTAAATGTACGCGCAAAGAAAGCAAGGTCGGACGTCTACCTGAAACTAACGCCGATATTGTAATGTTCTATGTACGTCAACTTCACGTCAAGACCACGCCCACCGTTGTGGTGCCGTAGGGTACAAAAGGGTGGGCCTGTGAACAGAGCTTGCCGTTCTGTAAACAATCATTGTAACAGCTCGTCTCTTCGTTGTTTTCCTACAAATTTATCTATTTTAGTTTTATGGTAACTTTTTGATAGTAGCCATCTGTAATATATATAATATGTAATTAATGTAACATCACAAATAAATGAACATAGGATAAGTACTATATAAGACTAGCACTAGAATTTTCTTGCTTCGATTTTACCATTCAGACATACACTTAGACGTATAAAACTGTTGACTATGGGCGATTTATATTTAAGAGATATAAAATAACATCTAATAACTTATCAAACATTCTTGGAAATAAATAGGAATTCTACCTATTCAAGATAATATTTTTTAGATGTATATAAGAATTCCTCTCAGATGTTTACATTATTTGTTACACCATTATTGTAAGACTGCTATTCAGAAGAAATAAATATCTTCGACAAGGGAACGTTCTGTCCCTCGTCAATGGGGGTAGTAGCTTCATGGAGAGTTTCCGTGTCGCTGTCATCAGTCAGAATCTCATCCAACTCCGACTCCTGTAGGTGGAAGTTGACATTTTCCCTGTCCTGAATGTCTGCAGGAGTGGTTGTAGGAGTGGCTGTAGGAGTCTTTTCCGGGCCGAAAGAAGGTCCTGCAAGATGTGATGTTGATGGTCCCTTCCTTGGTCGTTTTAAAAAGTTCGGCATCTTGAAGGGCGCTGTGGAGAGCTTGAAGGAAACTGCTGGTCTTGGGAGACGGAAACAACAGCTGACCTGAGGGCGCCGACCTGACCTTTTATACCACGCTACAGCGTTGCCATGTCGTACAGGGTTGTAAATGTGTGAATCGGTTTCGCCGTGGGCTACAGCGCAATTAGGAGGCCCGCGTGCTTCGCCGCGGAAAGAAAACAACGACGGCGAACGATGCTGGTGACCCTAGCGCTTACCCCGCAGCAGTCACCGTGGCTCCCACGAGCAATGCCTGGAGCTACGTCAGTTGACATTTGGCCTGACCACCCACGACTTGTTTTGAACATTTCAAAACTGGAGTGGGCTACGGCGACCTAGTGGGCGGATCTTAGCGCCCGGACGACCCGTCTACGATTTTACGTATGTTTTACGTTACATTTACGGTTTACTGACGTACGCTGTTGCCAACTACCAATTTCCGCTCATGCGTGGGCGTGCGTGCGTTGATACGTGAATGTGTGACCTTAGCATACGCCTGTCTTGTGATCGGGTGTGAAAAGTAATTAACACCTCATTAAAAGGTGTGAAATTTCACACCGAAGTGCAAATCCCCAGGTAGTCGATTTTTCTAGCTGCGGACTAGCACCTTGGTGTTCAGGGACAATGGTGTCTTTTCCCCTACTCAGGGCATTCTGGGAGAGAGCGAGAGAGAGATAGAGAGAGAGAGAGAGAGAGAGAGAGAGATTCTATAAAAGCGTTACAGTCTTTACGAGCCGTTAAGGGCTTCCTCCATTTCCCAACATACACGATACCATGTTCCTTAAATCGGAAACTGATCTAAAATATCCAAGGATATCCCCCCCCCCCCCCCCCCCCCCCATTATGTCAGGCTGAAACTTTCCTAAAATACGATAACATACAAAAATATTACTCCCTATTATGTCAAGCTGAAACTTTCTTAAAATATGATTATATACAAGTTTGGTGTAGTCATTGATGAAAGAAAACTCTGTTGAACTTTGTATTTTAACTTTCCAAAGACGCTTAAATATTTTAATTTTTACGCGTTCAAATGGCAGAGATTTCAGCTCTTCTGCCTGATCTATTGATTTGCATATCAAAGCCAACAAAGGGCTATAGACGTCACACACACACACACACACACACACACACACACATATATATATATATATATATATATATATATATATATATTATATATATACACCAAGCGCAATACACGCACACAAACTGCGGGGAAACACCAAGAGAAGGGTGGAGAGAGAGAGAGAGAGAGAGAGAGAGAGAGAGAAAATTTTGTTCTTACACATTCTGTGATTTTATCTTTAATTCTTCATATTTCATGATGCATAATTATCCTGCATCATAAAATAGTACTAGAGTTAAAGATGCGACCATCTTTAACTCTAGTACTATGCGACCACAGACTGCTTAAGTACAAAATGCTCTCTCTCTCTCTCTCTCTCTCTCTCTCTCTCTCTCTCTCTCTCAGAGGAAAAGGTTAGCTTTACTAAATTATTAGGTCGCAAATGCTTTTAAAAGTCCACAGATGTGAGAAATGTCATTTAGATCTCTTCTCTTTTTTATAAGACAACTGCCAGAAATGACAGGTGACCTTTTAAACTTTAAAGTAAAAGCGTTACTTAAATATATAAACGGAATGTCGGAGGGCGTACTGTAGTAGAAGTAGTGTTAGGGATTTACTTTTGCAACGGCTCACTCTCGCGTCCATGTCGTACACTACTCATCCTCTCTTTTCGTACACCCGACGTATCAGCAAAAAAGTTTGAATGACCTGTACTGCATGTGGAGCATAGAGCTGCCAGATTTTCGTTACCAACTTATCGTACTGATAGTTCAAAATTATCGTATCTTATTATTACACCAACCTCTGGGGCTACTGATAAATGATCTTATGATCTTGTGGCGTTTGATACGAAGTTTCATGCCCACTATAAGTTATTCATAAATATATAGATAATATATATATATATATATATATATATATATATATATATATATATAATATATATATATATATATATATCTTCCTCCCGGACGCAGGCGCAGGTGTAGCCACGCGAGAATTCCTGCAGTCACGTAGTGTCGGGGTCACCTCCAGCACTAAGGAACACAGACAAACATTATTATTATTATTATTATAAGGTTAAAAGGACAAGCAGGCAAGATTATTTATCTCCAGGCCGCCGTTGCTATTGCCTCGGTGATGCCGGCAGTTCCGAGAAGTCAAACACCCTACATGTACGCTCCAGGCGCTTGGTGACAGGTATTAAATTTCATTTATTTATTATTAAACAAGGTTATTTTAAGGACACGTAACAGACAAGATTATTTATTCTCCAGGCTGCCGGGCGCGTCAGTGGTGCCGGTCACATATTCCCGCGTATCAACACACACACACAAATATCCATAATCCCTTTTAATTTGTGGATGCGTTTGGATGTTTATCAGATGCATAACGCTGACCGTTGATTCATGTGCAAACCAAGACCTAGGATATAAGCTAGAATATATATATATATGATATATATATATGTATATATATATATATAGATATAATATATGATATTATATATATATATATATATATAACAACGATAAAAGTGAGAAATTGTATAATGCAGTGTTAATTAAATTCTCATGTAAAATTAAATGGGTCCAGGAGACGTTACCAGTTTTCTTTACTCTAAAAAAATAGTTTATGTAATTTCAATGATACAATACAGTGGATAATTATTTTTTTTAAGTTCACTTGCGATCATATAACCAAAAGTGTTAGTTGGCCAAAGATATAGGTCTAGTCATTATTATATTTATGGCAATGATGCCGGATTGAACATCATTATAAATTTATCATTATATTCCATTACAATGATGTCATCAAGATGCCTTGTATATATAAACTTGTAGAGCACACCTATGTTACTTTTTTTTCATGGTCAAATTGGATAAGTTTCATTTCAGTTTTTCATCATCAGATAAAAGGAGTACTCTACATATCCTAAGGGAAATTGTCACTTTATATTTGTACGATAGTTGGATCCGGCATCGTACATCGTATCAGAGGCTGTTTAATCGTACATGTACGATAATTATCGTACGAATGGCAACCCACTGGAGCATTTAGCGAAGCATGTAAATGCAAGTGAGTGAATGAAGGGAAAATTACAAAGATTTTTGTCTATAGTCCGCCATATTTTTCACTGAAGAGTACTTGTTTGAACTCACGCCAAGGATAGGCATTAAACTTACATTACGTCACAACAGCGCAGCTAAGTACTAAGCAAGTTACTTTTATGAAGACCGGATTTCTGTGTTCAAAAAAGTAAGACAAAACTCTGACAGCCACTTTGTTCAGGGACAGATTTACGTCAGGGATACTCACACAGAAAAAAAAATAATGTGAATCTCTTTACGTACTGTCAGTATTCCCAGGAACTCCGCAGTGTAGGCCTAGTCTCGCTATCCAGGAACTCCGTAATGTAGGCCTAGTCTTGCTATACCCTCAATGATCGTGTTCCTAATCTGTAAATTTGATATTTGATTTAATTCATGATATTCATTGTCATCTTAGCCAATTACATTTTTAAGACGCGGTATCGTACACCAGCGAGGTAGGAATGCAAGGTTTAATATGATATTCATATTTGTACGGTCAGCAAATTATCCGCGTTTGAAAGCAGCGACAATACCAGAAGGATGAAATTTCAGCACTGTCTCAGTGACGACGCACAGTGGTTCAAAATTGCTAAATCGTGGACAAAACTCTAAGGTGAAAAGATCCCAACTTGAACCCAGTGTCTTGAACATCTATTCAGATTAATAAAAGGCAGAATTAAACAAAGAAAAAATTAATTCTAACGTTACATAAAGTTTTTTTAAGTACTATTGGACCTTCTTGAATCACGAAAATGATAAGACTAGTCATAAGAAAGGGATTTTTATAGTATTATAAAAAAAATATTAAAATTATATATACAATAACAATTCATGAAATAAAAATAAATAAAGAAATACAAGAGCGCGATATTATTTTAACTATGATAGAAATTAACAAGTATAACTAAAGAAAATAAAAACTAGTGCTTTAGTGTCCCATACTACTTTCACAATCAAAGTCAAAATCACAATCACTATCATCAGTCGTGTTACCAACCATTACTGTCAGTGTCACTGGCAATATCATCATCATTGTCCCTTTCCCGACCACCATTTGCAGACTGTTCTGTCTCGGATCACTCATGAAAATAGGTGATGCTTCAAGTAGGGAAAGGATTTCGGGTGATAAACGAGTCCTTTTCTTATGTTGTAATCCTCGTGGTCGCAGCTGGTCGCAAGAAATTTTTGCTGATTATGAAAGTTTATGTATCAAATATTGCTCACATTGCAAATACATTGGTGGACACAGTGGGAATACCTTTCAAAATCTGCAACAACTTTATCTATTAATTTCTATGTGCTTTGTCAATTTCAGAATATATTGTCGCCATATATGTATTGTAGTCAGGTCATTAAAGGTATTCCTACTAACTTAAGGTCAAATTTCTTGACATATTAAAAAATCTGAAGCTCATAAATATATACCTCAATATTTTTCCATCAGTTTATGACCCACTTAAACTTGCAAATTCGTCCTCTCTTGTTGCATTAACATCAACTGAATATGAAATACCGAAAAATATAATCAATCCTGCAATCAGTGGAAATTGATTTTTTTGGCCACGAATTCCTGATCCTGGACTAGGCGTCGCGATGCCGAGAGAGTATGACGAGTAAAGAGAGAGAGAGAGAGAGAGAGAGAGAGAGAGAGGAGAGAGAGAGAGAGAGAGAGAGAAGTGACGATAAGGGCGGAATAATAAATAACAAACACATTATATATATATATATATATATATATATATATATATATATATATATATACGTATATCATATATATAACGTATATAACACACATACATACACAGAAACAAATGTTACCTGAAAAGATGTATATACGTATATATATATATATATATATATATATATATATATATATATATATATATATATTTCTTCTTTTAACCCTTTAACCATTTAGTAGTATATATACGTAGCACGCCAACGCTACCTGACCCGTTTAGTACGTATCTATACGGAAAGCAGATGTTTTGACCGTGACGTTAGTACGTATATATACGATTGATTTTTCCTGCCTTTCTTTCAAGGTAAATCCTCTATAATGTATTCTCTCTAGGTCCGAGGAAGTGTTGTTGACCTTATCCAAACAAAAACACTTCCTCCCGAACCCCTTTTTATCCTAATTTTCCTGATTTTGTATATCTAAAGCGGGAATTCGCCAATCACTTACAATCTCAATACAGATAATCTGCATCCACATTTGGGGGTTCTTTAATCTGGTTATAAAATCCTATTTATCCCTCCCCCGGGCTGTCCAGAAGAAAGAGGTTCCGGGACAAGGCCATCGCTTGAGGAAAAATAACAGTATTTTTTTTTATCCTCGCCTATAGTTTCATTTTTTGCATCGGTGAATCTGGCCCAGACATTGGGAGTTCGTATGATTTATTTAGGTGATTAAAAACTAGATTATCTTCACCCTACCTTTTTATCAAAGCATTTTACTATATGAATAAAATCTGGGAAAAGTAGCAGCGTCTATTTGGTTTGACTATGATACGGATAACTGGCGAATACAGAAATTTGTACGGCAGCACCGTAGTTGATATTGAATGAAATGATCGGTTGTTGTTGTTGTTTACAGCTCCAGTTACCTCCCACCGTGCGATGACGAATTTGTCCGCTTGGTATTAGGGTCTGGAATTATAACGAGTCCTTTTGAAAGATTCCAGTTCCTTCTATCATTGACGATGGTCAGTTTGGAATTCCTTGTCGACGGTCAAAAGTCACGGGGACAGTAAAAGTCGTTTACCTATACAAAAGGGAGATCACTAAATCCGCCATTGCCAATGAAACAAGGAATTGGAATCGGTCAAAAGGACTCTGGATAATTTAAGGCACCATTCTCTAACTAATGCTCGAGTGGTTCCACCCACCAAACTCGATGCAGGTGGAAGGGAGATGAAAACAACAACTGATCATTACCTTGGACATGCTTCTCTCCCTCTCTCTCTCTCTCTCTCTCTCTCATATATATATATATATATATATATATATATATATATATATATATATATATATATAGAGAGAGAGAGAGAGAGAGAGAGAGAGAGAGAGAGAGAAGCATGTCCAAGGTAATGATCGGTTATTGTTTTCTTCTCTCCTTTCCTTCCACCTGCATCTTTGATATATATCAAAGAGAGAGAGAGAGAGAGAGGGAGAAGCATATTCAAGGTAATGATAATTAATTATTTCTATTTTATTGACATTTATTGTAAGTGAAATAATTAAATCATCAGTCTGAAAGATTGTAATTTTACTTTGTGTTCAGTACATGTGGCTTCACCTAAATAATTCCATTGTTTCTTATTTATATTTTTATCGGTGAATATACATAATTCCCACAGGATTTCCACTTCTTCATATTAGTAATATAACTTCTTGAGCTTACCTTTCTCTTGATATATATATATATATATATATATATATATATTATATATATATATATATATATATATATATATATATATATATATATAATATATATATATATATACTTCTAGGGCACAATTTTTCACGGATACAACATTCATTGAATAGAATGGCTTTCTCA
This sequence comes from Macrobrachium nipponense, assembly GCF_015104395.2. Lineage (NCBI taxonomy): Eukaryota > Metazoa > Arthropoda > Malacostraca > Decapoda > Palaemonidae > Macrobrachium > Macrobrachium nipponense. Next base: position 18,814,715 of record NC_061100.1, on the reverse strand, counting down.
CTGTTAACCAGCTTTTTTGAAATTGCTTTCATATTTTCTAATTATTTTCTTTACTTCATTGTTCAGGTTACTAATGGACATAATGGGGTGGGTTCTTCCATTTATTCCAGTATTTTACACGCGACAGCTTGTTTCGTCCAACCATATACGTATTGACGTTTTCAAGCGTACTGATACAAATATGTTGTTGTTTAAGATCGTGCTGGCTTTGAGCCTACATGCGTTTTGTGACGTCATGAGGACGGAAAGGTAGTACAATTGCCAGATACCTAGTTTTAAGTATTTACAAAAGACTATAGTGAAACATAAAATAAGACAAATAAATAAAAATATGTTAAACAAACAGAAATTAAATAAAAAAAGTTGAAAGTAAGTTATTATATACACATTATACATAAATATATATTAATTACATATATGTTTTAATTCACTGAAAGTCAGTGTGCGCTCCTGTCGCATGTGGGGGCTTTGTTCCACGCAGTTGAAGGACTGCCTCCTACACGAGGGCAAGGATCGGTCTGCCTCACGTTGGATGTTAAGGCTGGGACGTTGCATTGCGATGCTGACTGCTTCTGATATCAATAAACGATTGTAGTTGCCTTCCTTGTGTATTATTTTGGTGTTTGTGGAGAAGTTCTTGTAATGATGGTTTTTATTGTGGGTATCCACAAAGTGCTGATGAATGGCTCCTTGGTTTCTGTGGGCCTGCATGCGACGTTTGAGTGTGGTGGTGTGTGTCCGATATAGCATTTTTGGGGGGACTGACATTGCTCGTCAGCACAGACAAACTTGTATACTATATCAGATTTAACCTCTTTCTCCGTCGATGGGCCGTACTATTTTTCATTACCAAAGAGGCCGTAAGGTTTGGTTTGCAGTAAATCCTTTGCTGTTATTTGTTTTATATGGCGCTAGGGGGGTGGTTCCTCTGCGCAGTATACCAAGGATGGCTTTCCTTTCATCTTCGTGGTGTTTGTTGTATGGTATCTGATGGTATATCACTATTTCTTTGTCTTTGTCTTGTGTGTTAGTTCCTCGGGGTCGGATTATGGAAAGCCTCTAATCTCTTTTTGACAACTTGCTGGATCATGTCATCTGGATATCCGTTATTTGTGAGCAGCTGTTTGACTCGTTGATCTCTCTCGTTAGTCGCTTTCCACGTGGAACAGTGTGTTATGGCGCGTTTATGTATGCATTTACCACAGATCGTTTATATGCATCAGGGCATTCTCCTCTAGCATTTAAGCATCTTCCAGCGTCTGTCTTTTTAGTGTATACGGTGGTATTGTATTTGTTGTTCTTTTGGGTCACAAGTTACGTCCAAGAAAAGGGAGCATCTTCTCATCACTTCTTTCTACCGTAAAATTTAATGTAGAATTTGCTTGGAGTTTATTTACTAATTCTTCTATGTCATTGTCGCCCTTTGTTGTGATAAAGATATCATCAATATATCTCCCATAGAGTCTGGGTTTTGGTGTTCTTCAAATGTGACCTCTTCTGTGTGTGCCATGTATGCGTTTGCGTGGAAAGCGACTAACGAAGAGATCAACAGAGTTCAACAGCTGCTCACAAATAACGGATATCCAGATGACATGATCCAGCAAGTTGTCAAAAAGAGATTAGAGGCTTTCCATAATCCGACCCGAGGAACAACACAACAAGACAAAGACAAAGAAAATACTGATATACCATCAGATACCATACAACAAACACCACGAAGATGAAAGGAAAGCCATCCTTGGTATACTGTGAAGAGGAACCACCCCCCTAGCGCCATATAACAAAATAACAGCAAGGATTTACTGCAAACCAAACCTTATGGCCTCTTTGGTAATGAAAAATAGTACGGCTCCCCATCGACGTGGAGAAAGAGGTTAAATCTGATATAGTATACAAGTTTGTCTGTGCTGACGAGCAATGTCAGTCCCCCCAAAAATGCTATATCGGACACACAACCACCACACTCAAACGTCGCATGCAGGCCCACAGAAAACCAAGGAGCCATTCATCAGCACTTTGTGGATACCCACAATAAAAAACCATCATTACAAGAACTTCGCACAAACACCAAAATAATACACAAGGAAGGCAACTACAATCGTTTATTGATATCAGAAGCAGTCAGCATCGCAATGCAACGTCCCCAGCCTTAAATTTTTCATCCAACGTGAGGCAGACCGAATCCTTGCCCTCGTGTAGGAGGGCAGCCTCCTTCAAACCGCGTGGAAACAAAGCCCCCACATGCGGACAGGAGCGCACACATGACTTTCAGTGAATAAACATATATGTAATTAATATATATTTATGTATAATGTGTATATAATAACTTACTTTCAACTTTTTTATTTAATTTCTGTTGTTAACATATTTATTTATTTGTCTTATTTTATGTTTCACTATAGTCTTTTGTAAATACTTAAAACTAGGTATCTGGCAATTGTACTACCTTTCCGTCCTCATGACGTCACAAAACGCATGTAGGCTCATATTTGTATCAGTACGCTTGAAAACGTCATACGTATAGGTTGACGAAACAGCTGTCGCGTGTAAAAATACTGGAGTAATGGAAGTAACCCCATTAGGTGTCCATTAGTAACCTGAACAATGAAGTTAAAGAAAATAATTAGAAAATAGGTGAAGCAATTTCAAAAAAGGCTGGTTAACAGTGAGAAAGCCATTCTATTCAATGAATGTTGTATCCGTGAAAAATTGTGCCCTAGAAGTATTAAATATAATGGCCGGGCACGGTCGAGTTGGAACGAGGTGGAAAAATGCCTCCGACGACGAATGGAAGAATCAGCAGAAAATGATCACCAAACTGCAAGAAGAAAGAGCCAACAAAGTGGAGTGCTGACTTTAGAATTCTGTAATAGTTACTACCACAGAGACCCAATGTGCTGTGCAACAACAAGTGGAAAGAGAAATAGAAAAGCATTCGAAAATTGTCAGTGCAAGGCATAGCAAAAAGCTTCTGATATTAAACGGTGGACCAGTGAGAAACGAAGAGAAAAAAGCCGGGTATATTAACCTATCAGGAATAGAGTTGAGTGAACACCAAAAGCAGTTACTAAATCTAGGCCTGAACTGCCATTACATACGAAAACCACACCCTGAATCCAAGAGGATTAATACAGAAGTATTAATCGATAAACTACTAACGCGACTGAAAGAAGAACGCAAAATCGAACTTAAACAAGAGTGCAATCGCTGAATTACTGGGTGAGGCCAATAGAACACTGGTAACTACTTTAGTCGCATAGTCAGTCCACAGTTAAAAAAAGCAGCAAAAGAACTGAGAGAAAACGAAACCATAATAATACGCAAAGGAGATAAAACCGCAGTGTACGTCATAATGAATAGAAATGAATACGACACCAAAATGGATAATATCCTAAGTGATAATAATAAGTTTCAGCCACTTAAAAAAGACCCAACAAATGACCTCAAAAAGAAAATGATGAGACTAACAGAAAAAGCGAAACAAAGAGCAGAGAACAGTAAGCTTTTCCAAAAATCATCGGAGACTTTGCACCCCGGCTACTGCTACGGCACAGTCAACGATTCACAAACAGGGAAACCCGCTACGGCCCATTATATCCCAAATGACATCTCCCATGTATAAAGTGGCTAAGAAATTGAATGAAATTATAACGCCGTACATTCCCTCAACGTTCTCTGCTAAAATCATCGACGGAATTCATCGACCTACTGCAAGACACCGCACCGACGAAGACATAGCATCCCTTGGACGTTGAAAGTTTATTTACTAACGTACCCCAGTGGATGAACAATACAGAAATCATCATGGGACAAGATATACGCTCTGAGAAACCACCATTACCGATCCCCCCCCCCCGAAAAAATCTTTAAAAGAGATGCTGGAAAGCATGACAAAGGAAGCCCCATTTCCTCTCACAATAGGGGCGAAATATACCGACAAAATGACGGCGTGGCAATGGGGTTTCCCCCTCGGGGTTCTTTTCGCAAAACGCATACATGGCACACACAGAAGAGGTTCACATTTGAAGAACACCCAAAACCCAGAATCTATGGGAGAATATATTGATGATATCTTTATCACAACAAAGGGCGACAATGACACAGAAGAATTAGTAAATAAACTCCAAGGCAAATTCTAACATTAAAATTTTACGGTAGAAAAGAAGGAGTATGAGAAGATGCTCCCTTCCTTTTTGGACGTACTTGTGACCCAAAAGAACAACAAATACAATACCACCAGTATACACTAAAAAGACAGACGCTGGAAGATGCTTAAATGCTAGAGGAGAATGCCCTGATGCATATAAACGATCTGTGGTAAATGCATACATAAAACGCGCCATAACACTGTTCCACGTGGAAAGCGACTAACGAAGAGATCAACAGAGTTCAACAGCTGCTCACAAATAACGGATATCCAGATGACATGATCCAGCAAGTTGTCAAAAAGAGATTAGAGGCTTTCCATAATCCGACCCCGAGGAACAAACACACAAGACAAAGACAAAGAAATAGTGATATACCATCAGATACCATACAACAAACACCACGAAGATGAAAGGAAAGCCATCCTTGGTGATACTGCGAAGAGGAACCAACCCCCCTGCGGCGCCATATAACAAAATAACAGCAAGGATTTACTGCAAACCAAACCTTACGGCCTCTTTGGTAATGAAAAATAGTACGGCCCATCGACGGAGAAAGAGGTTTAAATCTGATATAGTATACAAGTTTGTCTGTGCTGACGAGCAATGTCAGTCCCCCCAAAAATGCTATATCGGACACACAACCACCACACTCAAACGTCGCATGCAGGCCCACAGAAACCAAGGAGCCATTCATCAGCCACTTTGTGGATACCCACAATAAAAACCATCATTACAAGAACTTCTCACAAACACCAAAATAATACACAAGGAAGGCAACTACAATCGTTTATTGATATCAGAAGCAGTCAGCATCGCAATGCAACGTCCCAGCCTTAACATCCAAACGTGAGGCAGACCGATCCTTGCCCTCGTGTAGGAGGCAGTCCTTCACCGCGTGGACAAAGCCCCCACATGCGGACAGGAAGGCGCACACTGACTTTCAGTGAATTAAACATATATGTAATTAATATATATTTATGTATAATGTGTATATAATAACTTACTTTCAACTTTTTTATTTAATTTCTGTTGTTAACATATTTATTTATTTGTCTTATTTTATGTTTCACTATAGTCTTTTGTAAATACTTAAAACTAGGTATCTGGCAATTGTACTACCTTTCCGTCCTCATGACGTCACAAAACGCATGTAGGCTCATATTTGTATGTTACGGGCTGCTCTGTGAGCAAGAGCCCGTGCTGACACAAGGTCAGCTAAATCAAAAACAACAACATATTTGTATCAGTACGCTTGAAAACGTCAATACGTATAGGTTGACGAAACAGCTGTCGCGTGTAAAAATACTGGAGTAATGGAAGAACCCCATTATGTGTCCATTAGTAACCTGAACAATGAAGTAAAGAAAATAATTAGAAAATATGAAGCAATTTCAAAAAAGCTGGTTAACAGTGAGAAAGCCATTCTATTCAATGAATGTTTATATATATATATATATATATATATATATATATATATATATATCTATATATAGTATATATATAGTATATATATATCATATATACGACTATATAAATAAAAGTAGTACTGTATAGAATTTCTGAGTGAGATATATATATAATTATATATATATATATATATATATATATATATATATATATATATATATATATATAATCTCACTTTTTTTCTATGTATAAAACGGACATGCATCGTGGATGATGTAAAATTCATAACAAACCTAGCTTTAGCTTCAGCCCAAAGACTGGATTATACGGACTACAAAATGCGAGATCTTTTGGAACCAACTTTATTAATCCATTATTTATTGGCTTTGTCAAAGAAAAAATCTGATGATTTGTAAGAGCAATAATTCGAACGGCAATTGTTGTATCCTATTATTTATAAATTCTAGAGCGTCAAAAGAAGAAAGGGTTTTATGTACAACGAATAAACCTCCTTACACGAAAAAATGCACGTGTGTCTGTTCTAAGAGAATGTTATTTTACAATGGCCCCACCTTGACAATCCTATAGCCAAGGGATAAATTATTATTATTATTATTATTATTATTTTTTTTTTTGCTCTATCACAGTCCTCCAATTCGACTGGGTGGTATTTATAGTGTGGGATTCCGGGTTGCATCCTGCCTCCTTAGGCGTCCATCACTTTTTCTTACTATGTGCGCCGTTTTAGGATCACATCTTCTGCATGAGTCCTGGAGCTACTTAAGCCTCTAGGTTTTTCTAGATTCCTTTTCAGGGTCTTGGGATCGTGCCTAGTGCTCCTATGATTTATGGGTATACGATTTCCCACAGCTATCCCATATCCTTCTTATTTCTATTTTCAGATCTTGATACTTATCCATTTTTTCCCTCTCTTTCTCTTCAACTCTGGTGTCCCATGGTATTGCGACATCAATGAGTTATACTTTCTTCTTGATTTTGTCAATCAACGTCACGTCTGGTCTATTTGCACGTATTATTTTATTATTTTATTATTATATTATTATTATATTATTAATTATTATTATTTGGCTGGAAAGAGCAGACATATAAATACGTGACAGTGGTTAAAGGAACGGCCGTATGTATGTTAAATAGATTATATGAGTTAAAATATATGGAATAAGATACAGAAACTGAAAATAAGCTAATGTACCCACCCTGCACTCAAAAGATAGCGCGCCCGGGAGAACAGTTGCCATGTTGCGTTTTTAACTATTTGCTGACAGTTTTGTTAGCGTAAATGTTTGCTGCTCGCACTCTTGAGTCTTGGCTGACAGCTGGGGGACCAAAGCTGCTTCCCATAGCAAACGATTATTGGGTTAAGGTGACATTTGCTTATGTATTAAGGCTCGTGAGAGAGAGAGAGAGAGAGAGAGAGAGAGAGAGAGAGAGAGAGAGAGAGCCAATTAAAATATACCGCCATAAATCATAGTAAGGTAGTGAGCCTCAGAACCGACCAATCAGAGAGTGACACGTCACGAAATACTCGCCTTGTGGGTGGTGCTCCCCAGCCAGCAGAGCTCAACCAAAACAAGTCTCACTCAGTAGTCAGTACACACGATGAAGTCGTGAAGTTAGCGAAAGTAGTGGATTAACTAAAGTCATCTGACGGATGCCTCTTATTACAGGCCGTGTTGATGAAGTGTAATTAATACATGGATTTGGATTTACTTTCGTTTGAAGAGGGTGTACATGCGTGAGGATAGATATAACGATACCACATTGATGGATTAGGCCTACTGTTTGAAAGTGCAAGGTAAGATTTTGGACTGTAACGTTTAGCGAATTCAATACCCACTACTGACCCCTGCTGGTGTCAGATGTAGTAGTGATAACTAGGCTAATTGTTGTTGTCAATTATCCAGACAACCACCCAAAATAAACAAAAAGACTCGATTTCTTATGATTTAGGCTGTAATGGACTTTGGTAAAAGTGATAAACTACATAATTTGTTGTGATTAAGGACGAAAAAGTGCGTTTTCTAGATGCAGTGCTGTTCATCGAGAACAGTCATCATGATCTGACCTTTAATATGGGTTGGCTGCAGTGTAGCCCTCCCAGGCCGTAGGATATTTTGATATCGTAGAGCTGGAGGAAGGAATGAAAGGATTGCTCGACGTTTAAAGTGCTTTCGTGTATTTTTCATACCTCCTCAGGATCATTTGATACAAAAATATTATTACTACTATTTGTTACAAAGACATCTCTGTGGCAGCAATGAATAAACATGAAAACCATCGTACTACTGCTTTAAAAGAACTAGGCACAGGATATTGGTACGGCATAAAAAACGTAAAAACTAATTGTCTAAAAAAGTTGTTTACAAGCAGTTCATCCAGTTTGTAGTGCTAAGTTCAGGGGCCGCTGTTGTTGATCGAATCTAGTATACGATTTTGCTTTAGAAAGTGGATATTGTCACCGCGCGGTGAAAATAATTTCAGCACTTATTCTCACCGCACGCTTTTCTTCAATGAACCTTTGGCCAACAGGTATCGCCATTTGCACCGTGAAAATACATTAATACCATGTAGTGGAACTGCGATGCCAATAATTTAAGTGACGCAAGTTGCGATAAAGAGAAAATACAGAAAGTTACATTGACTTTTTTCCCTCAAGTTCCACATACTGATCAGCTAAATTCAAATATTTCCGGAAAGAACAACGCAGTGAAATAGGTACTGTATACGGATATCATACAATACATAATGCTACCTTTAATTTACTGAAACTGAAAAAAATATATATAGTAAAGTGGAACGAAAACAATTTGATGCAGATAAATGTAATAAATGCAATATATGTATGTGCATAAATATTCATATTCATATTTATATATATATACATACATACATACATATATATATATATTATATATAATATATATCTATATATATATATATATATATATATATATATATATATATATATATTACATATATTTTTCAGGATGTGGGCAAGTGCGCCCCCCTTGCCCCTATGTACGGGCACCCGTGTATAGATAGTACCACCTTTCGGTTAATCGGATGGTCAAGGCATCTGTGGCAAATATTTATAACTTGAATGGCCATTTCCCATAAAAAAAGAATTGTGCAGTTTAATTTTTCCTGGGATAAATTTAATCCTTTTTTGAACAAAGCTCGTAGTAGTTACTCCATTCACATCTGACTGAGCTTAACGCCCAAAGCATTTTATTATATAAATATATACATAAATGCAATTCTTATATATCATAAAATGCTACCATCACGTCTAACTACATGATCAAGATGAGAGAGAGAGAGAGAGAGAGAGAGGAGGGGACGGTTATTTTATCGTAACAAAAAATTAGTGATTCGTGCATATCGATTAAGTGAAAGAAACCTTGGAGCAAACCACGGTCTACTGCATGCAGGCGGGCAGTCAGTCCTTTAAATCAGAGAACCATCATCGCCCCCCTACCCAATAACTGACAACCACCTATTCCTCCCTCCCCACTCCACCGTCTCACTCAGCCAGCAGTGAGAATAAGCTGAAATTATTTTCACCACGCGGTGACAAATATCCACTTCGTTTTCGTTGTGTTTCGTTTTGTGATGTCTTTACAGAAGAATGTACTCTCTTTCGCTTCTTTCCGATTCATTGTGTGTTTGCTGTAGGGATTATCATTTCGGGAAATCCCGGGATTTTATAAGAATTTATTGGTGTATTTTAGGAATGATTTCGGGAAATCCCGGGATTTTATATTATTGGTGTATTTTAGGAATGAAATAGTGCAGGACTCATAGCACGTGATTATATAATTATTCTTAAAGCATTGGGAAAGACAATCAAAATACATAATGCAATAAAGGAGCATTCAGTGAAATTAACAAGCAGAAAATGAAGACTGATTATGCAGTGATTGCTCCTGAAATAAAGGTAAGAAACTGTCTCATCTTTTTACAAATTGTATGAAAATATCTTATACGATCATATGCGTTTGAAGTATAACCCTGGTGAAAAAAATTATCAATGTTCATTACAAATAAAATTCTTATCTCAAAGGTATTGTATATGATGTCATGCTTTTGTAATATAAACATAAACTTATGAAATACGTATAGAACAGTGTTAGGTACACTTCTCGTACGGCAATAGCTGCGAATTATTGAAAATGTATTATTTGTTTTATTACGTTTTCCAAGACAAAAAAGCAACGGGATCCCGGGAAACAATCCCTAGACTTTGCACTCATTCTTATGTCGAAACAAACTGCTTTCATTATTCCCCATTCTAACGTTATAATATTTATGTTGCATATTTTGAGAATCATCCTTTGCATATTTGAGAATAGAGGATGACTCCGCGAAAACTGTTCTATCCTCCCAAAAACGTACATAACTTGATGACCTTGGAGGAATATTAAGCTATTCATTCATTCCTCCAAGGACCTAACCTAGGTACCCCCTCCCCTCCATCATCATCATCACCATAACACTATATACGCGCACACATTCTCCTTCCAAAATGCCTGAGAAGGGATCCCCCCCCCCTTTCTGACCCTTCCCCTGCTCTCTTCCTTCCATCCCCCCCTCCTATGACCCTTCCCCTGCCCTATCCCTTCCATCCCCCCTCATCCTCAGACAGGTGGGACTTAATAATAATAATAATAATAATATGCTTTATTTCAGCTCAGGGCCATATACATTGAATATACAAAATACAGACAGTAACTTACACAATCAAGATGCATGAGACATGATAAAAAAGAAAAAGAAAAGGAATAATCAGCACTTAAACACAAAATAGGTGAGGTAGCATAAAAGCTAGTAATCATAATACTGGTAATAACAGTAATAATATTGGTGAGGAAAAAAAAATATGCATTGAGAGTAATAACAGTTAGTGCACATATTATATAACTTAAATTTCAACTAGAGACCTTAGGTGGTTACAGTAGTCAGGTCCAGAGGGATAAATACAAAAATTGAATGTAAAAAAAACTTTAAATAGATAGTAATCACAGTAATAATGAAAAATTAAAATATCAGCAATAAATGTAATAATGACAAAAACTGCAGATGACATCTTGCCAATACAGAGATTAAGTCTTTTAGGGGACAAAGGCCTCATTTTCCCATCTTTCCCACAATTTAGATGATCTTGCTTCACTCCTTAGGATGCTTTGTATGAGCGAGTTGCTGTTGCTGCTGTTTCTCACTCGGGTTACCAGACTGGACATTGTTCGCCTAACAATGAATTTTAAATTGTCCAGGTGGTTTTCTATGAACATCTGTGTGACGGAGTGGTAGCGGGGAGTGTTTGTAAGGCGTCTCAGAATGTCATTGTTCACAACAGTGATGCGTCTCATGGTCTCTTGGGTATAGTTCGTCCAGAGGGAACACCCATAGATACTGTAGCAGTACGAGCGGAAGAGCAGCAGTTGTCGATGAGTCGTTGGAAACCTTGCACCGATGGGGAAATCAGAACCATATCGTCGGCGTAACAGAGGTTGTTTATAGTTTCATTGACGGGTGCATCCGATTGGGAGAGAGTTCAGTTTGACATTCAAGGCATCTGTGTACGTATTAAACAGGTATGGAGAGAGAATGCCCCCTTGCCGAAGCCCGTTTAGGGAGCTGAAGGTGTAAGATAGTACGTTACCCCACTTGACACAGAATTGCTGTGTGGAGAGCCAGCAATGTAAAATGCCAATTAGATACAGGGGTGTGCCCCTTTTATGCAGCTTCAGGAAGAGCTTCAGGTAGTTTACTCTGTCAAATGCTTTTCTCACATCTACAAAACAAAGGAAAACAGGAGAGGCTGATGATAGGTAGTAATTCAGCAATTCTTTCAGTATGTAGATGCAGGTGTCGGTTGAGTGGTTTGCTTTAAACTCGAACTGGTTGTCAGTGGTGTGTAGAAAGGGGAGAAGTCTCACTAGAAGAACAGACTCAAGTATCTTCGATGCGATCGTTGTGATTGCAATCGGCCGGTAGTTGCCAGGGTCAGCTGCATCCTTTAGCTTGTTTTTGATTAATGGTATCAAGTGAACTAAGAGTAGGGAGTCTGGAAAAAACCGGTGAATTATGCACGCATTGAATAGGGCAGCTAGCAAAATGTAAATTATCGGATGGCAGAATTTGAAGGCCTCTGCAGGAAGACCATCACAGCCGGGCGATTTATTATTAGGTAGGCTGTTTATGGCATCGCTGATGTTACCTGGCGTAATACGGTCTGCAAAATGAAATTGAATGTTGTCAGTAAGGAGGCTATCTACATCCCTTCGGGAATCTTGATCATTTATGCAATTCAGGATATTGTTGAAGTGATCGCCCCACATACTTGCGATAGCTTCGTCTCCGACTACTTCCCCTACTCTCTGTAATAGCTTTTTAGTTTTGGGATTTAAGGACTGGATATCTTTCCTAAGACGAGGATAATCACCAGATTCTAAGTTTCTAGACATAGCATCGGCTTAGTTGTTTTTCATTTAACGTGCAGTGCTTAAGAGCAAGTTTGAACTGCGCTCTCGCCTGTCTCATTAGTAATGCAGTGTGCCCTTCCCTGGGGCTACCATTTTGCCTCCACAGTAAAAACATTTCTCGTGAGTATGTATACAGATCTTTAACCAAGTCATTCCATCCAGGTATATTACGAGAATTACCTTGACGAAATCTGTAGGCAGTCCTGCCCGAAGGAAGCATAGCGGAGATTATGTTCGAATAGAATTTATTCAGATCCCTCCTGTGGTGGTCATTTCTACAATTTGTGTTATTACAAAGTAAGGCGTCTGCCGGTAGAACTATTGACCGCAACCTGGTTTCCATGGTCGCCCTAAAGTATCTGGTTTTCTGTTGGTTTTTAAAATCCCAGTTTACTGCTGGTGGGCGAACAGTTAGGGGGTTCACGTTAGGGAGGGATGGGGTACTGAATGACACCTTTAATGGGGTGTGATCGTAGCCCGTTGCAAGATCATAGCAAATATTGCAGGTCATAATAGAATCATGAAGTTGTGGAGGTGTGATGCAGTGGTCCAGCCAGGAGGTTGTAATAGCGTCCGCTCTATTATGTACATATGAATAGGAGGAGGGAGGGAGGGAGGAGCATTACATCGCTAATTTGGAGAGCGTGATTTTGACAGAAGCGAGTAAGTTCATTATAAAATTGTTTTGTGGGGTGAGAATTAAGGTCCCCGATTATACAAATGATCAGCAAGAGAATCATGAATAATACTGTGTAACTCCCCTAGGATCATGCAGTAATGATCAAAATTATTGTTATTTTCCCATGGCATATAAATATTAACAATTAGGATTTTAGAGTTTCCTACTGTCACTTGAAGCCAATCTGTCACTCCTGTAGGTCATCACCTTTTTCATATTGTCTAACGATTTGTGCCACAGGAAAGAAAGGCCCCTTTTCGGGCGACCGGCTATGATTTGATCTGTAACTTGCATCGATGAAGTCGAGAAGGTTCTGAAGTCTTCATGAATTGAATCGCAGATGGCAAGGTCATGTGGCCAGAGGAGCGTTTCTTGCAAGTTTTTGCAGAACATGTTTAGGAGAGGAATGTTCCGCTTGAGGCCAAAAATATTTCAAGAGATTATGTTTAATGTATCCATGGCTACTCACGAAGATGGGAGATGAATGGGGGGGGGGGGGGGGGGAAGACTTAAAGGCAGGTGGGACTTAAAGGCAGGAGGGACTTAAAGGCAAGGGGGACTTAAAGGCATGGTGGGACTTGAAAGCAAGGTGGGCCTTAAAGGCAGGTGGAACTTAAAGGCAGGTGGGACTAAAGGCAAGGTGGGACTTAAAGGCAGGTGGGATTTAAAGGCAAGGTGGGACTTGAAAGCAGGTGGGACTTAGAGGCAAGGCTTGAAGGCAGGTGGGATTTAAAGGCAAGGTGGGACTTAAAAGCAGGTGGGACTTAGAGGCAAGGTGGGACTTAGAGGCAAGGTGGGACTTTAAAGCAGGTGGGATAAGTGAGCACACGATGTCTCCTCGGATGGACTAGCAAGTTTGAGACATCCTAATCCTCTCTCTCTCTCTCTCTTTCTCTTCTCTATCCTCTCTCTCTCTCTCTCTCTCTCTCGTTTCAGATTACTCAGACTAATATTACCTTTCGAAGTAAGGAGAGATAACTGAGCACACGATGTCTCCTCGGATGGACTAACAAATCTGAGACATCCTAATCCGTAACTCTCTCTCTCTCTCTCTCTCTCTCTCTCTCTCTCTCTCTCTCCGGCCGCTCTATATACGGCTCTGGCTCTAACGTCTCCAACTGTTTTGCGCAGTTTCTGTAATGGACCGTATGGAACTCTTGTGGGCTTATGGATGAAAATATTTGAAGTGAAGAGCAAATTTGCCGCCATCTTGGAAAAGTGTCAGCCATCTTGGAAGGACGCAGCATACTATCATATATCATATATATATATATATATATATATATAGTATATATATAGATATATATATATATATATATATAAACGGAATCACGAAAGTTAGGAACGTGATAAATCCATAAATAAAGATATATGCCACAAAGGAAAAATAAACGAAGGAGTAACTGCGAGACCTTTCGACGTTTCCACGTCCTTTACTAAGCAGAACTGACATACATGAGGCAAAAGACAAAACAAGAAGATTCGTATAACTGACAGATAGGGATTATAAAGAGATTAGTACCTAGAATCCGACACACCTGGAAGATGAGTAACCTTCCCAAACAAGCATAAACATTGGGTGCGATTAAAAGTTTAAGATAACCATCTCAGATCCAAGGACTAGACAAGACAAAGAGTTATAGGTGACAGCTGTTCAGAACTTTGGTAAACAAAACCATGTTCACAATACATATTCACAATTACAGGTTAGACATACATTACAACGAAGATAACTCTAAGGCAGCTAATTTTTATTTAAGTCTGTAATTATATCTTTGAGGTCATTCTTAAACATGTTTACAAATACAAGGGTCTAAATATGAAAAAGGCCCACGACTAAACATTGAAATTACAATGATTGAAAATTCAATGAAAAGTAAGTTGTATTAAAGCAGATTCTAAAAGATTTCGTGGAAGACATCTCTTGATCTTGCAATTACTGAACTATATATACACGTATATATATATATATATATATATCATATATATATATATATACACATATATATATATATATATATATATATATATATATATATATATATATATATATAAAGGTTTTTTTGCCACGAAGGAAAAAATGAAAAAAACGAGAAACGAGTTAGGACCGAAAGTACTCGGCTAACTCGTTTTTTTTATGTTTTCCTTCGTGGCAAAAAAACCTTTATTTATACATAGCATCACGTTTTATATACTTCGTGATCAAGTTATTATATATATATATATATATATATATATATATATATATATATATATATATATTGAGGTGCTTGCTTTTCCATTTCCTATAGATGGTGCGCGTTCTTTTTGGTTGTCAATGCGCATTTTTTTTATTCAAGTCGCCGCGTGGTCAGTCCAGAGGCCTTGTGATTTATTTTGAATTATGACATTGCGAAATCTAAACGAACAATAATTATTCTTAGGCTTATACCTAAGCCCATGTAGACGTAGCGAAACAATTTCTGTGGACCTACAGTTGTTGTCAATGCATGTTTAAATCATGTTTGCTTTCTCATTTGTAGCATAGGCCTGTCCATCTTTTTTTTTTTCACTGTTCCTTTCTTCTTTCTCTTCAAAAATGTTGTCATTAATCTAATATTATTTTAGGGCCATGTCTTTAAAAGTTTTCGTCTACATAGAGCCAAAGTTGTTCGATCTCTCTCTCTCTCTCTCTCTCTCTCTCTCTCTCTCTCTCTCTCTCTCTCTCTCTGTAATTCAACCATGTGAGACGATACACGAGAGAGAGAGGTAAATATTCTTATTTAGTAGATGAAATTATAATAATAAAATAATAATGTAATATCATCATTCATATACAGTAATAACAAAATACTAAACGATAGTGCTTATTTATGAATAAATACAGTAATATAATGGTCCATTATTAATAAAATGATAGTGAACCCAGCCATTTTGAGTCTCCTTGCAGACAACAACCATTCCTTTCATACTACACATAGTACTATGGTGCTTCGTAATTGATAATTCTAGATGTTCAAACCAAGGTATATAGAATGAATAGCTTGGTCCAAACACTGATTCTAAAATAATTTCTACATGGAAATGTGCTTTGGATGTAGATCAGACAATTTTTGCAACTCGCCATCAAAAGGTGGAAGAGGTATTGACCTTGTTTACCCAAATAGCTACTACTCCCATATAGGCGAATCATTAGAAGCCATTTTTGAAACCGAAGGACTCGAGTATTGAAGTCTTTGCATCTCATAATGGGAAAAAGGCCAATAGAATTTTAAAGTTCTATTGGCCTTGAACGGGAAGAGGAGGAGGAGTCGATGTCGGGTTCCTATACTTTTCACTCGCTTTCTTCAGTGGGTTTTGTATTCCTTGTAAGATTACAATCGGTTACAATCTGATGATGGAGGGTCAAAGTGCTTTGTTGGCTCTAACGTGGATTTGCTAGTACTGGTCGTAGACAGATAGTACATAGATGCATTTACACACGTATGTCTAACGACTGACCAAACTAGATAAAATCTTTGTTGGACTATACTGTTTCCAAACCTTTTAGTCATTTTGGTTGGAAGTGACCGCGTTTAATCTCTGCTAAACCTTACTCTTGGGAGCAATAATAATCCTTGTCTGGGCCTACTCTCAAACCCATCCATGGTAAATCTCTTCATGTATTGAGTCAAAAAACCATCGCCAACTTGAATTGAGACGGAGTTTTTTGTTTTGTTTTATTTTTCTCATGTAAATGAAAATCTTAAACAAAACCTCAAACGCGCGCACATATTCTTGGAGCAATTCTGTTCATAAGTATGCGCAGATCGATTCTCTCCAAAACCTTAAGAAATATACAATTTCCGTATATTTTTTTCCTTTTATGCAAATAAAAATAGTCAACAGTTCATTCTCTATCTGTTTTAGTGGTTTAAAATACTCTATGCAGCTGAGCAATATTTTCGTTTAGAGATTTTTATTCCCCTACTCGTCATATCCTTATATCTGAATTCGACTTCTACATGTCCTAAGGTCATTTAAATCTTCTTTTAGGTATTGTCCTTTCCCCTACATTGACCTTGAGATTGATAACCGTTTATCCATTGACCCTCTACAAATGATTAATTACACACACATGCAGACATTCGTACTACATATACCCACACACATATGTAGTTGATGTTTATTTTTTCCCCCTTTGTAGTAAAAGTATCACAGAGGTCATTCTGTAATCATATTTATAATTTATATTTCTGTACACATTCATGTACTGTTTAAGTTTATAAAGATTCTTTTTATTACTGAACTCGCCATTTTCGTATATTTTAAAATAACGTTTACTTTACTTTCGATAAATGTGTTTACGCTTATGCTTTATTACATGTCTTGTATAACGCAAAATCAGTATCTCTGCATATGAATCATGTCGACCTCTACCAAAGCCAACCTCACCTCTACATGCCCCGAGGGCAGCTTAACATGACCCTCCTTGCTTCTACATGCCCCGAGGGCAGCTTAACATGACCCTCCTTGCTCCTACATGACCCGAGGGCAGCTTAACTCGACCATCCTTGCTTCTACACACGGTCCAGATACAACAGGTCAGCCAGCGCGCAGCTTTGGGTATGAATCACCAATACTGTGACGTCACGCGCCCTGGTCTCTCACACGCTTTTAACCAAAACAATATGCTATCCATAATCGTAGGTAGACTATAGGACTTGCTGTGTGTCCATATATCTTTTTATTCATTCATTCATTCATTCTACCATTGATAATACCAAGTAACTCCACAGTATTTGGCTGTTCTAATACACGTGCTTCTACATGACCCAAAACAGCTTCACTCGACCCTCCTTGCTTCTACATGACCAGAGGCAGCTTAACTTGACCCTCCTTACTTCTACTGGCAGCGTAGCTCAAAATTTGTGCCACGTTTAAAGAAGAAAAAACATTTCAAGAGGTCATAATATTCGATAATAAAAGTGATACTAATCTGATAAACGTACGTTAAAGTGGTTTTATGACTGTAACCTGTATTTAGTTTTGATCATAGAGAGATGCCTAATTACTTAGCACAATTTCTTCCCCTCCGACTCTCTCTCTCTCTCTCTCTCTCTCTCTCTCTCTCACTTCATTCCTCTTAGTCTCTCTTTCTCCCTCTCCTCATACGTATTCCTTCTCCCTCTCTTTCTCTCTCCTAATTCTCTGGTTTTTTTCCATCGAACCTCTCTCTCTCTCTCTCTCTCTCTCTCTCTCTCTCTCTCTCTCTCTCATTTGTTTTTTCCATCGAACCTCTCTCTCTCCCCCCTCTTCATTCTCTTGTTTTTTCCCACAGAAACTCCTCTCTCCCTCTCTCTCTCTCTTTTTTTTTCCATCGAAACCCCCCCCCCCCCTCTCTCTCTCCTCTCTCTCTCTCCAGTTTTTTCTCTTTTTTTTACATTGCCTGAAAAGCAGCTTTAAACGTTTGCGAAGTGTCGTAATTATACGATTTGGCAACTTTGTACATTTTCTTAGAAGTTGACTTTACCAACCGCTGTTTTAGGTCCCCAGGCCGGTGACTAGGGGGACCCCTCTTATTTATGGGTAAGCAGAGAAGGCCCTTACAGGGGGTGGGGGTGGGGGGAGGGAAGGTTTCCAGGATTCATTTTCCAATTGTGAACAGTAGTAGATCATTATTATTATTTTTTATATATATATTTAAATATTATTTTTTGCTGAGGTACTGGGCCTTAGACCATTGCCTGCAGCCCCCACCCCCCTTTCCCAAATCCGCCACTGATTGAATGTCGCATTGAGCTTTGTATGTGTAAATTTCTTCGAAGATATATATACTTATTTTAGGGTGTTGCCTTGCAATTGTTTGACTAACAAGGCACCCCGTTGGTTATTTTCTAACCTGCGATAATATTCGGAAGTATCGGTTTGTATACATCACATCTTAGACAAGTATCATGTCTGTGATGATATTTTTTCTAAGTCTCCATCTATCGTGTGTTCTTGTAGGTAGGTTTTAAGTGGGTAAGACACATAGTGAAATAACAAGTTATATTTAACAGTTTACATCATAATGATAACGACAGGAAGATTTGAATAGGTCTTCCAGCTGAGAGGTGTGATAGTAGTCTGATATACAATTCTGTTGCGAGAACATTCGTTGAGCGACATATTGCTCAATGTTACACAAACACCCGAGTATACTGGTCTAGGTCTGTGACGTAGGCACAGACTGTCATGAGAACGTCAACATGTATTTTGCCAATGGGGCATCGGTTGGCGTTACCTTTTTACTAGGTGTATTCAAGCGGAGATGTGATACAAAGCGTTGTCAAAGCAATGTCAGCTACACACTAACTGTTATTTAGAAATTCTGTGAGATCCTACTGGAATACAAGAGTCATCCATCACATTAACACAACAAAATGTTGCTACACATACAATGACCCAATACATTCTAATTAATGTGTAATCATTACACTTACAAACGTGATCAAATTGCCCAATGTTGTCCTTGTCTTCTTATTTCATTATATATTCTCGTGCAATATAGTTTTTAATTTTCACAATACACATTTTTAACTTACATATCCTTGTATATCTTTTTTTTATTTATTTATTTTGTTTTTTGCATTCCGTTGATAAGTGTAGCTTTCTCTCCGTTGATAAGTGGAATTTTTCTCACTATTCCACTCAGTCCTTTTTACTTTATCCGTCTTATTGTAATTAAATTCCTCCGTCGAAGAGTTTCAGGTTAAACAAACTTGTATATACCAAACCTTCTACACTTCCATTACTGTTTTTATGTTTATACATCTCTTCAGTCATGATATTACATATTTTTTGTATGAAAATATGACATGTTTTTTCTGTACGATTTTTTTCAATCATTGCATATTTTTTATATGAATAGATGTTTTTTTCTATACAATTTTTTCAAGCATTACATATATTTTTTATATGAAATTTTGTGGAAATTCCTATTCCACTTTTAACTTTATCCGTCATATTTTAATTAAATTCCTCCGTCGAAGAGTTTCAGGTTAAACAAACTTGTATATACCAAACCTTCCACACTTCCATTACTCAGTTTTTATGTTTATACATCTCTTCAGTCATGATATTACATATTTTTTGTATGAAAATATGATGTGTTTTTTTCTGTACGATTTTATTTTTTATTTTTTCAATCATTACATATTTTTTTACATGAAAATATGTATTTTCTATACAATTTTTTGAAGCGTTACATATATTTTTTATATGAAACTGTGGAAATTCCTAAGTTCTCAATATTAGTCATTAAATCCACATTCCGTGAAAAACTAGCAATATTAATAAATACTTAACAAACGGTTATTAACCCCGGTCACCGCCATTTAACCTGTCCGTGGGTAGACAGACCCAAGGCCAACAGAATTCTGTTGACCTTGGGTAGACCCGTTATTAACAAGCTGTCGGGAGCTGGAAACGAACTCGGGCTACCGAATTGGTAGGGGCGAGTATGCAACCGACTCGTCCAGTGAGGAACTACTAGATATGCGGATAAAAGATATATGGATAAAAGGAACTACTAGATATATGGATAAAAGGAAGTACCTGAAAGAAATTGGTTGCAACCGGGGATGACATAGCAAAAAAAAAAAAAATAATAATGAATGAATAAATAAATAAATAAAGCCATGGTGACAGATTAAAAGTGCGCAAACGGGAATAAAAAAAAAACACGGAAGAGAGATTTATATCACATAACTACAAACCACATACCTTTACCTACCAAACACATATACATTTACCTATGAAATATAAACATTATAACTACGAAAAACTTTTTATGCCTATATAAAATATAAATTTACCTATAAAACATACAAGCTTTCCTACGAAACAAAAATTTACATATAAAACATGCAAGCTTTCCGACAAAACAATTTACCTATAAAATATACAAGCTTTCCTACAAAACAGGAATATACCGATACAACTATAAAACATACAAGCTTTCCTACATGCATAGATGATATATATATATATATATATATATATATATATATATATATATATATATATATATATATATATATATATATTTAAAATCTATAAAATTTTTGTAAGGATGCGTCAAGGTATCGAGGAGAGCCTTCCATTGTGGGCACAGCAGCGTTGACAGATTTTTTTTTATCTTTGGCATTTGCTTTGTGTACAAAGGAATGAAGGGTGGTGAGAGAATCCCATTTTTACTTTGACCTTAGCTGTTCAAAAAATATGCCAGATCTACGAGATTATCGCCCCTTTACCTTGGCAAATTTTAATGAGAATAACGAAATGTGGCAGCTGTCCTAATGGCCTTCGAATCTCGACCTTTCTTATAGAGCGTACTTTAAGGCTCTCTGGTATGGCGTGTAAAGATGATCTCCCAGTTGCCAATTTTACAAAAAACAACTGGCCCGTGTGTGACAGACCTTTGAATGTCTTTGAGACAAACCCCGTTGCTATAATTATAAGATTATAGGGACTTTTTATTTTCAGGTACTTTAATCTCCTACCTTATTTCGCCCTGCTCTCTCTCTCTCTCTCTCTCTCTCTCTCTCTCTCTCTCTCTCTCTCTCTTCCTCTCTCCATCTCTCTCTCTCTCTCCTCTCCCTAAGTCTTACAGCTGTACGAGCAAGAGCATTTATATGGCATAACATAGGCCCTCCATTTGCCTTTTCCCCTAGAAAATACCTATTCATTTTGTATACGATTGCCTTTTTTCGGCTGTGAAGTTGATGTCTATCCTTGGCTGTGAGGTGACCAGGACTGACTTGTAAGTCGGTGTCAAAGTCACTCCACACTTCACAGTCAGGCCAAAACTTTGCCATATCGTATTCAAGCAATATTCAGTCCTTGTTTCCTATCGATTATTTTGTCAGAGAGAGATAGGGGGGGGGGGGGGGGATCTGTCTGTATACGATTGTTTATTTTCTCACTCGTTAAACTTACTCTGCTATGCTTTATTCATATTTCTTTGCGTCACCAATTTATTCTATACCTATGATATTAAGAAATCAAGATATTTGTAGAAAGGAGAACTGCCTCCAGACATGTACTGTCGAAAGTGTCCCTGGAGAGAATCTGAGCGGCTTATCCGTGGACTTAAACGCACGTGGAACCGTTTGAAATTTGGCAACAGCACCAAAATGAGCCTTGGGAGAAATGGTTTTATCCTTCTGTTGTTGTTATAGATTTGGCAGATATGCGGAGATTAAACACACGTGAGAGGATCCAAACAGCCCCCCCCAGAGAGCTCTGGTCATGAGTGAGCTTGTCTCGTCTGTTCCAATGTTTGTAAGCTTCTATAAACAATTGACACTACTGTTTTTCGCATTGCAATCTTGTTCACGTCACTCGTTATCGACCTGATTTCCACTTCTTACAAATATTGTCCAGTGCCTTTTACATATGGTTATTGTAAGACAATGTAATTGATCATTTTTGTTCTATTAAGCTTGATTAGTACAATTCTTTTTATAGATTCCTGTCTTTTAAAATCATTAAAAAATCACGTTGCAATTCTTCCAAAAATAAAACGTTGCAATTCTTTAAAAGATAAAAAAGTTGGAACTGATCTATTGATAAAGTCACGCAACTGTCACAAATAACATCCAATTGCACGCGAGGGAAAAATAGTCAACAACCAATCAGAATTGAGGAAATCCATCTATTTGATAGCATACTCAGATTATTTCTGTTTGTATGATGATTTTTTTTTATAATAGGTAATTTTGTTCTTCATTAAGCAGCGTGATTTGAACTTCCCTATCAACATGAGTGAAAACAAAAAGTAACGAAGGAAACCATTTAAAGGAAGTGTACAAAGTTAGAAAGGATTATTATACAGGGTGTCCATAAAGTCCCAGTAGTACCTTTTATAAGTATTTATTGCTCAGAATGGTACTGAGACTTTGTGGACACCCTGTACTCTGACCGTTCAAATCTGGGTTTAATGGCCGGCATGAAACTTATTACCCCCCCCCCCCCACCCTTACTCTCTTCTGTCTTGTCCTGCCCATAGATTAAAGAGGTCAAACCAGGTGTGAATTGAACCGGTCAGAATGACCTGGCAACGCCGCTAATCGGGGCGGAATCTGGTCACACCCGAATTCCAGATGGGATTATAAACGTTGGTTTTGACCACTGCGGCTGCCATTGTGCTCGTAGCCATGAGTCCTCTACCCTCTGCGTGGCAACCGGTAATTACAATATACATTACATTATTCAGCACAAATGATTAACCATTGTGTATAAATTATGTATAAAGAATAAAGGGTCCATCAAAACACTTTGGTTTAAACCAGAGTATTTTTAATGGGTCTTTTATACTTGAGAAGTATCCTGTTTTAACAGAAGAATTTATATATATAATCATTGTGTGCAGCTTCATTATATATATAAGCCAATGCCACAGGGAAATGACATTTTCCTCTGGTATATAGGTATATATATATATATATATATATATATATATATTATATATATATATATATATATATATGTATGTATGCTTAAAAATCACAGTAGATGCACGTAACTTTATTAAATAAGCGAATGCCACAGGAAAATGATAGTCAGATATCCAAGCGCTTTCGTCTTTACTAAGACATTGTCTTAGTAAAGACGAAAGCGCTTGGATTTCTGACTGTCATTTTCCTGTGGTATTCGCTATATATATGTATAATATGCATATATATATATATATATATATATATATATATATATATATATATATATAATATATATATATATATAATACATATATGTACTGTGAACTAGTTTCTGTTAAAACACATAATTCCATCTAATGAAAGGACCCCAGAAAACCGCCAAAAGGGAGAAAGTTAATGCACTAACTTTATACCTTTTGTGATTGATATGTGATCCTTTTATTAATATACTGTAACAAGCGTCCTTCCAACACTTGTTTCTAGCTTCTTTCTATTTTGAAACGTGAGGGAAACTTGAAAGAAACAGGGAGAAGTGAGGGAAATTGAAAGAAACAGGGGTGGAGGGAAAGTGAGGATTTGAAACGGGAAATAAGGGGAAAGGTTGTTGAAAGAAATTCATTGAGGGATTAAACATGAGAAAGTGAGGGAAATTGAAAGACAGGGAGGAAGTTGGTTGAGGGGCATGGAAAAGATCATGGGAGAAAGTGAGGGAAATTGAAAGAAACAGGGGTTGGAGAAAGTTGAGGAAATGAGGGAAACAGGAAAAGGTGGTTGAAAGGGAAACATTGAAAGATACATGGGGGATAAAGTTGAAAGAAATCCTTGAGAAACCGGGAGGAGAAGGGTGGTGGGAATTGAAAAGGGGAAACAGGGAGGGAAAGTGAGGGGAAAGAAATTTGGGAAAGAAACAGGGAAAAGAAAAGTGTGGGGACTGAAAGGGATAAACATGGGAGAAAGTGAGGGAAATTGAAAGAAACAGAGGAGAAAGGAGGGTGAGGGGAACATTGAAAGATTCTACATGGGAGAAAGTGAGGGAAATTGAAATGAAAGAAACAGCGGAAAAAGTGGTTGCAAGGAGGAAAGTTTGTTGAGGGGCAATTGGAAATCCAAATGGGAGAAGTGGGGAATTGAAAGAAACAGGGGAAAGTGGTGATGGGCATTGAAAGATACCATGGGAGAAAGTGAGGAAATTGAAAGAAACAGAGGAGGAAAGTGAGGGAAATGAAAGAAAACAGGGAGAAAAGATGAAGGGAAATTGAAAGAACAGGGGAGAAAAGTGGTGAGGGGCATCGAAAGATACATGGGAGAAAGTGAGGGAAATTGAAAGAAACAGGGGGAGAAAGGTGGTCGAGGGCATTGAATATAAGGGAGAAAGTGAGGGAAATGAAAGAAACAGAGGGAGAAGTGAGGGAAATTGAAAGAAAACAGGCGGAGAAAGCGGGGAAATTGAAGAAACAGGGAGACAGAAAGTGGGAGGGGCATTGAAAGATACACGGGAGAAAAAGTGACGGGGAATTGAAAGAAAACAGGGAGAAAGTGGTGAGGGGCATTGAAAGATACATGGGAGGAAAGGAGGGAAATTGAACGAAACAGAGGAGAAAGTGAGGAAATTGAAAGAAACAGGGGAGAAAGTGAGGGAAATTGAAAGAAACAGGGAAGAAAGTGGTGCGGGGCACGGAAGTACATGGAGAAAGGGAGGGAAATTGAAAGAAAACAGGGGAGAAAGGGGTGGTGAGGGGCACTTGAAAGATACATGGGAGAATGAAGGGAAATTGAAGAAACAGATGATGAAAGTGAGGGAATTGAAAAGAAACATGGGAGAGGAAATGAGGGAAAATTGAAAGAAACAGGGGAGAAAGGGTGAGGGGATGAAAGATACATGGGAAGAAAGTGAGGGAAATTGAAAGAAACAGGGGAGCAAAAGTGGTGAGGGGCATTGAAAGGATAACATGGGAGAAAGTGAGGAAATTGACAAGAAACAGAGGAGAAAGTGAAGGGAAATTTTGAAAGAAAAGGGGGAGAAAGCTGAGGAAATGACAGAAACAGGGGAGAAAGTGAGGAATTGGAAAGACAAACCAGCGGAGAAAGTGAGGGAAATTTGAAAGAAAACAGAGGAGAAGTTGAGGGGGGGAAAGTGAAAGAGAAACAGGGGAGAAAGTGAGGGAAATTGAAAGAAACAGGGGAGAAAGTGGTGAGGGGCATTGAAAGATACATGGGAGAAAGTGAGGGAAATTGAAAGAAACAGGGGAGAAAGTGAGTAGAGGGGCATTGAAAGATACATGGGAGAAGGAGGGAAATTGAAAGAAACAGAAGGAGAAAGTGAGGGAAATTGAAAGAAACAGGGGAGAAAAGTGAGGGAAATTGAAAGAAAAAACAGGGGAGAAAGTGGTGCGGGGCATTTGAAACGACACAGGGAGAAAGTGAGGGAAATGAAAGAAACAGGGGAGAAAAGTGGTGGGGGAATGAAAAGAACATGGGAGAAAGTGAGGGAAATTGAATGAAAACAGAGGAGAAAGTGAGGGAAATTGAAAGAAACAGGGGAGAAAGTGAGGGAAATTGAAAGAAACAGGGGAGAAAGTGGTGAGGGGCATTGAAAGATACATGGGAGAAAGTGAGGGAAATTGAAAGAAACAGAGGAGAAATGGTGGGGGCATTAAAGATAATGGGAGAAAGTGAGGGAACATTGAGGGGAGAAAGTAGGGAAAGTGAGGGAAATTTCAAAGAAAAAACAGGGGAGAAAGTGTGAGGGAAATTGAAAGAAACAGGTGAGAAAGTGGATGAGGGGCATTGAAAAGATACATGGGAGAAAGTGAGGGAAATTGAAAGAAACAGGGAGGAAAGTGGTTGAGGGCATGAAAGATACATGGGAGGAAAGTGAGGAAATTGAAAGAAACAGAGGAGAAAGTGAGGGAAATTGAAAGAAACAGGGAGAAAGTGAGGGAAATTGAACGAAAGAGGGGAGAAAAGTGATGGGGAAATTCGAAAGAAACAGGGGAGAAAAGTGCAGGGAAATGAAAGGAAAACAGGGAGGAAAGTGAGGGAAAATTGAAAGAAACAGGGGAGACAGGTGTGGCGAAATGAAAGAACAGGGGAGGAAAAGTGAGGGAATTGAAAGAAAACAGGGAGAAAGTAGGAAATGAAAGAAACAGAGGAGGAAGGAGGGAAATTGAAAGAAACAGAGGGAAAGTGAGGGAAATTGAAGGAAACAGGGTAGAAATGGGAGGGAAATGAAAGAAGAAACAGGGGAGAAAGTGAGGGAAATTGAAAGAAAAGAAACAGGGGAGAAAGTGAGGGAAATTGAAAGAAACAGGGGCAAAAAAGGTGGTGAGGGGCATTGAAAGAATACATGGGAGAAAGTGAGCGGAAATTGAAAGAAACAGGGGGAAAAAAGTGGTGAGGGGACATTTGAAATATACAATGAGAAAAGTGAGGGTGGAAATTTGGGGGAGAAACCAAGTAGAGCAGTGAGGGGAAAACTTGGGAAAAGAAAAACAGGGGAGGGGAGTGAGGGAAATTGAAAAGGAAAAGTGGGAAAAGTGGTGAGGGCAATTGAAAGTATCCCCTGGGAGGAAAGTTGAGGGGAAATTGCAGAAACCAGGGGGAGTAAAGGGGAAAGAAAGTGAGGGGGGAAATTGAAAGAAAACAGGGAGAAAGTGAGGGAAATTGAAAGAAAACAGGGGAAAAAGTGAGGGTGAGGGAAAACATTGAAAGATACATGGGAGAAAGTGAGGGAAATTGAAAGGAAACAAAGAAAAAAGGGTTGAAAGTTGAAAAGGGAAAAAACTTGGAGAAACAGGGGGTAAAAAAGAAAAAGTGAGGGAAATTGAGAAAAACAGGGGAAAAGGGGTTTGTTGGAAAATTGACATGGAAAGGATACATGGGGTAGGGAAACAATGGGAGGGTTAACTGAGAAATAAACAAATGTGGGGGAAAAAAGTGGCGGGGAAATTGAAATCCTCGAAACAGGGTAGAAAATTGTGGGGAGCCCATTGGGAAAAAAAGATACTGGGTGAGAAGTGGGGCGTCGAAATTGAAAGAAAAAAACAGGGGGAAAGGAAAAGGAAGGGGTGAGGATGAAAGGGAAACAAGGGGAGAAAGTGGAGGGATTAAAATTGACGCAAACGGGGAGAAAAAAGTAGAGAAAAATTTGAAAAAAGAACAGGGGAAAAAAATTGGTGAGGGACATTGAAAGGATTACATTGGGGAAAGAAAAGTGAGGGAAAATTGAAAGATTTAATCATTTTGGGGAGAAAAAGTGGAGGGAAATTGGGAAAGGACAGGGGGGGGAGGGAAAGGTGTGGGAAAAGCATGAGGAAAATTCATGGAGAAAAAAAGTGAGGGAAATTGAAAGAAAATTTACAGGAGGGGGAAAGTGAGGGAAATTGAAAGAAAAAAAACATGGAGAAAAGTGGGAGGGGGAAAATTGAAAGAAAAAACAGGGGAAAAAGTGGTAGGGACATTGAAAGATACATGGGAGAAAGTGAGGAAATTGAAAGAAACAGAGGAGTAAAGTGAGGGAACTTGAAATAAACAGGGGAGAAATGAGGGAAATTGAAGAAACAGGGGGAGAAAGTGGTGAGGTGCATTGAAGTTACATGGAGAAAGTGAGGGAAATTGAAAGAACAGAGGAAAGTGAGGGAATTGAAAAGAAACAGGGAGCAAGTGAGGAAATTGAAAGAAAACAGGGAAAAGTGGTGATGGGACATTGAAAGATACATGGGATAAAGTGATGGAAATTGGAAAGAACGGGAGAAAGTGAGGGAAAATTGAAAGAAACATGGGAGACAGTGAGGGAAATTGAAAGAAACGGGAAAAAGTGGTGAGGGACATTGAATATACATGGGAGAGAAGTGAGGGAAATTGAAAAAACAGAGAGAAGTGAGGGCAATTGAAAGAAACAGGGGAGAAAGTGAGAGGAAATTGAGAAAAAGGGGAGAAAGTGTGAGGGGCATTAAAGATACATGAAAAAGTGATGAAATTGAAAGAAACGAGGAGAAGTGAGGGGAAATTGACAGAAACAGGGGAGAAAGTGAGGGAAATTGAAAGAAACAGGGGAAAAAGTGGTGAGGGACATTGAAAGATACATGGGAGAAAGTGAGGGAAATTGAAAGAAACAGAGGAGAAAGTGAGGGAAATTGAAAGAAACAGGGGAGAAAGTGAGGGAAATTGAAAGAAACAGGGGAAAAAGTGGTGAGGGACATTGAAAGATCATGGGAGAAAAGTGAAGGGAATTGAAAGATACATGGAGAAGTGAGGAAATTGAAAGAAACAGGGAGAAGTGTGAGGGGCATTGAAGGATACAGGGAGAAAAGTGAGGGAAATTGAAAGAAACAGGGGAGAAAGGGGAAATTGAAATAAACAGGGGAGAAAGTGAGGGAATTGAAAGAAACAGGGGAGAAATTGAGAGGAAATTGAAAGAAACAGGGAAAAAGTGGTGGGGACATTGCAAGATACATGGGAGAAAGTGAGGGAAATTGAAGATACATGGGAGACGTGAGGGAAGATTGAAAGAAAACAGTGAGAAGTGGTGATGGGCATTGAAAGATCATGGGGAGAAAGTGAGGGAAATTGAAAGAAAACAGAGGAGAAAGTGAGGAAATTGAAAGCAACAGGGGAGGAGAAAGTGAGGGAAATTGAAAGAAACAGGGGATAAAGTTGGGAAATTGAAATAAAAAGAAACAGGGGAAAAAGTGGTGAGGGGATTGAAAGATACATTGGGGAGAAAAGTGAGGGGAAAATTGAAAGAAACAGGAGGGAGAAAGTGTTGAAAGCAATTGGAATAAATACATGTAGAAAGAAAGTGGGGAAATTGAAAGAAACAGGGGAAAAAGTGGGTGAGGGGGCAGGAAAGATACATTGAGAAAAGTGAGGGAAATTGAAAGAAACAAGGGGAGAAAGTGAGGGAAATTGAAAAAAACAGGGGAGAAAGTGAGGGAAATTGAAAGAAACAGGGAAAAAAGTGGTGGGGGACATTGAAAGATCATGGGAGAAATGAAATTGAAAGAAAAAAACAGGGGAGAAAGGGTGGTGAGGGGCATTGAAAGATACATGGGAGAAAAGTGAGGGAAATTGAAACGAGGGAAAGTGAGGGAAATTTGAAAGAAACAGGGGGGGGGGGGGAGAAAGGTGAGGGAAATGAAAGAAACCAGGGGGAAAAAGGGGTAGGGTTGAAAATACATTGAAAGAAATTCATTGGGGAGAAAGTGAGGGGAAATGAAAGAAAGGGGAGGAAAGGAAGGGTGAAAGGGAAATTGGAAAGGGAAACAGGGGAAAAAGAAAGGGTGAGGGAAATTGAAAGAAACAGGGGTGGGGAAAGTGGATCATTGAAAGGAACAGGGGAGAAAGTGTTGAGTTGCATGAAGGGGATTCCATGGGAGAAGGAAGGGAAATTGAAAGCAGAGGAGAAAGTGAGGGAAATTGAAAAGAAACAGGGGAGAAAGTGAGGGAAATTGAAAGAAACAGGGGAAAAAGTGGGTGAGGACATTGAAAGATACATGGGAGAAAGTGAGGTTGAAAATTGAAAAGAAAACGGGAGGAAAAGAAAGGGTTGAAAGAAATTGAAATAAAACAGGGGAGAAAGTGAGGGAAATGAAAGAAAACAGGGGGAAAAGGGTGAGGGACATTGAAAAGATCATGGGGTAGAAAGTGAGGGAAATTGAAATAAACAAAAAGGGGAAAAGTGTTGAGGGAAACATTGAAGAAAATTAAACATGGGGTTAGAAAGTGGGAGGGAAATGAAAGGGAAAACAGGAAGGAAAGTGGAGGGAAATTAAAGAAAACAGGGGAGTAAAGGGTTGGTGGAGGGCATTTGAAAGATACATGGGAGAAAGTGAGGGAAATTGAAATAAACAGGGGAGAAAGTGAGGGGAAATGAAAGAAACAGGGGTATTAAAAGTGGGAGGGAAATGAGGAAAACAGGGGAAAAAGGGGAAAAAAGTGATGAGGGACATTTAAAGATCATTGGGAAATAAATTGAAAAGTAAATTGTTAAAGAAACTAGAGAAAGTGGGAGGGAAATGAGGGAAAGAAAGAAACAGGGGAGGAAAGTGAGGGAAATTGAAAAGAAAACATTGGAAAAAAGTTGGTGAGGGACATTGAAAGATACGATGTTGAAAGTGGGGGATGAAATTGAAAGAAACAGGGGAGAAAATGGGAGGGAAATTTGAAAAGGAAACAGGGGAGAAAATGAGGGAAATTTGACAGAAAGGGGGTGACGGGGTGGTTGAAAGCATGACAAATTAAACATTGGGAGAAAGTAGGGAAATTGCAAAGAAAACAGGGAGAAAGTGGTGAGGGGCATGAAAGATACATGGAGGAAAAAGTGAGGGAAATTGAAAGAAACAGATAGAAAGTGAGGGAAATTGAAAAGGAAAACAGAGAAAGAAAGTGAGGGAAATTGAAAGAAACAGGGGAAAAAGTGGTTGAGGGACATTGAAAGATACATTGGGAAAGAAAGTGGCGGGAAATTGAAAGAAACAGGGTAAAAGTGGTGAGGGGCTTGAAAGATACCATGGGAGAAAGTGGGGATTGAAAGGAAACAGAGGAGGAAATGATTGAAAGAAACAGGGGAGAAAGTGAGGGAAATTGAAAGAAACAGGGGAAAAAGTGGTGAGGGACATTGAAAGAATACTGGGAGAAAGTGAGGGAAAAATTGAAAAAACAGAGGAGAAATGAGGGGAAATTGAAAGAAAGAAAAGGGGAGAAAAGGAGGGAAATTGAAAGAAACAGGGGAAAAAGTGGTGAGGGACATTGAAAGATACATGGGAGAAAGTGAGGGAAATTGAAAGAAACAGGGGAGAAAGTGGTGAGGGGCATTGAAAGATACATGGGAGAAAGTGAGCGGCGTTAAAAGATACATGGGGAGAAAGTGAGGGAAATTGAAAGAAACAGGGGAGATAGTGAGAGACATTGAAAGAAACAGAGGAGAAAGTGAGAGAAATTGAAAATAACACAGGAGAAAGTGAGGGAAAAGTAGAGGAATCAATTTTGGAAAACTTAAGAGTAGAAGCAAAAAAAGCGTTGTTGTGAGCCTTAACAATGTCTCCAACAGTGTCTCCAAGACGAAAACATGGAGTGTCACCAGTCATCTGCGAAAATCTCATTTTAAAATCCTGTCAATTTTGATTTATGACCTGACTTAACCTCGGCACGGCTCGAATCCAATTAAGACACAGGCCTGAAGCCCATAACAGACTTCTGGGACCCCGTCCCCTTTCCTCCATTGTTTAAATTCCCCAGTCAGATTTCCCGAGGGTCATTTGAAGGGGTCAGGCCTGTGTTCGTACATAGGTAGGTGAGTGAATGTGTGGTTGGTTGTGTACGTCATGCCGTAGTGGATTACAAAATGTTTCTGCTTTTTGTTGCGATGAGTCAGTAAAGTATAAAAATATTTCTTTCCAGACTATTGTGCGAGGTTTCGCTAAACCAATCTCCAACCAAATACTTCAGAGGGTTGGTTATGATTTAGCTGGATTTGGTGCCAGCACGGGCTCTTGCTCCTAGAGCAGCCCGTAAAATACTTCAGACGAAATCAAACAATTTTTTAGACCCGTAAGAACTAGAAAGAGAATGTGAAACTAATGTATTAATATAGTTACACTATGCAATAACGTCATGTAAAGTAATGTATACATAATTAGCCACGCCCTAAGTCACTAAGCATTGCATTGTAGATATAAATGATAACCCCAGACCCCTCCCCACCCATGTTCCTATTCTCTTAAAATTATAAATGGGATACTGGATATGCAGACAGGCGATGAAACGGACCGTAGCAAGTGGAATAAATAGAAAGCGTACCCCAACTGTGTGTCATTATCCTGTATATATATTATTATATATATACACACACAAACATACATACCTAGAATATAATATAATATATATATATATATAGATATATATATATATAATATATAATATATATATTATTATTACATTTACATATACATATACATGTACACATACACACACACACACAGACACACACACACACACACACACTTGTAGGAAGGGAGGATGTTTATAAGGGGTTATAATGGGTTCTTCCTTCGGAAGATGCATTAGCAATTCTCTCTTAGACATTATAGGTGCCTCACAACACTGAGGGACCTGGGGCAACCCGAACGAGCTGTAAGGACGATATGTAAGAATGACATTTGGCAGTGATTAGAGAAATGCATAGTCGCTATTACTAACAATTTAGAAACAATCCTTTGAGCAACATTGGACAGTGATTAGAGAAACGCTTAGTCACCATTACTGACACTTGGGAAGGTGTATCCTTTGAACGACATTTGACAATGATTAGAGAAACGCTTAGTTGCCATTACTGACACTCGAGAAACTGAATCCTTTGAGCAACATTTGACAGTGATTAGAGAAACGCTTAGGAACATTACTGACACTTGCGAAGCTGTATCCTTTGAAGGACATTTAGCAGGGATTAGAGAAACGCTTAGTTGACATTACCGACACATGGGAAGATGTATTCTTTGGAAGACATTTGGTTTTGATTTGAGAAATACATAGTCGACATTACCGACACTTGGGAAGCTGTATCCTTTGAACGACATTTGGCAATGATTACAGAAATGCATAGTCGGCATTACTGACACTTGAGAAACTGAATCCTTTGGACGAACGAATGGCAGTGATTACAGAAACACTTAGTCGCCCTTACTAACAATTTAGAAACTGAATCATTTGAGCAACATTTGACAGTGATTAGAGAAACGCTTAGTTGACATTACCGACACTTGGAAAACTATCCTTTGAACGACATTTGGCAGTGATTAAATACCAACACTTGTGAAGCTGTACCCTGTGAACGACATTTGGCAGTGATTAAAGACACGCTTAGTCAACATTACCGACACTTGGGAAGCTGTATCTTTTGAATGACATTTGGCAGTGATTAGAGAAATGCTTAGTCAGCATTACCGACACTTGGGAAGCTATATCTTTTGAACGATATTTGGCAATGGTTAGATAAATGCATAGTCGACATTACCGACCTGGGAAGCTGTATCCTTTGAACGACATTTGGCAGTGATTAGAGAAATGCATAGTCGACATTACCGACACCTGAGAAGCTGTATCCTTTGAATGATATTTGGCAGTGATTAGAGAAACGCTTAGTTGACATTACTGACTCGTGAGGAGCTTTTTATGCACTCTTGAATGGTATTACCAACTGCGATTAGGTGTGAGAAAGAAAATAGGCTTTGGTTAGCAATGCCGTCTGCAGTTGGATGGAGGGCAACTGTGAATAGGTCTGTGTGAAGCACTGTAGGCATTACTGAATGGTGTTTGCAGTGTCCGTCCCTTCGGCCCCCAGCTGCATCCACTTATGAGCTTTTTTCCTCTAAGCTCCATTCACACTTCTTTCCCGTAATTGGTTAGTGCTGTCAGTGCA
The DNA here is from genome assembly GCF_015104395.2 of Macrobrachium nipponense. Classification (NCBI taxonomy): domain Eukaryota; kingdom Metazoa; phylum Arthropoda; class Malacostraca; order Decapoda; family Palaemonidae; genus Macrobrachium; species Macrobrachium nipponense. The sequence continues at coordinate 18,781,116 of NC_061100.1, read as the reverse complement.
CCACACAGGATGCATTGTAGGCATTGCTAAAGTTTTTTTGCAGTGTGCCTTCATCCTCTAGCGGTAACCCCGTTGATTCCTTTTACTTTACCTCCATTCGTATTATCTTCCATCTTGCTATCCACCATCTCCCAACAATTAGTTCATAGTGTAACTATGAGGTTTTCCACTGTCACACCTTTCAAATCTACTTACTCTCAGTTTCCTTTCCAGCTCTGAATGACCTTATAGGTCCCAGTGCTTTCCAACAACTCCAAATCCACCTTTCCTCTGCATTATGCATGGATGGGCCAATAAGTGCCCCGGTGCTTGGGTAGGGAGCCCTAGATTAAAAAAAAAATACAAAACAATCCGTAATTGAAAACTACTACTTTTTGCTGATTGGTCAGCTGTGAGTGATGTCACTAAGCTCCTCCCTATTTATACCATGCTCATCATCTTCCAGTTGTCAAAGCTGGGAAGGCAGTCTTTTTAGTTATGTTAACATTGTAACATAGCTAGATCTTGGTGTCTTGTGCCCTGTAAACAGTAAAACATGAGGAAATTTGTACGTTTTCATTGCTTTCCAAGAAATATTTCCGCAGGTGACTTCATATCATCATTTTAGCAGACGAATTTCCGTCAGTTAGGCTTGGAGTAATTATATACATATGCTTTATGTCAATTATGGTTCAATTATAATGACCAGTCCCATTATCAATTTACAATTGCAACTAAAATTAATATTAAATAGAAATAAAGAATTACAATTACCTTTAAAATGTGTAATTAATTAAATTGCAATTAAATTACAATTACAGTTATTCCAAGCCTGCCGTCAATGGACAGGCACAGCTGTTGTAAAGGGGGCGTGGCCTAGGCAGGCAAGAATGTCGACTATAGGGCGTTTATTTTTCTAAGATCGCTGTGGTGTGGCTTGTACAGATATGCGTTGCCAATTTTCATGTTATGGTAATCATATTAGCTTCGTGGAGTCTATTGAAATAGTTTTCATTTCTTGAAATGTGGTTCTTTGTTTGCATCAGATATTTTGGATATATCTCATTTCTTATAATCTTCGTTAAAACCTCAGTTTCATTAATGAAAATGAAGATATGGCATATTTTTCCCCGACAATGCCAGATCTAAGTTTAGGGGGACCTATGATCATTAAGTGGATTTAAAGTCATGGTCAATATCATTAAAGGATACTCGCTCTCGATCACCCACTGTGATAAGTATCAGACAGCGTCCCAATTTTAAGCCTCTTCTGCGCACCTACGTCATCTGAGGGAGCGCGGTGGTGAGAACCATTAAGAACGTAGGTCTAACACACCGTCAAGAATCTTTTTAGAAGAGAATGTTTCTGATAATGTGATCTTTCAAGTGTCAAAAGAATGTAAATAAAACAACATTTGCATTTTGAAAATATTTGATTAAGTTACAACTTTTTATGTTTTTTCTTAGTGCCTCCCTGCATGGTTGCCCTTGACGTTTTCTATACTTTATCAAATTATTACGATATCTCATTCGAAAATATACGGATATCTTTACATAAAAAGCTACAACATCGTCAGGAACGTCAATATTAGACTTTTTCAATTCAAAGCAAAGCTTTTTGAAACGTTTGCCCTCATGAGTGCTTTTCCGCGTTCAGCATTAAAGATCTTCCGCATTATTACTAACTGAAAAAAAAATGACTAGAAGGTCATGCAACTCCCCCCTACTTACACAGTCTATCCAAGTATCACTCCTTGGTACTTCTTTATTCTTATTTCCTAACTCAGGGTATTTCACACAAAATATTTTGACAATATATCCCCCAATGTATTTAAGAGCCACCTCCTCAATTACTCCCTCGATATCTTTTTTATTTCTGTGTTTGCTCTCAAAACGTTTTCTTCCTCATCAAAACATCTTTTCCTAAATCAAAATTTAAATTTCTAAACATCTGTGTTGTTAGTCATATTTCTAATGCTAACTCCCTTTCCTTTGTTACATACTCACCTTCATTAGGAGATTCAAGGGATTTTTCAACTGAGGTGATGTTACACTTTTCACTTATCACCTTCATTTCCTTCCCTAACAACAATTTTTTATGCCTGAATTTAAACTTTACTGCATTTGGATGATCATGGTGATCATCCATGGCCTTATACACCCAAAGAAATGTTCAATGCAATATTGATTTAATCTTTGTGTCAGCAGGTAGCCAATACTATGAGAGGCTTTTAACAATAAATAATGCAATGGTGGATTTACATGAAAAAAAATATTCCTTTCTCCAGAAGGAATATATATATATATATATATATATATATATATATATATATATATATATATATATTTGCATTAGGCCTTTTAACTCTTAAAACTCATTAACTCGACGACCTTGAGCAATGTAATTTACCTGTTTGGTTTTCTACATCAATACCAAAAGCAGTGCTTTTACCAGACTCTCCATACATGCATGAGGAATTCATGGTGTCGAGCCAGTCATTCGTTATTACAAGAATAAAATCTGACGTTTCACTCCAGTTTTGACACTTCAACAGTCTCCTTTCGCCTAAATATTTTTTTCTGAATTGGCACATGTCTTTGTTGACCCGTTACATTTAGTAAATGAACTTCATTGATCTTATATGCCCCTAGTCTGTTTTGGTTTTACTAAGTATTTCTCGTATGCCAGAAGCTGAAATACACTTCTTTATTAAGGAAAAAACCAGTCAATAAACTATTTCTTAGTAATTTGACTAAATGGGGAACATCAGAGAACACGACGTTAATTCTGTCAGCACGACAAGAGGCATGTACCCACTGGTCTTTGTATGGCTTTTATTTTGGAAAACGATGGTATTTTATATTGGAAGTTTTCGTTTTTTCACGTGTATTAGAACAGACAAATACTGCGCAGTTACTTGGCATTATCATTAGTAGAATGAATGAATGAATAAAAAGATTTATGGGCACACAGCAAGTCCTATAGTCTACCTCAAGACTACGTGTAGCATATAGTTTTGGTTAACCGCGTGTGAGAGACCAGGGCGCGTGACGTCACAGTATTGGTGATTCACACCCAAAGCTGCGTGCTGGCTGACCTATTGTATCTAGACAGCCCAAGTGACTCCCGTAAACTTCTTCACCCACCACCTGAGGCCAAGGAAATAGTCTATAATGTCCTGAAATACTTCATTTTATAAAAACATCATGAAGGTCCTTTAACTGATGTTTCGAAGGCAATCCAGAGAACATTTGAAGCAACAAAAGTGCCAGAAATGACTATTCGTAGACTTGAGAAGTAAGAGAGGCGGGAAATATAGTGGAATCTCCAGTGTTTCAAAAAAAGAAAAGAGCAAGTGAATCCTGTGACTGACTTGGATGATTTTGATAGAAATGTTATGCAGAGAAGGAATGAGCGTTTGTCTTTTCTAAGGGGATAATAGATCGATTGACTTATGAATTTATGTTTCAAGTCCAAACACCGGAGCCAACAGGCCATTCAGCGCATCTATAATTATAGAAAGAGAAAGAAGAGATAGCTAAACAGAATCGGGAATAAAAAAAAAAAAAAAAAAAAAAAAAAAAAAAAAAAAAGTTAACAGGGAAGAAGCAAACCTTTTTTCCCTCGACTCCCAAGGTCTAAAGCGAATCAGTAGTATGCGCACAATTTATTAAACCGGTTTCGCCGAAGATCTTTGCCGACTCACGTGTAAGGTGGATCTCGAATCGATACATTTGCAACTGTTTTTATCTTTCAATTCCTCCTCCAGTGATCTATTGTAAATCGATAAGCCGAAGCTGAAATTGATTGGAGAGAGAGAGAGATTACGTGGTAACACCTGTGAGAACCACGACGTAGTTGATTAATACACGTGGTGCAACAGTGTTAGTTTTCGCGTATCGACGACGGTCGCTATAGGTTTGTTAAACTCCTCTCTCTCTCTCGACTCCGTGTAGTGTCACTCTTGAGCAGTGGAGTGAAAGGGCGTTCTTTGTAAAATCAGCTGTTTATTAGACGCAAGATGGCCTAGACACCGACTTCTTTCGCATAGAAGATTGTCTCGATATGTTGGTGAGTAATTTTAAAACCTTGACGAAGATTACCAGGGGCAGACTTTTTGCATGCAATCCGCATGAAAATGGGTGTGTCTGCTTGTCGTTGTGCATATCGCAAAATTCTTGCTTGGTCTAAGGAAGTGTCTAAATGGAAGTGGGTGTTCAATCGGGCCAGCCGTTTAAAAGTATTATGCGCCTTAATACGTTATGCCATAAAGGCTGTTACGGTTCAAGCAATTGCATGTATGCCTGTTAACCATGTCTATATTGTGTGGTCGACAATTACATTTTGTGTGTTGTTGACAACGGCGTATCCATGACGAGGAGTTAACACGAACTGTGTGGCTCAGTGTTGACGCTGAACACGAGCATTGGTCTAGTATGCTTGTGGCGGAAAAGAATAGTTGGATTGGACTAAGTCAGTAAGTCGATTTATGCTAAACAAGGTCCCTTTTTGCGGTTTCAAAATGACGGGGCGGCATCTTTCGACCCATTTCATTGCTAACGAGGATAACACACCAATATCATTAGTAAGTACCACAATTAAGTACTTTCACATACTGAGTGGTCCCTGTAGACTTGAACGCAGATGAGAAGTCGCTATGTGGCCACGATGAGATACGATGAGTGTGTTCCTCCCCCCCCCCCCTCTCTCTCTCTCTCTCTCAAAATCTAGCGAGTACTCACTTTTTGAGATACAGACCTCAGAGGACCGCTTTGTGTTACCTCGTTTCTACAGTTTACTTGCGTAACTTTTAGAGTATGGAAATAAAGTTTATCAGATCATTTTATATTCACCATTCACAGAAACTGAAACACAGGCAAAATGAAATAAAGTGGAAGGATATTGAAACGCGTTTGTTGAATTTAAAGTTGAAATTGATTTAATAAAGAAAGGTTAAACGTATCAAAGAGTATTAACGTAAGAAACTAATGAAATTAGTCACTAATGACCGACGGGAACTGACTGACAAAGTTTTATGAACATAAAAAAACTATAATTACCATAACATTTACTTTCAATAATAATATATTAATCGTCTCATACTAAAACATCAAACTACGCTTTTACGATTTCACCCAATATTACTTGTAAACCTCACATTTCCCCCTTAAAGGGCCTCTGTTTCCATACGGTCGGACATAATTATTTGCTTTGTTCTTTACATGTAGACACTTAACCCCACCCCCCATCCTTCTTACCACCAATCACAAGCCTATACCCCCCCCCCATCCTTCTTACCACCATCACAAGCTTATATAATTAGACCCCCCCCCCGCCCCCCCCCCCCGCCATGAAAAGATCATGTTCGTTTGTTTTTTATTATTAAAATGCGTCATCAGTTTCCACGTATGAGTGAAATCTCTGATTCTTCCGACCAATCACAGATCTTATCATTCACATAAATGCAAATACCCAAATTGCGTGTTATTACTTAACAAGTATTCGAAGGGTGAACACACATCCCCCTCTGCATATTCTCAAGGTAACACAGTTTCACTATTAATTGCGATAATACTTCTCTTAACGTATATTTTCGTTTTATGGTACTAACGTATATTTTCGGTTATGGTATTGTAAATAATCTTTTTTATTCTGTCATTACGAAATGAAGACTCGCGAGTTCACTGTTAAAGGAAACTACCATTGTGCTTTAGTCATTGTTCAAACCTTATTCTAGTTGGTTGCAGATTTATATCATATTTCGGTGGTTTGTCGTCGAAGAATTTTGTTTATTTAGTAAATTCGCATTCGGTGTGTGAGATGGTCTTATTTTGGTAGGAAGTTATACCTCGAGTTATCTAAACGACTGGTTACGCCACTTTACGAAGTTATCCGAGCGACTAGTGACGTCACTCCCCCCCCTCCCGGACCTTGTGAAGTGAGCAATGAAACGTGGTGGTGGAAATTTTAAGTGAACGGTTTGTGCTATTACCTTGGAAATTGATTTTTCCTACAGTTTTAGTGTTTTTGGTGATGCTGTAGTAGTAGTCTTGTGATACTGTTATATATGTCCAATTCTCTACCTAACAACTAACCCCCACTCCCTTATACCAGCTGGTACCTTGTGCACCCGGCACCCCGAGTCAAGGCCAACAGAATTCTATTGGCATTGCCCCGAGTGGTGCAGCCATGTCCTCGAACATAAATGTATTATTTCGAGTTTATTCATAAAACACACACACCAAAAACTACGTGAAACCTATATCATAACCACAAATCATCACATTTGATTATAACTCAAAGTTGGGCAGGTGGTTCAAATGCAGGTAGGTCTATCGCAAATTCTTCCTTCGTATGAACCCACAGCTCTGAGACGAGCGTCCAACAGACTCCAACTGCCGCTAAAAACAATCTGGTTCTGGTCTGCCGCGGCGTGCCGAATTCCATCGCATTCAATCCATTCACGGGACGGCGCGCATACGCCGTGTGGGACCACTCGTATTTGAATTATGGCAGTTGATAAAGACGCACAAAACGCTTAGGCCAAGGCCCCACCGAAGCTGTCGCGTGCGTCCAACACAAGCGTTTTGTGCGTTTCGATCAACTGTTATAGTCCAAATACGAGTGGCCCCACACGGCGCATGAGCTTGCGGGGGCGTCAAGTGCGTTGCCGGGCTGGACGCACAAGGAACAAATGTTTTGTTTTCGCGCGTCGGCGTTCGTCTCCGAGCTGGGGTCCACTTGAAGGAAGAAATTGAGGTAGACCTACTAACCTGCATTTGAGCCACCTGCTCAACTTTGAGTTTTAATCAAATGTGATGATTTGTGGTTATGATAGAGGATTCATGTATTTTTTTTTATTATATTCTAATGGATACATTTGTGTAAATAACTTTGTTTCAGAGGTTACTGTATCAAAGTGTTCGGTTTACACACACACAATCTTCGCATCTTAATTTCTGTATTAAATAAAATAAAGTGCAACTTTACAAATTTCGAAATCAGTAATCCTTCCCTCAGAGTTACTACAAGTTTCTTACGTTGATACAGATCTTCTGTAATTGATATTCGTGAATTAAGTCAAAGGTTATCTGCGGCATCCGACAATATTAAAAAAACCTTGTCTGGTCGCTGTCGTAACTTATGAAAGTGTTGCATATTCTCCACCCTTTCCTCGTTCTCAATTTATGTCGAGTCCAGATTTCCTAAATTTCAACGCCTCTAATTTGGTTGACAACAACGAGTCAGAGCAAAACCCCGCGCGCTCCCCTACATGAAGGGAAGTGCTGCTGAAGTTTGAACTGTCCGTTTTGTAACCGTCACTCGTTTGTCTGGTTGGCAGGGTTGCCATTCGTACGATTGAACATCCTCTGGTACGATGCTAGATCCAACTATCGCACATTTTATACGATAATTCTGGTATTTGTTTATTTTCAGATGATTAAAAGGCATTTTTTTTTCAAGATTAAATGTTTCTAATTAAAGATTATGAAAATATAAAGTGACAATTTCCCTTAGGATATGTAGAGTACTCCTTTTATCTGATGATGACTGAAATGAAACTTATCTAATTTGACCATGAAAAAAAGTAACATAGGTGTGCTCTATAAGTTTATATATATAAGGCATCTTGATGACATCATTGTAATGGAATATAATGATAAATTTATAATGATGTTCAATCCGGCATCATTGCCATAAATGTAATAATGACTAGACCTATATCTTTGGCCAACTAACACTTTTAGTTATATGATCGCAAGTGAACTTAAAAAAATAATTATCACTGTATTGTATCATTGAAATTACATAAACTATTTTTTTTAGAGTAAAGAAAACTGGTAACGTATCCTGGACCCATTTAATTTTAGATGAGAATTTAATTAACACTGCATTATACAATTTCTCACTTTCATCGTTGTTATATATATATATATATATATATATATATTATATATATATCATATATATATTCTAGCTTATATTCTAGGTCTTGGTTTGCACATGAATCAACGGTCAGCGTTATGCATCTGATAAACATCCAAACGCATCCAAATACCGTCGTTTTCCAAAAGAAAAGCCATACAAAGACCAGTGGGTACATGCCTGTTGTCGTGCTGACAGAATTAACGTCGTGTTCCCTGATGATCCCCATTTAATCAAATTAGTAAGAAATAGCTTATTGACTGGTTTTTTCCCTTAATAATGAGTTTATTTCAGCTTCCAGCATACGAGAAATACTTAGTAAAGCCAAAACAGACTATGGGCTCGCACATAAGATCAATGAAATGCATTTAAATGTAACTGGTCAACAAAGACAGCGCGTTAGATTAGCAGTGAAAATGGTGTCTACATCATGTGCCAATTCAGAAAAATATTTAGGCGAAAGGGGACAGTTGGTTGAAGTGTCAAAACTGAAGTGAAACTTCCGATTTTGTTCTTTTAATAATGAATGATTGGCTCAACATCATGAATTCTTCTTGCATGTATGGAGAGTTTGGTAAAAGCACTGCTTTTGTTATTGATGTAAAAAAACAAACAAGTAAATTAAATTGCTCAAGGGTATCGAGTTGATGAGTATTATGAGTTAGAAGTCCTAATGCAAATATATATATATATATATATATATATATATATATATATTTGTATGTATGTATGTAGTATTGTATGTGGGTATGGGTGTATATTTATCTAATAATATAATATATATATATTATATATATATAATCTATATATGTATATATATATATATATGTATGTAGTATTTAGTTTAATAAATATATATATATATATATATATATATTATATATATGTATGTTATAATGGTTATATATATATATGTATATATGTATTGTATGGTATGTATTTGTATAAGTTGATAATATATTCCATTCTGGATTAATATAGAGATATATATAATCTCATATATATAGTAATATATATATATATATCATCCTTCTGGAGAATATATATATTATTATTACCCTATATATATATCATATATATTATATATAATTACTATATATTCCTTCGGAGAGAGGAATAATTTTTTCATGTAAATCCACCATTGCTTTATTTAATGTTAAAAGCCCCTCATAGTATTGGCTACCTGCTGACACAAAGATTGAATCAATATTGCCTTGAACATTTCTTTGGATGTGTAAGGCCGTGGATGGTCACCGTGATCATCCAAATGCAGTGCATCTTAAATTCAGGCATAAAAAAGTTTTGTTAGGGAAGGAAATGAAGGTAATAAGTGAAAAGTGTAATATCACATCAGTTGAAAAATCCCTTGAATCTCCCAATGAATGTTTCAAAACAAAGGGAGTTAGCATTAGAAATATGTCTAACAACAGATGTTTTTGATGAGGAAGAAAACCTTTTGACAGCAAACACAGAAATTGATAAAAAGATATCGAGGGAGAAATTGACGGAGTAGGCTATTAAATACATAGGGGGATATATTGTCAAAATATTTTGTAGGAAATAAGAATAAAGAAGTACCAAGGAGTGATACTTGGATAGACTGTGTAACTGGGGGGGGGGGGGGAATTGCATGCTGTACACGGGAAAGCATTCATAGAGGGCAACGTTGTTTTAAAAAGTTTTCCTTTGAATTGTAAAAGCCTAATATTGAAGTTCCTGACGATGTTATAACTTTTTATGTAAAGATATCCGTATATTTTCGAATGAGATATCTTAATAATTTGATAAAGTATAGAAAACGTCAAGGGCAACCATGCAGGGAGGCACTAAGGAAAAAGATAAAAGTTGTAACTTAATGAAATATTTTCAAAATGCAAATGTTGTTTTATTTACATTCTTTTGACACTTGAAAGATCACATTATCAAAAACATTCTCTTCTAAAAAGATTCTTGATGGTGTGTTAGACCTAGACTACGTGACTGCAGGAATTCTCGCTTGGCTGGTACACGTATACACAGTTTCAACATGGCTGTACAATACACGTATCTATCCAGTTCAACCCACTCGCATCTTTCTTCGCCTCTGATTATATAGAAGTTATTAATGTGACGTCACTAGGTTCAACAACCGAGACACGTGTCCTCTCTTCTCTCTCTCTCTCTCTCTCTCTCTCGTTTTCTTTCTCTCCTCTGTCTCTCTCTGACTGCTTATTCATAATCACGTTTAATTATACTGTTGTTATTGTTATTATTATTATTATTATTATTATTATTATTATTATTATTATTATACTTTTGATATTGATAATATAAAATAATGATGATAATAATAATAACAACCACCACCAACAACAACAACAATTAATAATAGTAATATCAGGAGTATTACAATAATAATAATAATAATACTAATAATATTGCTATGATTATTATTCTTTTATTCTTGATACTATTATTATTATTATAATTATAATTATACTATATTATTGTTTTTATTATTATGGTTATCATTATTATTATTATTATTATTATTATTATTACCGTTATCATATATGATTGAGGCGATTTATATTTATACAATGGTGACCTCTCAATAATCATATCTGGAAATTTAAGAAAAAAAAAAAATGCTAAGGTGCAAAATTGACCAGACGACAAGTTGGTGTGAGTTAAAATAGGTGGTTGTTGTTGTTGTTGTTGGAGATTAAGCCAGCCTTGTGCTGGCACGGGCTCTTGCTCCTAGAGCAGCCCGTAAGACCATAGGTTCAGCCTAGGACCTCTTTTGAACCTATTGACGTCATGGATGCGCAAACGACAAAAATTTCAAGCGGCCGTGGGTTGACCTGGTATTCTATTGGCCTTGGGCTACACGTACGCCTGCCTTGGTAACGTAAATCTGGCAGCTCTACTGGTTGGGCCACTCTCGCAGAGACGGACTTGCTCATAGACCGATAGCCGTGTTGGACGCACGCGACGCGCCACGACGGATTCGGTGGGGCCCACTATTAGTTTAGAAATGTGTGTATAATATACACACACATGTATATTTGATAGCATGTGCTTTAAAAAATCATTAGTAGATGCACGTGACTCATTGTAAAAGGAATACACGGGAAAATGATTGGTGGTAAGTTCTCGGTACTGTGACCTGTCTATTATTATCCTGTGATTCACACACACACATATGTATATGCATATATATAGTATATACATGTATGTATGTGTGTGTGAATCTTAGGATAATAATAGGCAGAAGGTCACAGTACCGAGCACTTACCACCAATCATTTTCCCGTGTATTCCTTATACAATGAGAATGAGTCACGTGCATCTACTATGATTTTTTAAAGCACATAATATCAATTATACATAATATGTGTGTGTATACTATACACACATTTCTAAACTAATTCAAAGAGAGAGAGAGGGGACCATTTTTATAACTCTCTCTCTCTCTCTCTCTCTCTCTCTCTCTCTCTCTCTCTCTCTATATATATATATATTTATATATATATATATATATATATATATGTGTGTGTGTGTGACTGGAGGATGATGTAACATGTCGCAATCATCTTGTGTGATCGAACTCCCTTATAGAAGCGATACACGTTCCGAACTTAAGATCCCATGACCAAAAACAGCAGAGGCTTACTGCCACACCTATCTACTATGCTTTAAGTAAATATCCTCTTGAGTTCTTGTATAACATCGTCTGTCCATACTTTACCAGCGGACAGAAGGAAGTACTCGAAATATGTAGTAAATATATATATATATATATATTTATATATGATGTTATGTTATGTATGTTTATATATATCTATCTATCATATCTATATATATATATATATATATATATATATATATATATATATATATTTCTAAACTAATAATTGGCGTGTTAATGTGGTAAACAAAACTGAATAACCAGCCATCTTGTGTAATACTAGTAAGCCTATAGGCCTTAGGCAAAAGTTCTATAACAACTTGAAATATAAGCTCTTCTTCTGATCAAAAATATAAACAGTGAGCAAGAAAAGATAAGTTCTGTTCGTGATCTGCAACTTAAGGAAAAAACTAACATAGATTTGGGTATTTCTACAGAAGCAATCCGCGGTGGCTTAGACTATGGCAATTGACTGATTCCTATGTTATTTGAGTTACTGTACAAGATTTAAAAGTAATATCCATTCGGGCGACTGTAACTAAGCAGTAATTGACCTTTGAAAGTTACATAATAGCCGCACCAAACTCAAAGGTATATTAAAGTTTAGTTCCAACCAAACGAAAAAAATATTCCTTACAACCCTTGTAAAGCAACTAAAATAACATAGAAAATGTCAATTGCCATAGTCTAAGTCACCGAAGAAAACGGTCATATAGGAAGGTACCAAGTATTCGTTACGGTGAAGGCAACTGTAAACACGCCGCCATGTTTTAAATTCCCCCAACCACCACGGAGCATATGTTCACTAAGGGGGGGGGGGGGGGGGTACGCACAGGGGTGGGCGGGGTAAGGTTGGAAGGTACGAGTTGTCTTAGCAGCACCCCACTGAATAGTAACATACCTTGACGCAACTTTCGGCGAAAGCCTAACAATCACTTTCCTAAAACATAATAATTAAGAATAATGTTTGGACCTTACCTTAAAGGGGTGGAGGGTACAAAGCAGCAGCTGCTTTTAAGAATGCGTGGAGGCGGGTCTTGGGTTCCTCAAATGCAGCTTGAAATAAGCAACAGCCAAGTACCCGACGAAGTTATACATTCTCCTCCCGTATCTTGGAGTCGACTGAATGGGGGCAAAAGACCTGCTTTCTCAGGAGGCCATGGTCCTGGCAAAAAACCGATTAGTCGATCATAATTACCTGAGTAAAAGGCAGAAAAATCTTTGTAACTCGTGTAACAATTGTTACATGAAGTTGGCAAAGAGTTCCTGGTGAGGGCTGGGGCGAGCGTGAAGTAGATGCAGCAGTGGATGTCATGGCGGCAGATTCAACAGTGTTGGAGTTCTACAGTTAGGAGGTGGCAGGAGGCCAGACCGTAGAAAACAGGGTAGGAGAGGTGGGGTGGAGTAGTAAAAATGCTTTGATGCTATTGGTTGAGGCAGGGTGGGGCTGAGGTAAATGAACAAGCACTTAACAAGATAAGTTTGGCAATGTTAAGGGTAATAAAAGTAAATGGGTAGTTAAGGAACAATAAATGTCAAATGTGGGATGGGTTTCAAAAAAAACAATTTTAAAATGGTGGGGGAAAAAAATAATCCAAAATACATATATAACGGGCCCAGGAGGGGGTGGGATTTAAGTCCTGGTGGTAAATGTGTAATAGGGCCTAAATACAAAAGACCAAATTAAACATAGGTTAGCATATAAACAAAACTAATTAAACTTGTAGGGGATGTTGCCTGACCAGGGGTGGGGTTGGGCCTGCTGTAACCCCCCTTAAAGAACCAAACCAACCTAACAAAATAACCTAACCTAGCAGGGGATGTAACCTTACTAGTAGGGAACTTAACCTAGTAGGCAATGTTGCCTGACCAGGGGGGATTTACCCCCGTACCCCCCCCTTAAAGGCCTAACCTACCTAGTAAGGAATGTAACCTAACCTAACTAGTAGGGAATATTGCCTGACCGGGGGCTTCGCCCCCCGTACCCCCCCTTAAAGGCCTAACCTAACCTATAAGGAATGTAACCTAACCTAAACCCTAACTAGTAGGAAACATTGCTGACCAGGGGGGCTTCGCCCTCCCGTACCCCCCCTTAAAGGCCTAACCTAACCTAGTAAGGAACGTAACCTAAACTAACCTAGTAGGGAAATACTAGGCCTAACTAAACCAAGTAAGGAATGTACCTAACCACCTAACTAACCTAACCAAGTAGGAATATTGCCTGACCAGGGGGGCGGGGTGGCTTCCCCCCGCCCCCCCGTACCCCCCCCTTAAAGGCCTAACTAACCTAACCTAGTAAGGAATGTAAACCTAACAACCTAACCTAACCTAACCTAGTAGGGAATATTGCCTGACCAGGGGGCTTCGCCCCCTGTACCCCCTTAAAGGCCTAACTAACCTAGTAAGGAATGTACCTAACCAACCAACCTAACCTAACCTAGTAGGGAAACATTGCCTGACCAGGGGGCTTTGCCCCCCACCCCCGTACCCCCCCTTAAAAGGCCTAACCTAACTAGTAAGGAACGTAACCTAACCGAAACCTAGTAGGGAAATACTAGGGCCTAACGTAACCTAGTAAGGAATGTAACCTAACCAACCTAACCTAAACCTAACCTAGTAGGGAACATTGCCTGACCATGGGGCTTCGCCCCCCCATACCCCCCCTTAAATTTGGCCTAACCTAACCTAGTAAGGAAACGTAACCTAACCTAACCTAGTAGGGAAATACTAGGCCTAACGTAACCTAGTAAGGAATGTAACCTAACCTAACCTAACCTAGTAGGGAATATTGCCTGGACCAGGGGGGTTTGGGCTTGGCCCCCCCCGTACTCCCCCTTAAATTAAAGGCCTAACCTAACCTAGTGTAAGGAATGTCAACCTAACCTAACCTAGTAAGGAATGGTAACCTAGCCAAAACCTAACCTAGTAGGTAACCGGGCAAGTAGGGAATGTAACCTACCACCCCCCCCCCCCAGTATCCACCCTTGAAGAACTAACCAACCTAGCCAAACCGGGTAACCCCCTTCAAGGAAGTAAAACTAGTAGTTAAACCAACATATAACAAACTAAACCAACTAAGGGTATGTTGCCTAACCGGGGGATGGGATTCGGCCCCCAGTAGTAAAATGACATATAAAAACCTAACTTTGATGGGTGTGGAAGTGTGTAAAATGTAAAAAGTAACCAGACATAACTGCATAATAGTAAGGAAACTGGAAGGGAGGTGTAAATTGTAATGTCTGTAAAAGTGTATAATGGAATATATTTAAATGTAGGTTTTATAAAATAATGGCAAACTATATATTTAAATGTTATATATTTAAATGTAGGTTTTATAATAATAATGGCAAACTTTAATCTAGATATTGGTATCGGTGAGAAATGCATTGTAAATGGTGTAACGTAAAGAGCCAGTCGTGAATACTGGAAAGGGGAGGGATTGACTTGTGTATAAATGATATAGGGAGTGTGTATGTAATATGCAACGCAATGTGCAATTTCACGTAACAGGTAGGTAGGTAGGTATCGAAACGTCCTAAAACTGAGTTCTATATCAACACGTAGGCATTTTTAGGTGTCTGTCCTCAATTATAACATAATATTTCAAGTTATATATGGTGAAATGATTAGGTGGGGATATTTCAAAACAGTTATTATACAAATACTATGGAAAAATGAAAAGGAATAAACACTAGAATTCACATAACATGTTTAATAAACAAATTAGGTAAATGCTTTTATGTAACTCAACGTATGGTTACCAGCCAGGGTTCCCAGATGACACCACTACCAACCAGCCAAAGTTCTACCATGAAACCAGCCAAAATCCCGCCAAATGGAAAATCCACCAACCCAAATAACCGGCAAATATATGTGCGTTATATTTATCTTTATAAATGCATATTTTTTTATCATATATATGCTTGTATTGCGGCATCATAGTTTTAGTTAGATAATATAAACTAATATAAGAATACAGGAAAAAAAAAACGAGAATGAATTGAAATTTTGAAATGAGGCTCGTTCTCTGAGAATCCGGCGGCCTGTTTTGTGGTCGTCTGGTGTGTGTGTGTGATTTTTATTTTAATTCCATCTACATATTTTGCTTAAATGTTACCAAGTTTTTACTGAAAACCTATTCAAATTCCCCAGATTTTCCTGAAAACCTTCAAAAATTCCCAATCTGGGGAGAGATTCCTCAAACGTGGGATCAGTGTTTAGCTCAAATAGAAAGTATTTGAAAACCAGCCAAAATACCACTAACCAGCCAAAGTGAATTTTTACCCACCAAATTAGGAAAAAAAAGCCAAATTTGGTGAGAAACTGCCAAATCTGGGAACCCTGTACCACCCAATCCTTCACTCAGTCCGGTAGCAACTTAGGGGTCATACTGTAACGTGTTTGGCTAAATACATGTATCCCTCCCGTAAACCCCCATTTCTTTCCTCACTAAGCAGTCTGAGTTTAGGCCAAAAGCTCCCTTACAGTTAGCGCATGCGCAGTAGCATTAGCGCATGCGTAGTAGGATTCAGTGTTGTGGTAGTAGTAGTAGTAGTAGACGAATATGGATGTGGAACGGCTCCACTATCGCTAGTTTTGTTATCTCTTATTTCCGCCTGTATTTCGTGTTTTTAAAAGTGATAAATGTGGGAAATACCACAATAGCACGGCAAAATCACCCCCCAAGTGGTTTCTCCCCACCCAAAACCCCGGTTCCCACTGGGGGTCCCCCTTACCGTAGGATAGAGTTAATGTTTTGTCCCCACCCAAAACCCCGGTTCCCAATGGGAATCTCCTTTACCGTAGGATAGAGTTCAAAGGTAAATTAGAGTCGTCCGAATAAATATTACTTCAAATTCTTGTTCAGGGGGTAAAACTGCATAGAAAAACCGCAACTGCCATACTCTGGGCCGCCGCAGATAGGTACACTAGATCTACCTAGATTTGTACTCCCAAATAGTTGGTACTATTGAACGAAGCGCTCATTTACACTATTATAAAGAAGCGCCGTTGTAAAGGCAAAGGCATTGCCTCGACCCATAACCAACCAACCAAGAGGAGATGCAATAACTTCTTAAATAACACTAAAAGCACATAGGAAATACTGTGAACTTCAATTGTTATGAATGACACCGAAAATATTTACAAGATCATCTGAAAGAAGAGTGTAGTAAAATATGTATAGGTTTACTTAGCACTTTGCAAAAAGAAAGAATAAAATATAGTGAGAAATCAGCCGCATACTGAACTAATGACCGGATAAAGAATATTTTGTAACCGGATAAAGAATATTTTGTAGGTTACTTTTGTTCTTGTTCTACAACAACATTGCAACCACATTTGCCACACATATCACTTGTAACCGGATGTAATTACAGTACTGGCTAGCAACTGAGATTAACCAGATTAAGGTTCTGGAAATTGGTCAATCTTTCAGTGGTCTCGGTATAATGCTGTATGAGACACGGCCCATAAAACATATCGTTACTAGACGCACGATTATGGCTAACATGATCCTTAAATATAATAAAAAACAAAAAACTACTGAGGCTAGAAGGCTGCAATTTGGTATGTTTGATGATTGGAGGGTGGATGATCAACATACCAATATGCAGCCCTCTAGCCTCAGTAGATTTTAAGATCTGAGGGCAGACAGAAAAAGAACAGCAAAAGTATAATTATAATAGAACTGAGAGGCAAGAATGGTAACCCCGCGGCAACCGTCCGATCCGAGATATATGAGTTTACTATTGTCAGTTCAGTTGATTAGCTTGCTCTACACGTCAAAATGGAGATTATGATTATCATTTTAGTCGTTTTGACACCAACATTTTCATTGATGAAGTTTTTGTGTGAAACTTTAATTATGTTCTTTCGTTTAAACATGATAAGTTATCTGTATGCTGTGTAATCAGCAGCAATTTAAAGGTGAATATTAAAAGGTGAAAACATGTACCTACATGCTCACTGTAACCATCGTCCACTGTGAGACTCCACTGGCTTTGCAATCAAAATGGCGTTCTCAGCTCTCACAACAGGAGTTGCAGTTGCAAGGTCTCATTTAAAAGGATTCTGCTTGTTAGCATAGGCAGATGTCCCAGTAAGAACATCTGCCTATGCCTATAAGGCTGGTTCTGAAAAAATATTCTTATACTAGTCTATAGCTCTGTACTTCAAGCTTTTAGTAAAATACCCCATTATCACAAAGGTACCATTGACATTGGCAGGAAAAAAATTAATACTAACCTTCAGATATGATAATAGAAAGCCAACTGGCACCACCCTGAAGTGGCCCGTTCAGTCTCTTGATATCTCTGGTTCAGATCTTTACCAATACCAAGTTATCACTGATAGAACTAGTGGACTTAATATTTTTAATGGTATCTGATAAAGTAGTTGACTTTTTAGTGGTATCTGATAAGGAGAACTGACACCATTTGATGACTGCCTATCTGTCCATGTTTGTCATCAAAATACTATACCAGAGAAGTCACTGGCAAAGGTGGGTGATTCTTTTGTCATAAGGTGTCTCCAGTAAGTCTCGTCAAGTGTTAATGGATACGTGACAGTTCTATGTATATAGCAAGCGTTTATATGCAGTTTGCAGACAGTTCAGCGTCTTACTGTTCAGTGTCCAGAGAATCCCTGGATCTTATTATTATTCATAGTCTGTCTTTAACCGAATCCAAATGTGTTTGTGTTTATGTTGTATATATTGACACGAAATTGCTTTTTGTTGGGAATGTTACTGTATTCAATATGATGACTTGATTTGCTCATATGGGATAAGAACATTCACTCTCATAAATGGAATATTCCAGTGTATCATGTGTGTCAGCTGGTACAGACTGTAAAACAAGAGGCTTATTGGGTAGGCTCGAGTACAGCTCTTGATGTCTGTTGGCATACCTTAGTCATTATGATTCCTAGCCTTGCTTGTGCTCGTCATTGCCCTCCTCTTCTTCATCTTAAGGTGCCCACTCCTTGGTGGAGAGCAACATTGGGAGACGTACGCAAAATAGAGGTCTGACTGGTACTCGACCCTAGCCAATGGAGGTCTGACCAGTACTTGAGCCTAGTCCATAGAGGTCTGGCCATTACTTGAGCCTAGCCTAAAGAGATCTAACCAGTACTCGATCCTAGTCAATGGAGGTCTGACCAGTACTCAAGCCTAGCCAATGGAGGTCTGACCAGTAATCGATCCTACCCAATAGAGGTACGACGAGTATGTGAGATTAGCCGATAGAGTTCTGCCCAGTACTCAAGCCCAACCAATAAAGGTCTGACTGGTACTCAATCCCAACCAGTAGAGGTCCAACTGGTACTTATGTCCAGCCAATTGAGGTTTGACCAGTACACAAGCCTAAACAGTAGGGGTCTGACTGCTACTCGAGCCTAACCAATAGAGATCCGACTGGTACTTAGCCTAACAAATAGAGCTCTGACCGGTACTTAAGCCTACCCAATAGGTTTTGGGTTGTTAGTCAGTAACAGCTTAAGTGTGAGATGTGCTGGAGTGCTTCATTTATTAGATCAGTGGTTCATCTACCTAGGAAATTCATAGGTTAACTGGCAGTTATATTGATGTTATATATATATATATATATATATATATATATATATATATATATATATATATAGATATATATATATATATATATATATATATATATTATATATATAGATATAGATATAATATTAGGATTATAGTTTATAATATATATATACTAATATATTATATATATATATAATAATAATATATCTAGAATATTATCTATATCTATATCTATATCTATATCTATCTATATTTATATAAATATATATATATATATATATATATATATATATATATATATATACTATATATATATATATATATATAACAATCCAATAAACTGCCAGTTAACCTATGAATTTCCTAGGTAGATGAACCACTGATCTAATAAATGAAGCACTCCAGCACATCTCACACTTAAGCTGTTACTGACTAACAACCCAAAACCTATTGGGTAGGCTTAAGTACCGGTCAGAGCTCTATTTGTTAGGCTAAGTACCAGTCGGATCTCTATTGGTTAGGCTCGAGTAGCAGTCAGACCCCTACTGTTTAGGCTTGTGTACTGGTCAAACCTCAATTGGCTGGACATAAGTACCAGTTGGACCTCTACTGGTTGGGATTGAGTACCAGTCAGACCTTTATTGGTTGGGCTTGAGTACTGGGCAGAACTCTATCGGCTAATCTCACATACTCGTCGTACCTCTATTGGGTAGGATCGATTACTGGTCAGACCTCCATTGGCTAGGCTTGAGTACTGGTCAGACCTCCATTGGCTAGGATCGAGTACTGGTTAGATCTCTTTAGGCTAGGCTCAAGTAATGGCCAGACCTCTATGGACTAGGCATATATATATCTATATATATATATATATATATATATATATTATATATGTATATTATATATATATGTATATATATATATATATATATATATATATATATATATATATATATATATTATATATATTTAGTATATATATATATATATATATATATATATATAGTATATATAATATATATATATATATATATATATATACACACACACACACACACACACACACACACACACACATACATACATACATATACATATACACATACACATATGTAATTAACAGCTGACCTCACACAAATTGATTGAGGCTGTCAAGCCAATCTCATAGATGTCGAAAAGGAGTTGGAGTTTTTGGAGAACTAGATAAAAAGAGATCCTAACAATAAAGAGTTGAAATGCAAAGATCTAAAGGTGGAACTGGAGGTTAACCCCTCAGTTGCATCAAGAAGTAATAGTTAGAGAGGAGGGACAGCATGCTTGAAGACAGGAAGTGGGAATGGAGGTAAAGTAAAAGGGTAGAAATCGGATTCAGGAATGGGTCGAAGGCACATTTGAAATACCTTTTTCAAATGTCTACGGCACACCACCTCATGCCCGATGGGCCTTGTGGGAAGGCGCTCGCCTGGTAAATGTCATAAATGTGCTGGCAGCATGTCACATACAATATGCAGCTATTACTTTATATTTCTCTAGTGTGTTCAGTGTTGTTATGTCGAAGAGAAAGGCGAAATCGCATTTATCTTTCCTAAATTTACTGGTGGTTTCATTTCCTTTTCTTAAATGTGGTAATTTTATTATGGTATTAACCCCTCCATTTCAATATTTTTTTTTTTTTTTTTTTTTTTTTTACCTTGCAGACGTACAAAATTTCTTTCGCTTTCTGAATATACCTTATGTGAACCATATTAACATTGTTTTAAAAATATCCACAATTATATATAAAAATATATTTGTAAAAATATAAAACAAAGACTTTCGAACACCTGAACGTTGTTCCTCATCAGTGTGACGTTGATGAGGAACACCGTTCAGGTGTTCGAAAGTCTTTGTTTTATATTTTTACTTAGAAATATATTTTTATATATAATTGTGGATATTTTTAAAACAATTTGTTTTCACGGAACTGTGAATTTCTTAACATATTAACATTATTATTAATTTCGTTATTGGACCTACATAATTATGAAATAAAGCAAGAAGTTGAGGGTTAGCCCCCCTCCCCCATACAGGGAAGAAACATTGAACTTGTTAATTAGTGGTAGAGTACTGCAAATAACCGATAAACTGACTCAATAAACAGTAAACTAAACAAATAGGATACACACACCTGCAGTAGTAGGTTATTGATCCTGGCTGAGCCTGTTATGTTAAGCATACACACACCTGCTGTAGTAGGTTATTGATCCTGGCTGAGCCTGTTATGTTAACCCTTTACTGCCGACTGGACGTATTTTACGTCAAAATTTTTTGTCTCGTGTGCCGACTGGACGTATTTTACGTCGACTTACAAAAGTTTTTTTAAAAATTCGCGGAAAAATACTTTAGGCCTACCAGCCGAAAACTTGAATCACGCACCTTGGGGGATGCTGGGAGTTCACGGATCAAGGTGTTGTTTTGTTTACAATCGTTACGCAGGCACGCAAGCGCGAATTTCTTTCTTGCCGCACTAAAAAGTATCTGTGACACATCTCGGAAATTATTTCGTCACTTTGACATCATTTTTGTACCATTGTAAATTAGCCGTTACATGAAATATTATATATGAAAATGTGCGCATTTTTATGTAGAATACAACAATAAAATACTCATGAGTGTAGCTATTATCAGTTTTGAGATATTTTCATATAAATAACGATAATTGCCAAAATTTCAACCTTCGGTCAGCTTTGACTCTACCGAAATGGTCGAAAAACGCAATTGTAAGCTAAAACTCTTATATTTTAGTAATATTCAATCATAATTTTGCAACTAATTGGAAGTCTCTAGCACAATATTTCGATTTATGGTGAATTTATGAAAAAACTTTTTCCTTACGTCCGCGCGGTAACTCTTCCGAAAAAAATCATACATGCGATTGTGGTAATGTTTGCACCATTTTAAAATTAGCCGTTATATAAAGTTTTATATATGGAAATGTGCGCAATTTCATGCACAATACAACTAAAAACAATCCATGGTTGTAGCTTTTATCAGTTTTGAGATATTTTCATATAAATAACGATAATTGCCAAAATTTCAACCTTCTGTCAACTTTGACTCTACCGAAATGGTCGAAAAACGCAATTGTAAGTTAAAACTCTTATATTTTAGTAATATTCAAGCATTTACCTTCATTTTGCAAAAATTTTGAAGTCTCTAGTACAATATTTCGATTTATGGTGAATTTATGAAAAAAATAACATTTTCTTTACGTCCCCGTGGTAACTCTTCCGAAAAAATCATACGTGCGATTGTGGTAATGTTTGCACCATTTTAAATTAGCCATTACATAAAGTTTTATATATGAAAATGTGTGCAATTTCATGTGGAATACCAAAAAAAATAATTGAAGGTTGTAGCTTTTCTCATTTTCGAAATATTTGCATATAAATCACGATAAATAGAAAAAAAACCACGTTCGGTCAACTTTGACTCTACCGAAATGATTGAAAAACGCAATTGTAAGCTAAAACTCTTACAGTCTAGTAATATTCAGTCATTTATCTTCATCTTGAAACAAATTCGAAGTCTCTAGCACAATATTTAGATTTATGGTGAATTTTAAAAAGAATCTTTCCTTCCCTCCGCGCACGGATTCTCCGCCACAAATCTCCGAAATGCGTACGTCCCATTCTCGGAATATTTGCTCCGTTTCATATAAGGCATTTCATAGAGTTTTATATATGAAAATGTGCGCAATTTCATGTAGAATAAGACGAAAAATATTTGAAGGTTGTAGCTTTTCTTATTTCCGAAATAATTGCATATAAAAAATATATATATAAAAAAATTCGACATTCGGTCAACTTTAACTCGTACACATATAAGCGAGTTAATTATGTAGCATCCAAAAGCCCCGATTCTTTTACGTCTTATGGGAAAGAAGCCTAAATGTCAGATAAAGGTTATTACGTGTAATATATTAATGTGTTGTGAAGAAGGAGAGAGATGTTTTGCTGCTTGTAGCATTATCATTATTATTCATCCGATTGCACTACAAAATCGTCGCCATCTTTTATCAACATATATCGTTGCTGAATACCCATATGTTTTACATAATTTTGATATTTCTCTTACTTCTCTCCCGTTATACCCTTGTAAAAGTAAAGAGGCCACGTGAGTAATAGCACATGTGCATGTAGGCTTCTAGCTGTAATCCATGGGCTAAATATGTAGTATACTACATATATTTTTAAGGCTAATGTTGTACAATAACCTTGAAACTGTATTGAATTTAGTCTAGGGTGATAGTTTAAGACATGTTTTGGTGTTTCATATTTGGTGTTTGAACTAAAGTAAGCAGTTATAAGCATTGGAATAGTGGGCCTTGGGTGGTTTAACTATTAAAGTAGGCATTTATAAGCATTGGGATAGTGGGTCTTGGGTGGTTTAACTATTAAAGTAGGCATTTATAAGCATTGAATAGTGGGTCTTGGGTGGTTTAACTATTAAAGTAGGCATTTATAAACATTGGAATAGTGGGTCTTGGATGGCTTAACTATTAAAGTAGGCAGTTATAAACATTGGAATAGTGGGTCTTGGGTGGGTTAACTAATAAAGTAGGCAGTTATAAGAATTGTAGTAGTGGATCTCTGGTGGCTTAACTATTGAAGTTGACAGTTATAAGAATTGGAATAGAGGGTCTTGGGTGGTTTAACTATTAAAGTAGGCAGTTATAAGCGATTTTTGAGGGGTGGCAAATATAATGCGGGTATTTACTAGCCTGTTTTTCCTCCTACTGAAGTATTTCTGGTCTTCTGTTAATGAAACCCCTCCAAATAACTCCCGCGGTCCACCACGTGTAATGCTCGCTCTCCAGTCATCTCTATAAATACCCTTTTCCTTCATCGACTCTTCCAAGCCACTGCTTCCCGTCGTTTGCATGCTTAGTGATTGGTTAGATTAATCTATAGGCATTTGGGTGTGATGTTGCAGTGAGTTAGGCTGGGTTGATGATATATTGTTAGGGCTTTAATGCATGCTGTTCCTTTAGTTCATTTGCTACCTTCCTCTTTTACCACCAAATACTTATATAATTTGATTTTATATGTTGTATGTACATGTGTGCCACTTGTATAACTCGTGAACTATTGTTATTTTTTAAGTAAATGTAGTTATTGTTAATGGGGTATAGTTACGCCTTACAATAACTTGACAAAGGGAAAATCAAGGTTAGCACTTCCAGTACTTTTTATTTTTTTTTTTTTTTTATTTTTTTTTTTTTTTTTTTTTTTTTTTTTTTTTTTTACTGTCAACCATTTTATAGCAGTCAGTTGCAAGGCCTTGGCTGGCAAGTACTTAGTATGTATCCTCTGATCTCACATATCGTGATTGTTAAAATTTTATCCAAAAAATTATTTTTTCATATACATCGTGTATAGTCCAAGATGTATTTTCATGTATTTACACTATGCTAGGCTTTCTGTGCCTGTCCCAGTTTCAGTAGATACCATTTATAATGCATATCTCATCTGAGTTAGCTTTTAACTAATAAATAGGCCTAGATGCCAAAGTTCATTAGGTTAAATGCAAATCTTTATACCTTAAATCAGGCTTGCCAACATTATTGTGTTTTGTCTAAGAAGTCGTCCTTATTTCTTATGATAAACTAACAACCACTTACTACTGCGTGCATAAACAACAGCAAGTACGTACTGACAAACAATCAAATCAAGAAACAGCCGTTTGCCTAAGTCAGCTACCAAAACAAATACATATTAAGGGGTGCATTACAGTTACTGACTAGTTAAAGATGTGCCAATTTTCAACAGTGACTTCCATACGTAAGAATAAAATCTAACTTTATTCACCCTTCAGTCAGTGGAGAGGAAAATCTTAAAGTATAACGCTAAATTTAGGGTTGAACCTGTGGCTGAAGAAACTAATGATGTGTAGGCTGTAAAACATTTTGCAAGAGGCAAGATACTAGTGAAATCACAACTTTAATTTATTTATAAATCAATAAAGTAAGTTGCATTCTTAAACCCCCTTATGGATTGATAGTGATCATTCATAAGCTTTGTTCTACTTTTGATAACATATCAATATATGCAGAATGTGCTGTCAATACTTTAACACAGGCATTTTTATGGGTGATTTTATCTTCCTGGATTTTCCATGTTCTGGCTACGGCCTGGTCCCAAGGTAGCCGGTTTAAAGCAGTAGGACTACTGTGGTCCCCCGTATATAGTTGAAATCCGTGAATAGTTGGAACCCGTATGAAAACGCTGAAAGCAGCCTATTTTGTTAGTTAAAATGCAAGAACAACCCACTACAAATTTTTATACCTAGTTTTTTAAAGTTTTATCACAAAAAGTGCATTTTATGATGAAATTGATAAAAAAAACCAGGATTCTGTGGATATTTCTCATAGAAAAATACAGCAAATAGGCGAATTTCCTGCGAATATTGAGTAGAAATGGTGCAGAGAGAAATCTGTGAGTCCACGAATACGTGGCCCTCACTGTCCTTGATCCTTTGCTCCTATTGTGTCTGGATAATGTGGTGCATCCAGATAATCAAGAGTTTAATGTAATACAATAATCATTAATTAGTAGTATTTGGTAATATGTAAATGTTTTGGTGTTAGTTTTTAAACCTGGTTGTTGTTTTGAACCTTTTTCTTTAATAACTTAACCTTTACGTTGATAGTTTCCTTCAAACTAATTATATGTGGATATTGCTTAATCTTTAAATTAACAATTTACTTCCAAGTAAACAAATTCTGGTAGTGAAAATGTTTTTTCATTATATAAATGTAGTTATAGAGATGAATACTATCTTTTTTTTATTACAGGTAAATTCGACATGCACAAGAGAACAACACCTGCTGTATTGCATATGAAGTGACCAGACCTTTTGCTATAGGATAAAGTGGATGACTAACATCATGTCGGCTCCTGAAAAAAAGTGAGGAACAGCTTACATATTTGCCTTTTTATATTTCAGTTTCAGTCACAGGCTCAATTTTCTGTTCTATTGGTGAAATTTCATGTGAACTTTAGTTTAAGCTTTCATACTTGGGAAGAGTCTGGCCTTACACCAATTTTTTTTTTCCAGTACCTTGTCTAGAGCTGGTCCACCTGGCCGTACCTTCATCCTTGACTTTCATTACATTTCCCTCTTAGGGAGTAGTTCTATCTGCATTTCTGGTGATTTGCTATTGTGATCACTAAATGTTGCTTGCAGTGTCCCGTCAGCCCATAGCTGCACCCACCTTTGCAACCTTAAGTCCCTAGGATAGCTGCACCCACCTTAGCAACCTTTTACTTTGCTTTGGTTCCTGCATCCTTTCGTCAGCTATCATTTCATAATGTAACTGTTAGGTTTCAAGTTCCAACACCACAAGCAGCAATCATTTCATAATGTAACCTTTAGATCTTTGTCCCTCATCTTTGTTTTCTGGATCTCGTATTCTTCACGTCCAACCGCTCTGACTCCCTCTCTTTACTGTCCTGAGCACTGACTGGTCGAAAGTGCCCCATTGCTTGACCTGACAACTTAAATTTCATCAATCCAATCCAATCCTTTCATCATCTTTCCCAATATGGTCACTAATCTCGGCTTAGTCGTCCTATGTTAGAGAGGTTCTTGTCAAACGAAAGCAGTTCATGGATTCTTTATTATGGTTGCTGTTCATCAACAAACAACAAACTGAAGTTAGCTTTCTGAAGTTTCCTTAAGTTGGCAACTTATTGCATTACATGACAGAGCTAAGCTATGTGGTGTACATTTCATGTGTCTAAGTCTATCATTGGTTTTAGCTCTCTTGATCTGCTTCATCTGTCTGTGTATTGATAACCACACACACACACACACACACACACACACACACACACACACACACACACCATTTGAGCTACAAATATCCTTTAATATCTAATTCGCTCTACCTCGGAATTGATAATAATTTCGTCCCCTCATGGTATCGCACCACTGTCCAGCAGACAGGGATAAAATCAAGACGACAGTGACGTTATCGATTTAGTTAACTAGTGAGGTTATAAGTTTATACCAATTCTGACCTAAATCACCGTCAAACTCGGTTATTCGTAATTAGAATTGATATCCAAACCCCTCTACCATGTTAGCAAATCGAACGTTTGATGAATGTAGCAGTGTTATGAATAATTATCACATCACTGTGATTCATATAAATCATTCGAGCTACAAATGTCCTTTAATATCTAATTCGCTCTACCTCGGAATCGATATATTTTCATATATGTAAACCGAAGGGGAATTTTTTTTGTTGATAATAATTTTGTCCCCTCATGGGATCGAACCACCGTCCAGTATTCAGGGATGAAATCAAGACAACTGTGACGTTATCGATTCAGCTAACAAGTGAGGTTATAATAAGTTTATACTGATTTTGACCTTACAAATCACTGTCGAACTCGGTTAGCCATAATTAGAATCGATATCCAACCCCCCTCTCCCATGTTAGCACATTCGAATGTTTGATGAACGTCGCCATATTATGAATAATTATCACATCACTGAGATTCATATAAATCATTCGAGCTACAAATGTCCTTTAATATCTAATTCGCTCTACCTTGGAATTGATGTATTTTCATATATATAAACTGAAGGGGAATTTTTTAGTTGATAATAATTTCGTCCCCTCATGGGATCAAACCACCGTCCAACGGACAGGGACGAAATCAAGAATACAGTGACGTTATCGATTCGACTAACAAGTGAGGTTATAAGTTTATACTGATTCTGACCTTAGAAATCACCGTCGAACTCAAGTGTTTGACAAACGTAGCCATATTATGAATAATTATCACATCACTGTGATTCATATGAATCATTTGAGCTACAAATGTCCTTTAATATCTAATTCGCTCTACCTCAGAATTGATATTTTTTCATATATGTAAACTGAAGGGGAATTTTTTTAGTTGGTAATAATTTCATCCCCTCACGGTATCAAACCACCGTCCAGCAGACAGGGACGAAATCAAGACGACAGTGATGTTATCGATTCGGCTAACAAGTGAGGTTATAAGTTTATACCGATTCTGATCTTACAAATCACTGTCGAACTCAAGTGTTTGACGAACGCAGCCATATTATGAATGATTATCACATCACCTTGATTCATATGAATCATTTGAGCTACAAATGTCCTTTAATATCTAATTAGCTCTACCTCGGAACTAATATGTTTTCATATATCAATTCCAAGGCTAAACATGTAACTTGATGCAACATCAAGTCACGGTGCTGTAAAACGCTGTTAACGGAACTGAAAAAGTACTGTAAGATCGAATCAACGTAAGTCGTGGCGCCGTAAGTCGAGGATGCACTGTACAGGGAAACTTGCAGTCTATAGATAAAGGCTACAATGCAATCAACATCATCCTAAAAATACTTTTTCAGAATCAGAGAGTTAACCTACAAGAACGTAAACAATTGTGAATATATGTTTTCATTATCAATATTATCAGGATTTCCCTTATACAATATTGTTGGTTTTATGTCTGTAGTAGGTCTAGAATTTGGCAGTCCAGTTTTTTTGGCCAAAAATTAAGTTGAAATTAATATATATATTTTTTTTTTGCTTAAGGAACCATCACTGAATTGCTGAATGAACATTAGCACTTAAAGTAATAAAATTAGTATAAAATGTTTTACTAGTTCCTTATTCCTTAAGTGTATCAAAGATTTTGTAATTGTAATTGTGTAGTTAGTATATAACAAGTAAATAGTTACTATTTAAATGTTTTCTTCATTTCAGGAAGGTTCTTCAGGCATTGAATATTGTGCGACAAAAGTTTAGAGGGAAACAGATGCTGGTTGCAGATCTCCAATCTGAGAACGCACTTCTGAAGAGACATTTGTTTCTTGGGAACCGGGCAAATGTAGCACAGAACAGTCCGGGCCCAGACTCACGTAGTGTGCCGCTTTCAAATAACTTGGAGGCTAGCACTTCACAGCCCAGTACAAGTTTTCTAGTCTCCAGAGCTTTACGACAGTCAGAACAGTTACCCCCTAATGTTTCTGTATCTGGGCTACAGGTTCGCACTGAAGTGCAGCAAAGCCAAAATAACCAAGTTCAGCTGACACAGCAGCTCCCTATGACCTCCCTTTCACAAGCACAGACATTACCTGCTCAGTCGTCTTTGCAGGTTGCGCCACAACAGCCATCTCTAGCGACGGATTTAGAAGAAATTGAATCATTTATTGTTACAATACAACACCAGTTACAAGCATCGCAGAGTGAAACAAAAAGTTCGCAGGCAGCTGTCAATTCTAGACTAAGTCAGCAACCAATTCATAACTCTGGTAAACATACTGAAGATGTTGAAGTTACATATGTTGCTTCAATGACAACAGTGCAATCCCATAAAAGAACTCAAACCCAGCAGCCATTACCTAAACAAACAAACACTTCTACCAACAATCTCCAGACATTACATTATCCTGCACAGCAGCCTTCTCACAGTCCTCAGGGTCAAAAACAATCACATAGGAATTCAGCTGAAAATCTTCAGTTTCCGCAGCATTCCCTGCTGCGGCATATTGTTCAGAGGTCTCACAACCCTGAGCAAGTACCTAAAAACACAACTCAGAATATTCATGGACCACAGAATTCTTCGCAGCAGCCATTTGCACAAAGGCCTCAGAATCTTCCGCAAATTCATCCATCACAGCATCCTCAGCAACCTCATTTGCAAGGAATCCAACAAGTAAATAACAGTGGGGGTCATATGCATCCACCACTGGGTTCTCAACAGCCCCTTGACCAAAGGATTTGTAATGCCAACCAAATAGAAAGTCCTGCTAATTATAATGTTCAGTCACAACAACAACATCGGAACTGCACTTTTTTTCCGCAGCCATCATACAGAAACAGTAGTCATCATTTTCCACCCACACAGTATTCACCACAGCAACATTTTCAGAGGCCTCAAAATCCTCAGAATCTTCAACCATCACACCATTGTCAGAGTGGCAGATCCACTCAAGACCACTCCATTAGTCAACAAACTCTGCAAAATCCACAAGTTCCACCACCACCAAAGCCAGTACAAATTCAACCGACTCTTGGTCAGGCAAATCAGGCTGCTTTACCAAGTTACCAACACATATTGGGAACATTGCAGAGACCTCAGGAGTCTCCAGATTACTCATACCAAAAACTCAATGATGTTGGTCAGTCTCCACGTTTTCGAGCACCATTGTTGCCCAAGCAAAGGTATCAGCAACCTAATACATCAGCAAGAAATATTCAGGGAGCACCTTCTTCCATCCAACAACTGCCATCAATTCATGGGCTTGAACAGGCACACATTGATCATCTTAATCAGTTTAATGCATCTCAAAGATCACCTAATGGCAGCAATTCTAAAAATATGCATCCAAGTGGTGGTCAAGTTACGAGTACTGTGAATTCTATACCTTCAAAGAACACTTTTTCACAATCCAACTCTCAAGAATCTCCTGAACAGAACAGAGAGCAACAGGTGACTCAAACTCAAACTCCCCCTATAAATGTCCAGGAAAATCGACAAAATCTTCCAGTGACTGGAATGGAGACCACTGAAACAAATATACAGTTGAGAAATCAGCAAAATTCTGGTTCTCTTGCAAAATCATCTACTGAGCTTACTCATTCTTTCAATCAAAATAGGGATCTATCTGATATAAAGTTGCAGAAGAAACAGAGGGAATTTTTGTCACAACCTGGTATACAAAACGTGAGGGACATTGAAGGACCTTTTGTAAATATTATAAAGGAAGAACCATTGAGTGAGATGTCAGAAAATTGTGTGGGAACAAAAATAAGGACTAAGGACTCGCTCGATGTTTCAGAATTCTTTCATCTTGAAGAAATCACTGCTGTTCCTGCTGCCAAGATTTCTCGCAGACCAGAGGTTGTTAGTGGTACTGAGAAGAGGGTTGCCTCTAGAGAATCAAGTTTAGAAAGAAATGTAGATATTCCTCCACATGCTATAATAACACCCCCCCAAACTCCTCCAACACCCATACCTTCAACATCAGGGAGAAGTACATCACCTGTGATGAGCATTAATACCATTCAGGTTATGAAGAAATTGTCTAGTCAGGATTATAACCGTACACAGCAGGTAATGGTTGACTCAGACTTTACCTATTGCAAATTGGAGAAGAATAATGAAAACAGTATAGCCATTTCTAACACTGTTTCACATGTAACTGAAGCTCCCAGTAAAAGTTTGCAGTCTCTAAGTGATATATTTCTTGAAAGGAAAAAATCAAGAGGGCCAGGTAGTTTTTTAAGTAGATCTTTAACAGGAGATATATCAGTTGATGGTTCAGAATTAGAAGGCAACAAATCTACAACCCGAGAAAAATGTTCACAAGAGTCATCAGTTAAATCCTCATCTAAGAACAAGGAAAATGGTCCAAAAGAAATTGCAGGCCTTAAACAGCCCTCCGATCTTCGCGCAGACCTTGCCACTGATTTATCCTCAACCAGTCCAGATAATGCTGGTTGGTTAGCCAAATGCACAGATAAGTCTATCAAACTTTTACGTAACAACAATGTTCTTGAGACAACCAAAAGGCAAGATCAAGAATTGACTTTCAGCTGTTCAGAAGAGGCAGACAAGACACATGAGGAATCACGTGTTTTGTTCAGTAACTCCAAAGAAGTGCAGTCTTGTGTTATGCCAGATAACTCTCAAAAAGAAATTGCAGGTATAGAGGGAGTAGGAACTTCTTCAGAATTTTCAGCTGTAGAATCCTTGGTAGTATTTTCTACTAGCTCATCAACAGTTTATAAGTCTAATGAAAATATATCCCAAAATAAGAAAAATATTGAAGATTCACCGCAGCGTGTTAGGCATAGTTCGGGCAAGAGAAGTTCTAGAGATAAAGGTGAAATATCACGGACTGAATATGTAATAGAGTCTGTAAAATCTGAACCGGTGAATAAGGGTCTTAAGAGTCTTAGTTTTTCTCAGCTAGAAAGTTCTTTGTCGGAACTCAATGGTTTTGTGGAGTATGTGCATGTGACTGATCACCGAGAGGAGCTTGAAATAATCTCACCCAGGAAAATCAAAGGAGCTCGCGATGGTCTGAAAGATTTAGAAGTCAGTCCTCACGCGTCGGATGTCCAGGAAGAAAAGTGGACCATTCAAGAGAGTAGCGTGAATAATGACGACACTGAGAAGAGTGATTACTTTTATAAAATATTTCTTTGCACAGATGAAGTTACTGGGAGGGTCACTAACCCAGAGGTCATTCCTGAGTGTTGCCCAATGTGTTATACGGCCATCTGTCCATCAAGAATCACAGTCAACACTGACACTTTTGATATGGTGACTGTTTGTATAGGCTGTGAGTTAACTATACTGATGAGTTGGATGGTAAAGGCAGACGCAGGCATTAACAAAAGGCGTCCTGGTCCTAGAAGTAGAAGGCGTATTGGCCCAAAACGTCTTAGGTGTAACACTGAACAGTGAAAATCCCGTACAAAGAAATGTTGAGTCTCATTTAATGGATGTGAGGTAAAGTTTCATAAAAGGTGGCAAATATTAAAAAAAGAAAAAAAAGAAAAGAAAAAAAAAACATTCAAACGGTTGTTCTTAACAATGTATTAGTGTTGTTATTGACGAGATGCATTTCTTTTTAAAAAGTTTCACAAAGTTGTCGGTCATGGTAGACTTAATCAGAAATGTAATGATTAACTGGGGGCCATATGCAGCCTGGTGATTTGTAAATACAATATTCTTTATCTGTATCAGATGCTGTATAGTATTTTATACGTACATTTACCAATGTAGTATATTGTGCTGTTTGCCGCAGTGGGGCTCGTGTGATATTATTCCTAGGTATTTGTAAGAGAACTCAAGTTTTGCTCACAGGTGTGCCTATAGGTTCAGTGGTCTGTTTAAGAAAAGAGCCCAAACTGTAAATTTTCTTATGTACGACCTCGACTTCAGGGTATTTCTTTGTTGTAAGACTCAAAATGCCGGTTATGTCGTGTAATTTGATCTTATTGTGCTCTGAGATTATTTTTGTACTTGTTGGTTTTATGTGTATATTTATGTACATTTTTTTCAATAAATAATTATGTTTGAAATCTCTCTCCTCTTGTGCCCTTTAAGTATATTAGTTTTGGTTTTGGTCAGATTTGGAATCTTAACACAACCTGATGATGTAATGATGTTAGTTATATTTTCGTTATTATATTCTTTATCATAGAT
>NC_061100.1:18665243-18742743 GCF_015104395.2 Macrobrachium nipponense | reverse complement strand
AACCCAACACCATGGCGAAAAACGAGGAAAACTTGATTATTTACCATCGTGTACATTATGGGTCTGATACAAGGAGGATTGCTGCACACTACGCGGGATAATAAACAGAGGCGTAACCCCAAAAGCCCCTTACCATAAAATAAGCCTCAGGATATATAGTAAGCCCAACCTTGTAGCAGCCTTAATAATGAAGAACAGCACCGCTCCGGGGGGACCGAAGGAGATGTGCACGAATGTAGTTTACAAATTTACTTGTCCAGAGGAGGTGTGTAAACCTCACAGCCAAAACTACATCGGGCCACACTACAACGACCCTTCGGAGACGTCTGCTGGCTCATAGAAATCAAGGGGCCATCCATCAACATTACATAGATGTTCACGACAGGAAGCCATCTCTACAAGAGCTCATAGAAGGCACCCAGGTCGTACCAGAGAAGACAACTACGGTCGCCTCTTAATAACGGAAGCAGTGAGCATCGCCTATTTCAGAAGCCGACCTTGAACGTCCAACAAGAATCGGACCATATACTCCCCTCCAGCAGGAGAAGGAATACCCAAGCCAACAGGGACCAGACAGCGCGCCCCAATCCACCGAGAACATCGCGCCCCTTGGAAGGCATGAGAAGACCCAGCGTCAGCGAAAGTCAAGTAACATCCTTACTCAGGTCGCTGAGACCCCGCCCAACACGAATCAGCAACCGTTAACCAACGTAGACCATTTTGGACATACACACACACACACACACACACTCAAATTTAAATCATACACATTTATGTATAAACAGAAATTATCTCTTGTACCTTTATGCATGCTATAAAATATATACATATATTTGTACTCCCGTATTTAGATTTCTATATTCATTTTCATTCCTGTATGTAATTTTGTAATTTTTATCTAAAACCAACATGTAACATATTAAATTTTAAACATACATTTAAGGAAACTCTAGCACATGGCATTGTATTTTGAATTTAACCACTGTTTAAACTTTCACTCTTATTGTCGCAGTACATATGTCCTTATATTCTTTGTAACTAAAACAACGCCCTTAAGCTGTTAATCCCTAGACTAACCAGTACCCATACCTCGAGGTCATACCTCCCACACGATGAGATAAATAGGCCGAAAGGTCAGATTGTAAGTCAGTAGTCGCTTGATAATGCCATAAGGCGAAACAGCTGTCGTGACAAAATTCAATAAATGGAAGAAGGAAGTCTGCGTATATTTCACCAGAAATTGACGAACGAGAATCGGAAAAAACTTCGTCGGTATGAAGATACCTGCAAGAAACTTATTGATGCCACTAAAGCAATTGCTTTTAACGAAAATTGTATTAGAGAAAAACTATGCCCTAAAAGTATATATATATATATATATATATATATATATATATATATATATATATATATATATATATATATATATATATATATATATATATATACAATACTGGTAATCTTCTTAGGCACAAAGATATAGTAATTCAGTACTATATATATATATATATATATATATATATATTATATATATATATATATATATATATATATATATATATATAGTACTGGTAATCTTCTTAGGCACAAAGATATAGAAATTCAGTTGTATTCCACAATGGAAAATGAAAAAGGTGTCTCAGAAAATGCCCAACAGTTTCTTCCTCCAATGGACCTCCTCTTGGAGCGTTTATTAAGGAAATACAACTTAATATGTATATATTGTTCAAGATTTTAAGCCAGAACCAAGGAAAATCAAGTCTTTTTACCAAGTTTCATGCATTTTTGTCTATATGCAAGTCGCCCCTTCCAAGTGAAAGCATCCATTCTCTCCTTTCTCTTGGAAAAGCTATCTCTTCTCCTATTGGTTGTTGGAATTACCCCCTACAGATCTGACAATTCAAAAGGACTAGGAACCAGCGGCTCACTCTCAGAAGAACACCAGGCCTAGGAGAGGTCAGATCGCCTCCTGCACCCGTGAAACGCCGCCTTCTCCCCCCCCTCCCCCTTTTGTCTGCTTCCTCATGCTCTCTGGGAAGCACGTTTATTTTTAAAGTTCCATAGTGCATGGAGACATCAAGAAGACCACCAGCCCTCAATATCCAGGTACTGTAAGAGGAGTTCCAGTTCAGCCAGGGAATTGTTTTACCTTTGTCTGTATTTCATTTCTTTTTTTCCATGGCGACTTGTGTAGTTTCTCACTCCCCCATCTAGGCTCAATTCTGTAATTACTCCCTGTGATACCAGTAACAACCCCCTAGTGAATTCATTTTGATGAAATAACAAAAGTAGGAAAATTAAGAAGCCGGGATTTCCCGGGAAAAAAATCTCTGGAATTTTCCCGACAGAAAAGCAACGGGATCCGAGGATCTCGGGAAACAATCATACCCTTATATATATATATATATATATATATATATATATATATATATGTATATATATATATATATATATATATATATATATATATATATATATATATATATATATATACAAAAAAAGCAACGGGATCCGAGGATCTCGGGAAACAAGCCCGTATATATATATATATATATATATATATATATATATATATATATATATATATATATATATATATATACGCAGAGTAACTGCTCCTGAAATAAGATAAAGAATTGGCACATCTTTTTACAAATTGCATGAATATCTCTTACACGATCACATACTTTTGATGAAAGTTGTTCATTACAAATAACAACATTCTTCAATCAAAATGACTGTCTTCAAACGACTCCGAAAAGCATAAACTACATGAAACCTGCCTCTAGGGCTTTCATGTAACGCTCTTTGATAAAATAACAAAAGTAGAAAAATTGAGAAGCCGGGATTTCCCTGGAAAAAAAAAAAATCTCGGAAATTTTCCCGGACAAAAAAGCAACGGGATCGAGGATCTCGGGAAACAATTCCTTGTATATATATATATATATATATATATATATATATATATATATATATATATTATTAACAAAAAAAGCAACGGGATCCGAGGATCTCGGGAAGCAATCCCTTATATATATATATATTTATATATATATATATATATATATATATATATATATATATATATCATATATATACAAAAAAAAGCAACTGGGATCCGAGGATCTCGGGAAGCAATCCCTTATATATATATATATATATATATATATATATTTATATTATATATATATTATATATATATATATATATAAGGGATTGCTTCCCGAGATCCGTCGGATCCCGTTGCTTTTTTTTTGTATATATATATATATATATATATATATATTTATATATATATATATATATATATATATATATAATATACAAGGAATTGTTTCCCGAGATCCTCGGATCCCGTTGCTTTTTTGTCCGGGAAAATTTCCGAGATTTTTTTTTTTCCAGGGAAATCCCGGCTTCTCAATTTTTCTACTTTTGTTATTTTATCAAAAGAGCGTTACATGAAAGCCCTAGAGGCAGGTTTCATGTAAGTTTATGCTTTTCGGAGTCGTTTGAAGACAGTCATTTTGATTGAAGAATGTTGTTATTTGTAATGAACAACTTTCATCAAAAGTATGTGATCGTGTAAGAGATATTCATGCAATTTGTAAAAAGATGTGCCAATTCTTTATCTTATTTCAGGAGCAGTTACTCTGCGTAAAATCATGTGTTTAATCAGTCTTAAATTTTTTCTGGTTAATTTCATTGAATGCTTCTTTTTTTTGCATCATATATTTTGGATATGTCTTTTCCAGTGCCTTAAGAATAACTAAATAATCACGTGCTATGAGTCTTGGAATATTTCATTCCTAAAATACAAAAGTAATTTTTTTTTTATAAAATCCAGGGATTTCTCGGGATTTTCTCGGGATCCCGGGAAAACTAACCTTTTCCAGAAATCCCGGGATTAGGAAAAGTGTCTTAAATGACAATCCCATATATATATATATATATATATATATATATATATATATATATATATATATATATATATATATATATATATATATGTATATATATGTATATATATATATATATATATATATATATATATATATATATTACTTGAACAATGATTTTGCTGGGAACATTTGAAGCCGCCAGCTCTACGGTGGAACTTGTTATGCAAAACACGACAACAATATTGTCAAGTGTATACACGTTCATTTTTATGTATTATATCGTGGTAAAGTACTGGATGTATAAGGTTAACGTTTCCTGTTGACTAAAATCCCCCTGAGAGAGAGAGAGAGAGAGAGAGAGAGAGAGAGAGAACTCTTTAATAACAAAGTTTCTACCCTTGTAGGACGCGTCGTATAAAGTGCATAAAGTTCCGCGCAGAGAATTGATCTTATTAAGAGATAGAAATTCAATAGCCAGACCCACTGATCGTTGAAATTCTCCGCGAAGGGAGAGAAAGAGAGAGAGAGAGAGAGATTGACGAACTGATCATTGATATCCCCGGAAATCAAAATCTCTAATGGTTTCATGACGGGAAAATTATTGCACACGATAACAATGTTAATAAAGATGAATAATTTTTACGTATATTGACCACTACCATTCTTCTCTCTCTCTCTCCTCTCTCTCTCTCTCTCTCTCATGAGGGTACCCACGTGCATGTTCGTAACCCAACCTTCTATTGAGGATCAGTATTTATGCAGTTTTTCTAAAGGTCAGTTACATTAAAGGTCAGTTACATTAAAGGTCAGTTACATATCAAGAGGGTTGTGGGGGGGGGGGGGTTGGCGATAGGGGTGATGGGGTTTTGGGGGGGGCCGGTTCACGTACAATTCAAGGACTTCCTTAGAGCGCATTAATGATTAATCTAAGGTGAGGTATCACTGTTTTTCCCCGCTCCTCTCCTCCCCGTAGTGTGATAGTGCCGTCAGTCCACCCCATACGGTGCACTGTTGGCATTACTGAAGGTTCTTTGCAGTGTGCCCTCGGCCATTAGCTGCAACCCCTTTCGTTCCTTTTACTGTACCTCCGTTCGTATTTTCTTTCTTCCAGCTGTTGATCAGCTCAATGGTCAAGTTTAAACTAAGATAGACTTTTCCATCCTTTCCTTACGATTGATTCAGCGCTGAATGACCTCATGGGTCCCAGTGCTTGGCCTTTGGCCTAAATTTTATAGTCAATCCAAGCATCATCGTTCCCGCCACCTCCAAAAATGGTGGCTGTCTTTAATCACCATCTATGCACGATAACGTCAAAAAGGACCCGAAAGAGAACTTGTGAAAAGCCACTAAAATCATAGACCAGGAAATAGACAGCCGACGCCCACGGCTTCTCGACGAGAAAAAAAGAAAAAAAAAGAAAGAAAAAAAATCAACAAGGCGAAGGAAACCGAATTTCTCCCAGCCATCATCAGAAGTTTAAAAAACCAGCCTCTGCCGGACACTGATGAGAGAGAGAGAGAGAGAGAGAGAGAGAGAGAGTGGGGAAGGAAGAGAGCGAGAGCATCCACTGGATGGCCTTGGAGCATCACCTGCCCGGTCGATCCATAATCCCAGCCACAACTGCAGCGGGTACTCGAACCAACACCAACCTCCAACCACCAACACCATTAGGTTCGAGACAAACGTGGGCGGTGATTAATTTAATTTTTAAAGGGTGGCCAATTCGAGAATGTTTAAACTAAGTTAATGGCCTTTTAGGCTTCCTCCATATGAGCATAAGAATTATATAACACCACTGGTACCACCAGTGTTTTAAAGATGATAAATCCTAATGAGATATATTTTGCGTCCGACTATCCTATCCACGTAAAATTGACACCCGTTCCTACCCCTCTACTCAGAACCCCGTCTCTTGCTATCACAATATCACTAACTCGAGACTTATTGATACAGATTTGCACACATGAGTACTATGTATTCAGGTGCTTGTATTCGACGAGGAATTCATCTGTATAGATACTACCTGACCAATCTGCTGCTGCCCGGGAAAACTGGATGATAACCAATAATCTCTCTCTCAATCTCTTTCTCTTTCTTCTCCCTAATACCCCTCTACTCTTTCTCTCTCTCACTTTCCTGTTAAGATAGTTGCTTCAGTTACTTTGCCCAGTATTTTTGACGTTTTATATTCCACTCCTTCTCACCCCCCACCCCCAATCCCTATCGAGGGTTGAACCTGGACTTAAGGGGCATCGGGAGTATCTTGATTCATCTCAGCAACCTCGAAAACTATGAATTAGACACTAATATCTGTCAATTTTGACATTTTACTTTTCACCCTATCTTATCCCCCGCCCCCTTGTTATTGGGGCTGAACTTGGACTCAAGGGCATTGGCAGTGTTACTATTTGACTCAGCGACCTCAAAAAATATGAATTAGACAATAATATCCGTAATTTTTGGTTATTATTATCATATATTATTATTAATG
This sequence comes from Macrobrachium nipponense, assembly GCF_015104395.2. Lineage (NCBI taxonomy): Eukaryota > Metazoa > Arthropoda > Malacostraca > Decapoda > Palaemonidae > Macrobrachium > Macrobrachium nipponense. Next base: position 18,736,353 of record NC_061100.1, on the reverse strand, counting down.
ATTATTACTATTGTTATTATTTTCATGGTTACTATTACTATTATTATTTTGACACAGGGCTCTTCTACCCTCCCAATCCCGTCCCCATCAAAAGCGATTGTGAATACCAAGCATGTATTGAAGTGTTGTTGCCAAACTGGCTGATAATTAATCCTAAAATTCATTTAAACTGTCTTTATAATGAAATATGTCAATGTAACATTATGAAACAGTCGTTATAACAAATTCAGTAGGTAAAAACAAAGAAGGAACGAGTGAATTAATAAGGAAAATCACATTCGAATGAATAAAACGAGGAAATGCCGTATATCTTGCACGTTGGGCTTAGTCAGCAGATACTACGCAGATGCGGATGGGGAAGGCTTTTCTTCTGTCTTGAGTCTAGTTATATAAATGATCGAAATTGTATCTCTACTTATTGAGATTATTGGTATTGGTTTTCAGTTTTGATTTTATTGTGCGCAATTAACAATTTATATAGTAATAATCATCATAAATTATGATTAAAATTCACATAAATTCAGATGAAAAAATAGATGTTATAGGGGATTTATTGTTGCAGATTGATCATACACGTCTGACAGAGTTTGGTAGAAAACCTGGAGCAATCAGGCGAAAAGTGACAACCCATGCAGCACTTTAAGGAAAATGTGACAGAACTAGTAAAAACCAAAATTTAATTTAATTTGTCTGTGTTTGATGTCTGTCACAGGAGCAGGGGTTTGATTTTGAGTTATAACCTTGCAGGGTCTGTCAAGAAGTTTAGATTTATTATAGAGGAAAAATATCCAAATATTCACACACACACACGCACGCACACACACACACACACACACACACACACATATATATATATATATATATATATATATATATATATATATATATTATATATATATATATATATATATATGAGTCATATCACATTACCGTGACTCATATATATACATCAAGCTACAAATGTCCTTTAATATCTAATTAGCTCTACCTCAGAATTAATATATTTTCATATATGTTTAACCGAAGGGGAATTTTTAAGTTGATAAGAGATTTGTCGGCTCCCGGGTGCGAACCATCGAAACCAACAATTCCAGGACGACAGTGATGCTTTAACCCACAACGCCACTGCAAGAGGCTATAAGTTTATGCTGCCTCTCAACTACAAATACCTGTCGCTCTCAGGTGTTCATTGTTATTGGAGCCGGCATCTACCCACTCTACCTCGGTAATGCTGTAGTGCTTTTGTCAATACGTAGCTATCATATAAGTCATATTACATTACCGTGATTCATATACATACATCGAGCTACAAATGTCCTTTAATATCTAATTTGCTCTACCTCAGAATCAATATATTTTCATATATGTTTAACCAAAGGGGAATTCTTTAGTTGATAAGAGATTTGTCAGCTCCTGGCGCGAACCATGGAAACCAACAAATCGAGGAGGACAGTGAGGCTTTAACCCACACCGCCACCGCAAGAGGCTATAAGTTTATGCCGCCTCTCAACTACAAATACCTGTCGCTCTCAAGTGTTCATTGTTATTGGAGTCGGCATCTACCCACCTCGACCTCAGTAACTTTGTAGTGCTTTTGTCAACATGTAGCCATTATATGAGTCATATCACATTACCGTGATTCATATATACATACATCGAGCCACAAATGTCCTTTGATATCTAATTCGCTCTACCTTGGAATTAATATATTTTCATATATGTTTAACCGAAGGGGAATTTTTTAGTCAATAAGAGATTTGTCGGCTCCTGGGCGCGAACCATCGAAACCAACAAATCCAGGATGACAGTGAAGCTTTAACCCACACTGCCACCGCAAGACGCTATAAGTTTATGCCGCCTCTCAACTACAAATACCTGTCGCTCTCAGGTGTTCGTTGTAGTGCTTTTGTCAACACGTAGCTATTACATGAGTCATATCGCATTACCGTGATTCATATACATACATCGAGCTACAAATGTCTCGTAATATCTAATTCGCTCTACCTCAGAATTGAATATATTCTTATGTATGTTTAACCGAAGGATTTGCTGGTTTCGATGGTTCGCGCCCAGGAGCCGACAAATCTCGTATCGACTAAAAAATACCCCTTCGGTTAAACATATATGAAAATATATTAATTCCAAGGTAGAGCGAATTTGTAGCTCGATGTATGTATATGAATTACAGTAATGTGATATGACTCATATAATGGCTACGTGTTGACAAAAGCACTACAACGTTACTCAGGTCGAGGTGGGTAGATGCCGACTACAATAACAACGAACACCTGAGAGCGACAAGTATTTGCAGTTGAGAGGCGACATAAACTTATAGCCTCTTGCGGTGGCGGTGTGGGCTAAAGCTTCACTGTAGTCCTGGATTTGTTGGTATCGATGGTTCGTGTCCGGGAGCTGACAAATCTCTTATAGACTAAAAAATTCCCCTTCGGTTAAACATATATGAAAATTTATTAATTCCGAGTTAGAGCGAATTAGATATTTGTAGCTCGCTCGATGATATATATATATAATATATATATATATATATATATATATATATATATATATATATATATATATATTTATATATATAATATGGTTACTTTTTACCAGATACATATGTAATAGCCCCAATGCCCTCTTAACCTCTCTAATTCTCTGCGCTTTTTTTAATACACTTGTCATTACAAAGCTTTAAGAACAAGCCCAAGAAAAATGAAGAAATTATGATGTCCAGTAGTGGGAAATGAACTTGTGTTACCATAATCACAATGATGGTCATGCTGCCACCATCGTCGTGATTATGGTTGTGCGAGTTCATTTTCCGCTGCCAGACATTATACTTTCTTCATATTTCTTATGCTTGGACGTTAAGACTTTGTAGTGCATATTCAACAAAGCATGAAGAATTCGAGAGGTCATTGTGGGTATTGCAATTACGTATGTATCTGTTAAAATGTGACCAGTAGAGATTTGCAACATGACCTCATCATCATTATGATAATGCAGGTTCATCTCCCGCTACCGGACTATATTAAAATTTTTAGAGGATACTGTTTTACTCAGGTTATATTATACTTTACAATTATGCAATAAGTAATAAGTAAAATATATTGGGAAATCTAAAAATACAAAAAAATTTTGATAATTGAAAGAAGCCAATGATCATTATGGATGGTCAAAATGATGCAAATAATGGGAAAAAATAAAAATAAAAATCCAAAATTATGGATTGACAACATAAAATGTTTATAATTTTTGAAGGAAGTATTAGCCTTAAACTCTACTGTTTATAAGAAAAATAATACCAGAAGATGCCACGGAGGATTATGATAGGTCAAGGTTGAGGGAAAGGGCGCACAAAATCCACTTTGAGAAATGGAACGTAGCTCTTCAATCAAACTGTACGATATACATCCTGTTGTAAACATGGTAAAATAATTATGGCTCTACGATACATCTATAGTCTCTTCTCTCACCTTTAACGTAATAGAGGAATTATTAAACATCTCACCCATTGTTCAGTACCTTTCCCTGATCTAGATAAACCTTACAGAGCCTAGTTAGTTACTAAACTAGGAATTTTGCCGCTGTCTCGTAAGGTTTCATTTTCACGCGCATCCTCAAAACTCAGTCGTTGTCCCTTAAGCTTACCTATCTTGTTTTTCTTCCTTTTTTTCTGCTCTCTGTGTAGCACAACTTGCTCCTGAAAATCTTGCTTGCCATGTCCACAAATGAAGATTGAGGTTGTGGGGCCAAAGTGGATGCACAGCATACGAAAAAGCGATGGGGCGAGAAATGTGGAAATATGCACGAAAAAGGGGAAACATCAGTCTCGGTAAAAGAAGTTCAGTTTTTTCAGATTTGGTTCAATTGCGCAGAGAGTGTGGAAGACTAAAGGTTAATGGAGAAAGTTTATCATTTGGAAAATATGCAAGGAAAGTGTGTAAGACAGCGGTGAATGGCGCAACGTGTGTCAGGGCACCTTGATGTGCTGCTGATGAACATTTTCTGTTGTGGCAGAGTTAATCTAGAGGAAGTTTTCTGTACAAAAGTTCATTCATGATCCACCAGTTATAATATGGATGTTCAGTGACTTCTTGTCTTTACTTAGGGGTACACTTAATTATATAGCTAAATATATTTATATATAATTTTTGTTAAGATGAAGAAAGAAAGATCCCTTCCTTTTGGTAAAGAAGGCTGGTGAATGTGTACCCTAAGGGGAATGATTGAAAAAAAAGCCACATAGAGGGGAGCTCCAAGTGAAAGAGGGAGAGATGCCAATTAATCATATTTGAGAGAGAGAGAAAGAGAGAGATGAGAGTACCAATCATCTCACAGTATAAAGGGAAAGATAGAGAGATGGCTAACCTAAATATTAAGTAAATATTAAGTACAAGACACTAACAAAATCAAATAATTTCCTTTTAATTTTGGCTTGCAATCCATGACGCAGTTACACGGAGTATTCAGTAGCTAGACAGACAGCAACATTTCCTCTTGTTTGGAGAAGCGCCAATCAGCGAGGCGACTTTATGGCGTGACTCGTATCGACCAATGAAAATCTGCCACGCAAGAGCAAGTTGGGGGGAAGGGAGGAGGGAGTGTGAGTGGGAGAAAGGGAGAGGTTTGTCGGAGACATGTGTCATCCTCCCCCCTTCTCTCTCGCTCTCTCTCTCTCTCTCTCTCGGCCGATGGCATTCGCTTTTCATGCTCATCTGCATTGTATCTTTATTTGTTTTATTTTTCTTTAGCTTGTGACGCAGTCACTTATTCCGTGGTTTTAATATTTCTTAAGCCTTGATTTTATTTTTTATAAATTTAAATACTCTGAACCAGAAAAAAAGTGCTAGGATATCTTGGAAATAAAAAAAATTATTTTCACACATGAAAGGTTTTATGGTTTACTGTGACAGTTTGGTCTCTCTTTCCAATAAGAAACATATTGTGTGATATATTCTTATTTACTTTACTGCATAGACAAGCGAATAAGAGATAATCCTCATTGTTAAATGAAAACCCAATCAAAATATTATACGTAAAATAGGTGGAAACTTTAAGCAAATGATTAAAATAAAGGGAAAATCACGCCGTAGAGAAACAAGAAGACGACAACACAGGAAAACCTTCAGAGGCGCCAGCTGAGGAAGAGGTACGCATCTCATCGGAGCTGGCGGGGTAACTGCTGCTGGTGGGTGACGTCAACCCCCCCTGTCACCCCCCACGAGGGAGGAAACGGCGCCTGCGCTCTCCCACCAACGCTTCCCCGCTTCCCTCGAGTAGCTGAAAGAAAGAAGGGTTGGGTCAGTTTGCATTTGGTTGTTGTTGGAGTAGGTGCGGGAGAATAAATTCTTGAATTTAATGCCTGAACTAAATTTAAATAGCATTTGGTTACCAACACATTGTCATACATTGCTCCTGTCTTTGGAAGGTAAGTTTTTGTTTAGGAATTGGCTGGATTTTTGAAGTATGGAGCATACTATCTCTCCTTTATAGTATGATTAGTGTGTTAAGTTACATAATGTACACATGTTAAGTTACATTATATACATATGTATATTGTGAATTTTATATGCACATGCATGGTGTCTAAAATCTTTAAAAGATTAAACAACATACTTAAAAAATCAACTATTATTGGTAAAACATTGCATGTCACAGATCTGTAGCATATTTAAGGTAAGAGTTTTTTTGGACAAAGTGGACAGTATTGTAAAGAATTTGTTTTATTACTCCATTATAAAGTATGGAGGAGGATAGTACAGAGTTGCGCTTAAATTGTTCTGCTCTGCATACTTTCCCACTGGGGAAGTGCTACAGGGGTCAACCCCCCACCCTTCCCACTCCATTGCCAATTCTTGGTATTTTTTATCACTTACTGGGATATCCACCGACAAATCCTTTTTCGTAATTGGACTTGAAATGTTAAATGTGGGTCCCAATTTTTATATCACTTGTCCCGGTGCACTATGGATAAGAATGGCTGGCATATTTTTAATATCTCTTATTTTCATGTGGAGCTGTGTACGTGAACAGTGCTCAAACTTGCCTGGTTCTTTTGTTCTAAGTTTCACAACTACCATGCCCCTATGATTCAGTAACTACCACTTCAACCCTTAATGGACGGGCATGCTCATATGATCTATAACAGGTTTCGATCATTGGACGGGCTAACTCACACGAGTAATAATAGTACGCGCCATACGATTTGGATGACTAGTAGAAAAGGTGTTAATTTCGCTAAAATGACTTCTGGCTACTCTAGTAGCTAAGCATAGGACAGAGGAGGCGAGGCTCAGTGTACCTTGATACTTGATGGCGAATGTATTAACCCCCTCAATCCTGTGACGGGTGTTTATTTATTTGCTCATAAATATACCCAGGGGTTGCTGTTTGGTTTTAGTTCTTATCTTTTATGATAGTATGTCTGCTATAATTGTAATTTTGTAAAGAAATGTGCATATAAATAGTAGAAAAATTTATACATCACAAAAGGTTACTGATTCTCCTCATCTCAGTAAATCTCATGAATATTTTACTACAAAAATACTCAGAATTTCTTAGCAATTTTAGTTCTTATCTGTTATGATATTGTTTGAGCTTTAAGTACAATATTACAAAGTAAAATGAAAGATTTTGTGAGATAAATCATGTATAACTTCGTAAAATTTGCGTATTTCTACGAGTGTCTTGTATAAAAGGCCCCACCCAGGGTTGTAATTAGTCATTTTCAACTCCATGTAGACGATAAAGAAAATATTTTAGAATTTTTTCTTACACTAAGTGCATTTGCATATCTTCCTCTTTCCTTTGACAGTTTTTTCTTGAATTGGCCAGTGTTCTTAATATATATTTAGCCCATATAAGGTTTTAGTGCAAAATGGCTCCACAGTATTAAGCACCAAGCCCTTTGGATAATTGTAAAAGCTTAAACAAAATATGGCAAATATCTTTATCATAAATGAAAGAAAACAAAATATGGCAAATATCTTTATCATAAATGAAAGATGAGTAATATTCTGGTTGGTAACTGGCGGGAATCATGAGTGGCATTAGTTTGCGTTATTACCAGGTTTATTGAATTTTTTCAATGTGATACTATGTGCTAGGTAAGTGATGAGCTCAAAAACTTAAGTTATGTTAAGGAGGGTGGGGCTTAGGAAGCAAATCTGCTCACCCCCACCAGTAAGGCTAGGTTATGGTAGTCTTGGTTCAGTAAGTTGCACTTGCAACCTTATTTATCACAGTGTCGTCAGATTTATATTTCCCTCAAGGTTCGTCCCTTGTTTATGGTTTTGGTGAAACTATATATAGAACAACTCTGCACAGTTTATTCCTTTAGAAATTGAGTTTCTGTATGCTTTTAGTGTTGCTGATGAAGGAAGTGGTGGTGCTCATTGGGGGGAAATGGTAATTCTATACAATAGCTCCGCCAGCAAGTTATCAAATTTAAGTACTTTCACTAAAAAGAGGGAAGTCCAAGGTTTCGTTTGATATATAAATCTAAGCGGGGCTAGGTCTAGAAGTGGTTTAAAAATCAAAATTAAATTTGATCCACCTGAAAAAAACTAAGTCCCTCGACTTCATAACTCTCTCAAATTCCTCTTCAGACAGCTCTCGTTTGTTCGTCTGTACGTTAAAAACATAGATTATGTCATTATTACATCATCGACTGTATTCTACGTAGCAAGACGTCACCCAAACGTCATAGTTTTTAACCAATGATGATGGTCCACATTTTACTTGGGACTAGCATTTTAACAAAACTAGAATCACGTGACTTGAATACCCAATCAAGTGACAGTTTTACTAGGAAACTAACACTTTTCACACAATTTCCACCGCTAATTTTTCAGTCTTTTGAGAGCTATGGAGGCGTGCCAACCTTCAACTTCTGGTGCGGTTTCTCATTTACCATCTACTTTAACATAAATTTATGTGGATTTTCTCCCAAGTTCTTGTCTCAATTGCTGTTCCTGTAGAAAGTAGGGACAAAGTAACACTTTTAACAGTGATAAGGGATTATATAGAGCCCGGCACTTATCATCATTTCTGACTGTTGGAAGGCATACAATTGCCTAGATGAGGAGGGATTTCTTCATTTAAGAGTCAACCACTCCTTGAACTTTGTGGACCTGCACACTGGAGCTCATACTAATACTATTGAGAGGCGGTGGCGGGATTTGAAGAATCTGTTGCCTAAATACGGTTGTCGAAAGGATCAGTTTGTTGGATACTTTGGCTCTTGCCTATTTTAAATTGCATTTTAAAGTATTGGATCATGGCAGCTCGCCTTTACCCTCCAACCTAAGTAAGTACACAAAGGGTACTAGTCTGTCTTATATTTAATATGGCTGTGTAAGGGGGGTCGCAAGGGGGCAAAGCCCCCCCCCCCCCCCCCCCCCCCCCCCCCCCCCGCTAGGTAAGGATACGGCTACTAGGTTAGGTTAGGTGGTTTGTTTAGGTTAGCTGGTGGCCTTGTTTATTGCTAATTCTACATGTGCCATTATTCGTATGTTAAAACGGATTCTTTAATTCATTCCCCACCCAAAAACCCCGGTTTCCCACTGGGGGTCCCCCAAGATTGGAGAGGTTAACAGGGTAAAAATACTGTTTCTCCTCAAAAAAAGGGTCAGCTTTAGATAAAGCACTAAGTAATTCATCAGAAAAAAAAAATAAAAATTATTAGTGGCGGAGCTATTGTATAGAATTACCTGGGAAATTATCATTAACCTTGCATCTCTACTGAGGACCCTTGGGAACGGGGAACAGTTTTATGTGGGATAAAACACAGAGCTGGCATGTTATTGTTATGATGGCCGGCTAGGAATGGTTTTTGTGCCTATACAAGACGTATGGGAGCCATGTGTTCAGGAAGGGATTGGTTAAGGAAACCTATTATAAAAAGAACTACAGGCATCCCCCAGTTATCAGCAGACTTGGTGAATAGTGATCCTGTTTTACAAGCACCATAAAATTGGGGATTTATGGTGCCGTAACATTGTGAGTTCTGGTTATGGTGCCAATAAGAGAGTTATGGTGCCATTATGTAACAGAGGTGTCATTAACTGGTTATTGGTGCCATTACGTTTATATCAGCATCGTAAGTGCCATAAATTGCTAAGTTTTGGTTAATGGTGGTTTTCGTTTATCAGCATCCCGCTAAGAATGGAACTCCTACAGATAACCAGGGACTGCTTGTATTCTAACCTAACCTAGTAGGCCGTGTTACTTGCGGTTAATACATTCCTATATTTATATGGTAAACAATATCAACAATTGTCACAGATAATTTTAAGGTCACAAACAGAACATTCAAAATTTTAATGACTGAAAAATCAATTTAATACAATGAAATCAAAACATTAAATTTCAAGGCAATTATGGTATTAGAGGAAGATAAATCTTGTAAAATCAGCTGAGAAAAGAAACGTCAAAAGGGATGTGAATACGCACAGTAACAATATATAGAACCCCCGGTCCATTTGCTGTTCTGGATTCGCGGCTTCACCTATTTAAAAATTTTTTTGCGGAACTTATATCCACTTTATTCACAGAAAATCAACCTGTTCGAGGAATTTTTCATAGAGAAATATTCACTTATTACTACTATACTTTCATATTTCCATGACTAAATAAATTTTTTATTATGAAACTTAACCCCCTTGTGGAAGGGTAACATACATTTGTTTACAGTAATACCCCGAACTTACGCAAGGTTACGTTCTAGACCCCCTCGTGCAAGGGGAAGTCTCGCGTTTGGCACGATCTCTAAAATTGCTAATAAATGCTTACTTCTAGAGTTTGAACACCAAATATGACCCTAATCATGCTCTGTAAGTAGTAGACTAACTTTTAAATTAAATTAAAGTTACTGTAATTTGATTTAAACGCTAGTTTAATACCTTACCCTGAAAAAAGAAATAACTGGTTGACATAAAAGTAGGTACAGTAACTACTATGTACATACATATCCACTTTCGTAAGCATACTATTGTTACTCCTAATTCACGAGATGCCATTTTCTTTTTCTGTCAGAGTAAAATTTTTCTTTCCGTCACTAGGTAAACTTCACAAGTCAGTCATAACGAAGTCACACAATTCAATAAAATTAAGACATTTATGTACAAAAGTAATGTTTGCAGAGGATGAAGGTAAAATTAAATCAATTTAAAATCATGAAATAGTGTAAGAGCTAACTATGAATGAGAGAGAGAGAGAGAGAGAGAGAGAGAGAGAGAGAGAGAGAGAAATACATATGTCATGTGAGGTAAAACCCTGGATGGTTATCGTCTTTAAGAAGTGTGAATATGATCACATCTTCTGAAAGTACCTTAGCTGTATGTGCTGTAATTACATACTGCAGTATATACAGATTGTACCAGCACTTTTCTCCGAGGTTTAGAAAGTAATTTTCACAGAACGACAACCATTGATATGTTTTACTAGTTGATCATGGAGTTCTTATATAGTGACAAACACTGAAATACGTACTGCCTTTGTGTTATTTTCAAAAATATAAAAAGCATACACAAAATCTCCGTACTGATTTTACACCTATAAGCATGAATCATCTTTGAAAAGTGCAGTAACTTTGTGAGTGGGTATCACATCTTTTAAAAGTATATATATGCACTAACTGTAGGTGCTGTTATTACCTTTGTATCATATTTATGGATGTACAAAAATATAAATGATATATTTTAAATAAATATTTTATACAGAAAAGCTTTCAAACTCAAAAATTTGCATAATAAATTAAACATAAACACTTTTGCATGGTTTTGCAGTGTTTCTGGAGGATTTGCAAATGTTTGCACTATTGTGAAGAACTCTCGTATGATAATTAGTTTGGTTCCAATGAAAAGTTTGTGCTATTGTGAATTCGTGCAAATCGAATCGCATAAGTTTTGGGTATTACTGTAGCTTAGTTTTAAAGTCCTGGCAGAATACATATATGTTCAAGATTTGGCACCAAACAGTTTTAATGAATTTTGCGGAAAAAATGCTCCTAGCCATTTATCACTACAGGCAGTTGCCAATTATTGGCGGGTGTTCCGTTCTCGACGGGTTGCTGTTAAACGAAAACCGCCAATAACTGAAACTCGGCGATTTATGGTGCTTATGGCGCAGTTTCAGTTAATGGTGCCATAACTCTGTTATTGTGGTGCCGATAACCAATATTCGGCCCGTTGTGACGCCAAGAATTGCCGATTTTATGGCGCTAGACATGTGGCATAGACTGAGTCCACCAACAGCCGAGGACTGAACGTATTTGCAATGCTTGAGATCACCATACGAGAGTTGGAGTGATCTGAGAGATTGTGTTGATGCGGTAAAGGGAATTGCTGTCTGGTACCTTGACCTACGAGTTTAATTCGTTCAGTGGCAGAGCTCATAGCTCAATTTGCTCACATCAAATCAATTTTCCCTATTGAAAATACTTAAAATGCCCTTAATCCGTTCCAACCCATATTTTTATGTTTCATGTTATTAATTAACCCTCTTACGCCGAAGCCCTAAAAATCAAAACCTCTCCCGTATGCCGGGGTTGGTTTGGAGTGAGCGCGGAAGCGGAAAAAATAATTTTTTCAAAAAATCACAGCGCGCTTAGTTTTGAAGATTAAGAGTTAATTTTTGGCTCATTTTTTTTTCATTGCCTGAAGTTTAGTATGCAACCATCATAAATGAAAAAAAATATCATTATCATATGTTAATAATGCGATATATGGTAGCAAAAAAAAAAAAATTCATATATATTGTATTCAAATCGCGCTGTGCGAAAAACGGTTAAAGCTAATGAGTTACTTTTTTTTCGTTGTATTGTACACTAAATTACAATCATTTGGATATGTAATACATTGTAAAACGATAAAAGTAACACCGGAAAAATATTATCACAAAATGATGCACGAATTCGTAACGCACGGACGTAAAAAAATATTTTTTTCAAAAATTCACCGTAAATCTAAATATTGTTCTAGAGACTTCCAATTTGTTTCAAAATTAAGAAAAAGGATTGAATATTACGATACTGTAAGAGTTTTAGATTAGAATTGCAGATTTTGACCATTTTGGACGAGTTGAATTTGACCTAATGTCGAAATTTTTATATATATATTTATGTATATGCAAGTATTTCGGAAATGAGAAAAGCTACACCCTTCATTATTTTTTTTTGTATTCTTCATGAATTTGCGCACATTTTCATATATGAAACTCTATAAAACGGCTAATATGAAAAGGAGCAAATATTAGGATAATGCGACGTACGAATTTCGGAGATTTTCGGCCGCGAATCGGCGGACGGAGAGAAAGAAAGTTATTTTTAAAAATTCACCATAAATCTAAATATTGTGCTAGACACTTCGAATTTGTTTCAAAATGAAGATAAATGACTGTATATTACTAGATTGTAAGAGTTTTTAGCTTACAATTGCGTTTTTCAACTATTTCGGTAGAGTCAAAGTTGACCGAACATGGTTTTTTTTCTATTTATCGTGATTTATATGCAAATATTTCGAAAAAGAGAAAAGCTACAACCTTCAATCATTTTCTGTTGTATTCTACATAAAATTGTGCACATTTTCATATATAAAACTTTATGTAACGGCTAATTTTAAATGGTGCAAACATTTCGACAATCGCACAAAAAAATTTCTGATTTTTTCGGAAGAGTTACCACGTGGATGTAAGGAAAATGTTTTTTTTTTGTTTGTTCATAAATTCACTATAAATCGAAATATTGTGCTAGTGACTTCCAATTCATTGCAAAATGAAGGTAAATGATTGAATATTACTAGAATATAAGAGTTTTATCTTACAATTGCGTTTTTCGACCATTTCGGTAGAGTCAAAGTTGACCGAAGGTTGAAATTTTTGCACTTATCGTTATTTATATGAAAATATTTCAAAATTGATAAAAGTTACAACCATGGGTTGTTTTTAGTTGTATTGTGCATGAAATTGTGCACATTTCCATAAATAAAACTTTATGTAACGGCAAATTTGAAATGGTGCAAACATTAGGACAATCACATGAAAAAATTTATTGGAAGAGTTACCGCGCGGACGCAAGGAAAAAGTTTTTTAATAAATTCACCATAAATCGAAATATTGTGCTAGAGACGTCCAATTTGTTGCATATGAAGGCAAATGATTGAATATTACTAGAATATAAGAGTTTTAGCTTAAAATTGCGTTTTTGACCATTTCGGTAGAGTCAAAGTTGACCGAAGGTTGAAATTTTGGCACTTATCGTTATTTATATGAAAATATTTCAAAATTGATAAAAGCTACAATCATGAGTATTTTTTTGTTGTATTTTACATGAAATTGCGCACATTTTCATATATAATACTCCATGTAACAAATAATTTAAAATGGTGCAAAAATTATGTCAATGTGACGAAAGAATTTTTGAGATATGTCACTGATACTTTTTAGTGCGATAAGAAAGAAATTCGCGCTTGCGCGCCTGCGTAACGATTGTAAACAAAACAACACCTTGATCCATGAACTCCCAGCATCCCCCAAGGCGTGTGATTCAAAAGTTTTTGGCTGGTAGGCCTATAAGTATTTTTCCGCGAATTTAAAAAAAAACTTTTTTGAGTCAACGTATAATACGTCCAATCGGCATACGGGAGACATTTTGACTCGACGTTTAATACGTCCAATCGGCGTAAGAGGGTTAAGGAAAATATATTTCTAAAGAGCAAGTATTGTATATATATAAACGTAATAAAAATGATACGTAAAGATATAATAAGGTTTCATCCAGTGTACAGGTAGTGTTCAAGTTACGGTAATTTGTCTTGCGATAATCCGATTTTACAAGAGACCAAATTACAATAGCATAACTTTATCCCATCTTCTAGTTAAATAAGTTCAAAAACAGCAAAAGAGAATGATGGAAGTATTGTTTTAACGTTATACTCGTGTAAATGTGTACAGTCAAGAACAAACGAACGAGAAATAACTTTTTTTTTTTCCAAGTACAACCGAATTGGATAACGTCCAATTGGCTTCAACCATTGTACGATAGTAAATTACTGTAGTTATGTTATAAATGACATTATGTAGAATAAGATGGAGATATTTTTGTGTAATAACTTCATTCGCTATACGTATATCAAAGATCAACAAAGAAATATACGTTACATTTAAACCAAGTTGTAGCTGAAGCTGAGAAAACTTCAAGCTGCCAATGACTTTTATCCTGCATCGGCAACAAGGATAAACTCTTGTAAACTTACACCATTGAACACAACCATTGATAAAATTGAGAGAAAATCATTTTAATCAAAATTACTGGACTTGAAAGAACACAATTTACTGTTGTTTTCACAATGATAAAAGATAAATAAAAGATAAATATCGTTATGATAGCGATCAGAATCACATAATTTTTTTACTCAATAAACATGCTACCAACATAATCTGTAATGTAGTTCACAATCAAAACGAGTCGTATTCAAGTCATATTTCGACTTAGACATGTCATATAAGGAAACAAGATCTCATATAAGTCAAGTATCTAGATATTCATTTATGTTAACTAGAAGCAAGCAAATTTGCTCAGAATTGAGTTTAATATGGCCGAATAAACTTGTATTTGTCATCAGCTGATTTCTAAACCAAAATATTGACCAGTATGTTAGTAGTATTTCATAATACAATAACATGAGAATACAGTGGAACCTCGACATACGAAAGTCCCTACTTACGAAAAATCCAAGTTACAAAAGCAAAGACGAAGATTTTTTTGCTTCTGCATACAAAAATAATTCAGGTTACGAAAGGGTGTACTGTAAAGTCCGAGATTTGCCCAGACCGCCAAGAACAATTTTAAAACTCGCGCGCCTCTAACTCTGTAGACTTGCCACCATTCTCCCACTCTCCCATTGGTTCCTGATGCTAGTCACCTCCGTAAGATCCTGCTCTCCTATTGGTCAGCATCTATCCCATCATGCCTCTACATAAAGGCATCGTTCGGCCACTTCGTCACACCAGCGTTATCGTATGCATGCAGAATTCGTTCGTACACATATACGTATTTCGTTAGTTAATGTAAATTCATGTTAGTGATTTCACTTTCTACTTGTACGTATACTTTATCGTGTTGTGTGTGAACTTAGTTAACTTAATTATAGCCATGGGTCCCAAGAATGTCGCTGAAGTTCACGGAAAGAAGAGGATGCTTTCTTTGGAGACAAAGATGGAGATCATTAAAAAGTATGAAGCTGGCATGCGGTTGAGTGTGATCGCTAAGGAAAACGGCCGAAGTCCGTTGACGATAGGTACCATCCTTAAGCAGAAGGAAGCCATCAAAGCAGCTACACCTTCCAAGGGCGTGACTATTTTGTCCAACAAGAGGAGCCACGTGCATGATGAAATGGAGAGGCTGCTTCTTGTATGGATAAAAGACAAGAAATCGCTGGCGATACAAGAACCGAGACGGCAATCTGCTAGAAGGCCAGCACTATTTTCGGTGATCTGATTGCCCAGGCCGAAGACGACGGAGGAGAAGGGACATCGACGCCAACCCCAGACTTCAAGGCTTCTCGTGGGTGGTTTGATAAATTCCGTAAACGGACTGGCATCCATTCGGTGGTGCATCATGGGGAGGCTGCCAGCTCGGACACGAAAACAGCCGAAGCCTTTATTAAGACATTCGACGAGATGATGATCAAGGAAGGCTACAGTTCTCGGCAAGTCTTCAACTGTGACGAGACTGGCCTTTTTTGGAAAAAATGCCTCATCGGACGTACATCACGGAGGAAGAGAAGAAGCTACCTGGGCATAAGCCTATGAAAGACCGGCTTATGCCCGCACTACGTTCCAACGCCAGTGGGGATTGTCAAGTCAAGCCTCTACTTGTGTATCATTCAGAGACTCCTCGAGCCTTCAAGGCCCACAAAGTGCTAAAGGAGAAGCTTCCAGTGATGTGGAGGGTTGATGCGAAAGCCTGGGTAACGAGACTTTTGTTCACCAAGTGGGTAAATCTGCGTTTCGGCCCGACAGTGAAGAAATTCTTGGAAGAGAAGCGCCTCCCTCTGAAATGCCTATTGTTGTGGACAATACCCCTGCTCACCCTCCTGGCCTTGAGGAAGATATCCTAGTGGAGTATTCTTTCATCAAGGTTGTTTATCTTCCGCCTAACACCACCCCTCTCCTCCAGCCCATGGACCAGCAAGTGATATTGAACTTCAAGAAGCTGTATATGAAACATCTTTTCAAGAGATGTTTCGACATCACCGATACCACAAACCTCACCTTGTGTGAATTTTGGAAGGAGCATTTCGATATCGTCATATGCATCCGACTCATCGATCAAGCTTGGCAGGAGGTTTCGAGGCGAACTTTGAATTCTTTGTGGAGGAAACGCTGGCCTGATGCCATATCCGCCCGAGACTTCAAAGGATTCAACGCAGGCGAAGCTGATGCAGAATCGGAAACAGTTGACGATCCTGAAACTATTTTGCAACCAGATCTGACGAGATCGTTGCACTCAGCAAGTCCATGGGGCTGGTCGTCGACAAGGACGTCATCAATGACCTTCTTGAGGAGCACCAAGAGGAGCTTATGACTGATGACCTGAAGGAGTTGGAGGCCATGCAACATAACGTCATTCAAGAAGAGTTCTCTAGCAGCGGTGAGGAGGAGGAGTACGAGGACCCTATGACAACGGCAGAAATTAAGGATGCTCTAGCTGCTTTTCATAAAGTGCAATCATTTGTAGAAAAGACACACCCCGAAAAGGCTTACAAAAGTCGTATGCTTGCGCAGTTCGATGACGTTTGCCCGAGTCGTTTCAGGAATATTTTGAAAAGCAGGCAGAAGCAATCTTCCTTGGATAGTTTTTTTTTTTAAAGAGGCCTTTAGTAGTAGTAAGCAAACAGGAAGATCTAAGTGATACAAAAAAACAGAAAGTTGAAAGTGGTGAAGAAATTGAAATATTGTAAAAAAAAAAAAAAAAAAAGGGGGGGAAAAAAAAAAAAAAAAAAAAAAGCGTAAAAGTTAAAAAAAGTAAAAAAAAATTTAAAATTAAAAAAAGAAAAAAAAATTTAATTTTTAAGTTTTTTGTAAAGTAAAGTGTTAAGCTTTTCTGCCATTTTTTAATGTGTTTCATAAAGTTAAGTGTTCAAGTTTTCTGCCATTTGTCCTCCTCCTCTGTCGCCACTTTTGGAGATCGCCTCACTCGAAAGGTAAGGTTCCACATTTTACTACATATGTACATACAGTATTTCTTGTACCATGTACACTAATACACTTTATTTACAGGTATAGTATAGTTTGTTAGGTATTGAATGGTCCAAATTGTTGTATTTCATTATTTATTGGTCAATTTAGCTTTAATATAAAATTTACTGGGGTGTTTTTGTAGGGCTTGGAACGAATTAGGCAATTTACATGTAAAACATGGTTCGAGATACGAAAAAATCAGGTTACGAAAGCTGCTTCGGAACAGATTCATTTCATATCCTGAGGCACTACTGTACATACAGTATTACTGGATATAGTGAGTCAATGTATAACTTTTTAAAAGATTCATGGAAAAGATGCATATTTACTTTTTCTCGTTTGCTTATCTTAATTTTCGTCACTACGCCATTTAAGTAGTAGCAGCATCTCGAGCTCGTACCTCAATTTTTTGCTCGTGTAACAAGGCAAAAAATCGATTGAGTGACGACTCATACTTCGGGAAACTCATACGGTAATTCACTTGTAGGTCAAGGTATCACTGATCACTGTACTCTGAATTTGTTCCTGGTTTTAATTCTTACCTGTTATGATATTGTCTGAGCTATAATTATAATCTGACAAACTAAAAAATATTATAAAGAACACTAATGACTTGGTAAAATTAGCATATTTTTCGACTGTCTTAGGGAAAAGAGGCCCACACAGGGTTGGAAATATTCTCTTTCAACTGATAGTGGAATGTACATAACTTTTTTTGTTTCACTTTTTTCTTATACCTTAAGCATATGCATACCTTCCTCTTTCCATTGATGAGTTTTTCTAGTTTTTGTTTTAAATTAGCCATCCTTAAATTTAGCCTGGTCATGGGTGTATGCATTAGCATAAATTAGCCTGTACTGTAAGGGTTAAAATAGGCAGGATTAAGCATTTTTAGAGTTTTTTTGTGTGTGTGTGTGTTTGGGAGTGTACAACTGAGGATTAGAAAAGGATGTTGAGCTGAAAATAACATTGATAAGGGGGCCAATCATATACAGATTTATGGCTGAGGGCCTACTTTGGATCGGGTAATAGGTAAGCACCAAAGGTTAGCTTAATTGATTATATTTACACTTAATCACATTAAGAGAAAAAGAATTATACCATATGGGATTGAGGGGGACATAAATAACCTGTAACACAGATTACAAATAATTTATATCTTGAGGTAGATGAATAGGCGACTGGAGGTTTCTGGGGATGTGGAGCAAAGAAAATGAGGGAAAGACTTTTCTCCGGAGCACACGAGGTGAGAGTCCACTGTCCACAGTTGCACTACTGCAATCTGCAATGAAAGACATGTGGTTGAGGATCAGGCGGGATGTACGGAAGGTACTTGACAACTTAATCTCAAAAAGAAATGAAGCACATTACTTACCACTGAGAAACTCACTTGGCTGAAGGCCTATAACAATTCACAATTATAACATTATACACGACTCATTTGAGAAGCGAGAAAGAAAATAAGTTGACATTAGGTGGAGCTGACTGTTAATAACCTTGGAATTTGCACATTACCTTCTGTAAAAGTTGTAGTTGTCTTCCTCAGGTCAGCAGGGGATGGACATGTTAACAAAGGTCACATTGGCTAGCAAACAGCCGCCTTCTCAAGGTTAGCTCAGAGGAAGCATGGAGTCCGACATTGTCAAGGTCAGACTTGTGTGTTCAAGGAGCATGTGAAAAGTTCTAAGGTTGTTCGTCTGGTGCTCTGGCCTTTTATGCCCTCAGAGATTGTGCGCAAACATTCTAGGGGGGATGGGTTCACCTGTCTTCTGTCGCATTTCTCCCACGAGGTTTTCCTACGTTAACCATGTGGCCTGGGCTTTAAATATGGTGGCTGATTGGCCTCATCTGGCATCGGCATGCCCTTAGGTGGATTTTCTCTTTCAGCCGGTGAATCTGCAAAAACAAGGCACCAGCAGTCAAACGAACAAAAGGAAATGAAATGATTAATCCCTTAAAGGGTTTTCATTATTATGATGTTATCAGTTTTACGAAATTGTTAACTGGGTAGCTTTTACTAATCACAAGGTTTTCTGTTTTTTCTCCATTGTTCAGTTTTGCTTTACAATTGCTCGTAGTATATGTGCTAGGAATTATAGGTTTAATTGGCTGTGCCCCTGATGTTCTGAGTCAAATGTGAAATAGTTCTTGATTTTAAAAAATTTTCTCAAAAAGACATAACCACAAATTAAACACTTCTATTAAGTCTATTCATTGTAATTGTTTGCTATAACTGTTGTAATGGAAACTCATGTAAAGCATTAGACATTAATGATATTGTAAACGTAAATTTTGATGGATTGTAAGATATTTTGTGTTTATAGAGAGATCACCATTTTTTCATAAACCCTTGTTAGTGCTTATAAGTGCTTTTTGATTCATTAGATGTCTTCCAAAAATGAGTCATTCTTGGCTTAAACATATAAGACTTAATTATATGAAGAGGCTTAATCATATCCTTTATATTAAGATCACAGGTTACCTAATTATACTTATTGTAGAGAAACAATGCTTTAGGTGTATTTTCTAACTAGAGTACAGTGCATCCTGATTAGATGTCACAGACTTATTGAGGGTATGTGTTTAAATGTTGGGTGCTCTTCTCTTTCCAGGATACTATGATGCCCTTTGCTGTAATTCCAATAAGCCAGGCTCCTCCTACAACTATTAGGCCATCTCTTCAACTTGCACACAGTAAACATCAGGATAAAGGGGAAAAAGTAACAAAGTTCACGAAGTCAACAACACTGTTCCCAATGCGCATTTGTGAGGAGTCTGCCTCAGATCAGCACGATGATGTAATTCCAGGTAATGGTAATATTGAAAATGTTTTTTGTAAAAACAATAATTTTTCCAAACCGTTGCCATTAGAAAACAAATGCTTGAATAACGACCTTAGAATTGATGCACAAAAGTACATTGATAATGTTCTTAAGAAGAACGAAAATGTTTTAAGCCAATACAATTGCCAAAAGTTTGCAAGACTCTTTCAAAGTAAGACACAAACAGAAATGAGTAACAAAGAAAAGATGAATTCAAGTCAGATACCCAAGTATTTGAAGTGTTACACATGCTGTCGAATAGTAAAGGAAAATGAATTTTGTCAACATCTTTTGTTTGGGAGTGTTTATTGTAAATTGTGTAATGTCTTTTTCGGGGATTGTGAAAATTTTTACTTAAAAAATATGGGGAATGGTCATAAACGTATTTTGTGCAATGAGCATAGTTTTTGTTATTGTGTAGATCCAGCACAATTTTTGATTAAAAACCTTCCTGTGGGTAATACTAATGGCGATTCTGTTGATAAAGTTCGAGTTAAAGCGTTGATCAAAATTTACATCAATAAATTAAAATCACTGGAACAAAAAAATCCTTGGGACCAAGCTATTGCTGCTTGCAGAAGATTTGTAACAGAAGATGAACTGAAAGAAGTAAATAATGAGAAAGTTAATGTAAAATCTGATACTTCAACCAGGTCCTCATTTTCGGGTAAAAGTAACACTGAAAATCATAGTCTTTCCAAGACAAAGAAGTGTACAGAAGATGTTTTGTTACAAGTTTATGATATTAGTCAGCTAGAAAAGGCCACAGAATTTGTGAAAGTGCCCGATCTTGTATCGCCTTCAGCGGAGGAAAAACCAGCAGAGCTGGAAAAGCGAGTGAAAGCCAAGATGCCAGACTTGAGTGATGATGAAGAAGCAATAGAGTTTGTGCCAATACCTTTAGACGGTTTTTATTATGTGTCTGTGAAGCCTATTGAAGAATGTCCAAACTGCTATGAGGTGCTGTGCCCTTCCCGGTTTACAGTGAATGTTGTAAATTTTTTGATGACTGTTGTTTGTGACAGTTGTAACCTTACCATATACATAACATCAGTAGCACCTGACCTTCAGATAATAACAGAGGATACTGTAAAAGAGACCACTGTAAATAAAAAGTCAAAGGAGGATACTGTTCACGAAAACAAGATACCTCAAGGAAGAGGACGGAAACGAAAAAAACAAAAGCACTCGGATTAGTGATTTGATGAAGAAAGTAGAATTCAGATGTAATCTGATGTGTTTTTGAGCTACCTAGAATTCATGTCCATGATGATTACCATGGTGTTTCGATGTGCTTTTTTCATAATGAGAACAAGATTAAAACATTTTTTTTTGAAGTAGTTTTATTTCATCCCCCTGTAGATCATAGACAATGGAATTTACATAAAAGGAATGAGGTAAGATTAGTCATTTACGGACTTCCATGTTGATTCTGTGGCACCGAGTTATGTTAATGATGAGACCTCAGTTGATTGTGCTCTCAATTCTTCTGTAATAAGCTGTTTGTCTTGCTGAAACTGGCTGTGGCATGTCAATAGAAAATTGTTAGTTGCTCTTGCTACTGTTATTTATTTTGAACAAAGAATATTAACATAATGGACAAAATATGCTACAATACAGCAGCAATTGAAGAAGCAAAATAGAAAATGGAATCATCATAGATTGTTTTAACATATGGCCAGATGGTCATTAATTTGCAGAACAGTCATCATAAGGACGTAGAAAATTGAGTGGAAATGAGTTGGTAATTGAGCAGAATTGTGGGAATTCATTCTCCTTTTCGTATTGAAATATACTTTCTATTGGGATTGCCAGAATAATGCTAAAGTAAGTAAAACCTTGACTGAGAAAATACCTAACTGGTTTCCAAGATAGCGTCTCTAACATGAGCAGCTTTACTTCCCTTCCAGAGCATATATACGTAGGTAAGGCGTGTTTTGATTAAGTTCTCATTTCGCCGGCAGATCATTGTAAGTTACAATGTTAGTATTCCGAATTCGTCTGAGACCGTAAGTCTACTGAAGTGTAATTCCTTCACATTCCCTGACTCCTGTCATTATCTTTGATATTAATTGTGTAATTGCTGATTAGGCCAGTGTTCCCTTAAGGATCACATGGTCAACTATATCATGGTGGGGTATCTTTGAAGTGTAAATGGGACGTATTGTTTTGAATGTATTGTAAGGGTAGATGTGAGATTGTTTATTTTTGTAATAAAAATCGTAAAAATTGCTGCCATCTTCATTAGTTCTGTGAGTTGGGATTGATCCTGCCAATACTATCTGGCAAACCAGTAGTCCCCGTTACGAGGGAATAATTCGCAACATCAGAAGTAGGAAAATTCAGTACCTTATCCGCTGTTTTTCTGCTTCTGACGTCACATAGAACAGATTATGGCAACTGCATGTCTGCTGGATACTATTAAATTGTGCAGATGCACCCTAATCTCCAAAGTATGTGTGGGAAATGTTTAGAAAAGCAGCCCTGCAAATGAGACTGACTTGCATAGAAGAGTTATAAGGACTGGTTTTACAAAAGACTAGTTCATGGGGCTACAGGTATGAACAGACCTGAGTCATAACTGGAACACATAAGAAGCTTCCAACAAAAAATGGCTTATTTGAAACCATTAACCTTTATTATTGTGCAAATGCGATGAAAGCGAAAGTTGTGGATCAAACATTATACTACGTATTTTTATATGCAATTTCAGAAACATTGACAACTGTATTACCCATGTAAAACAAGTTCGGGAGTGGGAATATAATAAAATTGACTAATCAGAAGCCTAATTTTTTTCTATCCATCCACGTGCTACACTGTCTGCACCTCTTACTGAATCTTTCTGTATCACAATAGTGTATGTGTATGTTGTACAATGTTGATTTTTGAGACCTTAAGTTCTATCATTGGTTTAAACCAAAAGCACAAGTCCCAACATGCCTGCCTGTGGAATGATAGACAAAGTATGCCTGGCTAACTAAAAATACATCAACATCAACTCTTCTGTCAATTACTTGAAGAAAATGTGAAAGAGAACAAGAACAAAGGCTTTGAGGTCAGTGTTATAGCATTCCTATCTTAGATCTTTATGGCTAACCTAGGTTAGGCATCACCTGAATCCTTTTGTACAAGTCTTAACTCATCATTGTCAAGGTTGTCTTAAATGTAAGTGCCAATATCTAAGGCTTTGTCTGCACTGCCCGACAGGCAGACACTGTTCCCATAACCCGTTCCACTATAATGACCGACCGAGTATGGAGCCAGAATGATACCATTGTCTGGTAACGCTGCTTCAGAAGCGAGAGTATAACAGTGGGAAGTGCCTGACTCGTGCCCACTAGTGTGGACAGGCCATAATGGAGCATAATAAGTACCTGGTTGCTTTTAGTAGTCAGACTGCATATCATGAAGCAAATTGTATAGATTCAAGGCCTAAAGGTGCATCCACACGGTCGAACAATGTCCGACGGACAAACATTGTTACCAATTGTCCGCTGGTCATTGCCTTGTGAGCGGAGTAAAAGCAGTGGTATACAACCTCATCTGGTACCACTGTTTGTTACCAGATCTACTACCATCGTTTCAGCGCTTATGACGTCATCCCGCTTCGTCTATGATATGGTAACAATGTTAGTCCGTCGGACATTGTTCGACTGTGTGGACGCACCTTAAGTAATTATGCTCTGTACGGGGATAATGGTGTTAGTGCACCTCACGTGGTACACTATAGGCATTACTTAAGGATTTTTTTGCAGCGTCCCTTCGGCCCCTAGCAGCAACCCCTTTCATTTCTTTTAGTGTACCATTCATATTATCTTTCTTCCATCTTGCTACCCACCCTCTCCTAATATTATTTCATGTGCAACTGCGAGATTTTCCTCCTGTTACACCTTTCAAACCTACCTATTCTCAATTTCCTTTTCATCACTGAGTGGCCTCATAAATCCCAGTGCTAAGTCTTTGGGCTAAACTCTACATTCCATCCCATAAGTACTAACTATAAGAATTGAGACTGCCCTGTAACTTTTTCAATGTATGGACCAGTCTTAGGATTGCATGATTTCTTTGATTATATTTTGAAAGAACCATGGTAATCTCTCGAAAGACCCATTAGTCTACACTCCATCTATGAGAGTTATCTAGAATTTATCTTTTAATGCCCTTTAGGTTGTAGTTCAGGGCTACAGATACTGGGAAGAGGAATAAATGTCAGCTGAAAGTTCGAAGATGGCCAGTCATACAAGCTCAATGAAACATTAATCTGTTTCATCCTTCAGGTAAGTCAGTGTTCCAGTATTGCTCAGTTGTTTATAATTTCCAGAAATCCATAAACTACTGCAATGTAACACTTGGCATATTTCTGTTAATTCACTCGATTTCATTTTCATGTAATGTGCTTCTTTCCATGATTTCATCTTCATGCAGCGTGCCTCTTTCCGAGATTTCATCTTTATCCAGCGTGCCTCTTTCTGCGATTTCATCTAAATCCAGCGTGCCCCTTTCTACAATTTCATCTTCGTCCAGCGTCTCTTTCCACGATTTCATCTTCATCCAGCGTTGCTGTTTCTGTGATTTCATCTTCATCCAGCGTGCCTATTTCCGTGATTTCCTCTCATCCAGCGTGCCTCTATCCCCAATTTCATGTTCGTCCAGCGTGCCTCTTTCCTCGATTTCATGTTCATCCAGCATTCCTCTTTCCGTGATTTCATCTTCATCCAGCGTGCCTGTTTCCGGAATTTCATTTTCATCCAGTGTGCCTGTTACTGTGATTTCATCTCCATCCAGCACGCCTCTTTCTGTGATTTCATCTTCATCCAGCGTGCCTGTTTCCGTGATTTCATCTTCACCCAGTGTGCCTCTTTCCTCGATTTCATCTTCACCCAGTGTGCCTTTTTCCACGATTTCATCTTCACCTAGCATGCCTCTTTCCAGAATTTCATCTTCACCCAGCGTGCCTCTTTCCGCAATTTCATCTTCACTCAGAGTGCCTCTTTCTGTGATTTCATCTTCAACCAGCGTGCCTCTTTCCGCAATTTCATCTTAACCCAGTGTGCCTGTTACTGTGATTTCATCTTCACCCAGCGTGCCTCTTTCTGCGATTTCATCTTCACCCAGCATGCCTCTTTCCGCGATTTTACCTTCACCCAGCATGCCTCTTTCTACGATTTCATCTTCACCCAGCGTGGCTTTTTCCACGATTTCATCTTCACTCAATGTGCCTCTTTCCACGATTTTATCTTCACCCAGAGTGCCTCTTTCCACAATTTCACTTTCATCCAGCGTGCCTCTTTCCGCAATTTCATCATCATCCAGCGTGCCTCTTTCTGCGATTTCATCTTCACCCAGCATGCCTCTTTCCACAATTTCATCTTCACCCCGCGTGCCTCTTTCCGCGATTTCATCTTCACCCAGCGTGCCTCTTTCCGCGATTTCATCTTCACCAAGCTTGCCTGTTACTGTGATTTCATCTTCAACCAGCGTGCCTCTTTCCGCGATTTCATCTTAACTTAGTGTGCCTGTTACTGTGATTTCATCTTCACCCAGCGTGCCTCTTTCTGCAATTTCATCTTCACCCAGCATGCCTCTTTCCGCAATTTTACCTTCACCCAGTGTGCCTATTTCTACGATTTCATCTTCACCCAGCGTGGCTTTTTCCACGATTTCATCTTCACTCAACGTGCCTCTTTCCACGATTTTATCTTCACCCAGAGTGCTTCTTTTCACAATTTCACTTTCATCCAGCGTGCCTCTTTCCGCAATTTCATCTTCATCCAGCGTGCTTCTTTCTGCGATTTCATCTTCACCCAGCATGCCTCTTTCCACAATTTCATGTTCACCCCGAGTGCCTTTTTCCGCGATTTCATCTTCACCCAGCGTGCCTCTTTCCGCGATTTCATCTTCACTCAGCGTTCCTCTTTCTGCGATTTCATCTTCACCCAGCGTGCCTGTTACTGTGATTTCATCTTCACCCAGCGTGCCTCTTTCTGCAATTTCATCTTCACCCAGCATGTCTCTTTCCGCGATTTTACCTTCACCCAGCGTGCCTCTTTCCACGATTTTATCTTCACCCATGCCTCTTTCCGCGATTTTATCTTCACCCAGAGTGCCTCTTTCCACAATTTCATCTTCATCCAGCGTGCCTCTTTCTGCGATTTCATCTTCACCCAGCATGCCTCTTTCCACAATTTCATGTTCACCCAGCGTGCCTCTTTCCGCGATTTAATCTTCACCCAGCGTGCCTCCTCTTTCTGCAATTTCA
The DNA here is from genome assembly GCF_015104395.2 of Macrobrachium nipponense. Classification (NCBI taxonomy): domain Eukaryota; kingdom Metazoa; phylum Arthropoda; class Malacostraca; order Decapoda; family Palaemonidae; genus Macrobrachium; species Macrobrachium nipponense. Next base: position 18,710,022 of record NC_061100.1, on the reverse strand, counting down.
TCTTTACCCAGCATGCCTCATTCCGCGATTTTACCTTCACCCAGCGTGCCTCTTTCTGCGATTTCATCTTCACCCAGCGTGGCTTTTTCCACTATTTCATCTTCACTCAACGTGCCTCTTTCCGCAATTTTATCTTCACCCAGCATGTCTCTTTCCGCGATTTCACCTTCATCCAGCATGCCTCTTTCTTCGATTTCATCTTCATCCAGCATGCCTCTTTCTTCGATTTCACCTTCATCCAGCATGCCTCTTTCTTCGATTTCACCTTCATCCAGCATGCCTCTTTCTGCGATTTCATCTTCACCCTGCTTGCTCTTTCCACGATTTCATCTTCTCTTAGCGTGCCTCTTTCTGTGATTTCACCTTCACCCAGCATGTCTCTTTCCGTGTTTTCATCTTCATCAAGCGTGCCTCTTTCCGCAATTTCACATTCATCCAGCGTGCCTCTTTCCGCAAATTCACATTCATCCAGCGCTCCTCTTTCCGCGATTTCATCTTCATCCAGCGTGCTCTTTCTGCGATTTCATCTTCACCAAGCTTGCCTCCTCCACGATTTCATCTTCACCCAGCGTGCCTCTTTCCACGATTTCATCTTCTCTTAGCGTGACTCTTTCTGCAATTTCACCTTCACCCAGCATGCCTGTTTCCGCCATTTCATCTACATCCAGAGTGCCTGTTTCCGTGATTTCATTTTCATTCAGCGTACCTGTTTCTGTGATTTCATCTTCATCAGACGTGCCTGTTTCCGTGATTTCATTTTCATTCAGCGTACCTGTTTCCGTGATTTCATCTTCATCCAGCGGGCCTGTTTCAGTGATTTCATTTTCATTCAGCGTGCCTGTTTCCGTGATTTCATCTTAATCCAGTGTGCTTATTTCAGTGATTTCATTTTCATTCAGCGTGCCTGTTTCCGTGATTTCATTTTCATCCAGCGTGCCTGTTTCTGCGATTTCATTTTCATTCAGCGTGCCTATTTCTGTGATTTCATCTTTATCCAGTGTGCCTGTTTCCGTGATTTCATTTTCATCCAGTGTGCCTGTTTCCTTGATTTCATTTTCATCCAGCAAGCCTTTTTCCGTGATTTCATCTTCATCCAGCGTGCCTGTTTCCGTGATTTCATCTTCATCCAGCGTACCTGTTTCCGTGATTTCATTTTCATTCAGCGTGTTTGTATCCGTGATTTCATTTTCATCCAGCGTGCTTGTTCCATGCTTTCACTTCATCCAGTGTGCTTGTTCCGTGTGATTTGATTTTCATCAAGCAGTGCTTGTTTCGATTTCATTTTCATTCCAAGTGTGCCTGTTTTGTTGATTTCATTTTCTTATCAGTGTGCCTTTTGTTTCCGTTGATTTCATTTTTCTTCATCCAGGTGCTGTTTCCTTGGATTTTCCGTTTTCATCCTAGCAATTCCTTTTCTGATTTCATCTTTCATCCAGCGTGCCATGTTTCCGTGCTTCATCTTAACCAGTCCTGTTTCAAGTTGATTTCATTTTCATTCAGCGTGTTTGTATCCGTGATTTCATTTTCATCCAGCGTGCTTGTTTCCATGATTTCATTTTCATCCAGCGTGCTTGTTTCCGTGATTTGATTTTCATCCAGCGTGCTTGTTTCCGTGATTTCATTTTCATTCAGCATGCCTGTTTCCGTGATTTCATTTTCATTCAGCGTGCTTGTTTCTGTGATTTCATTTTCATTCAGCGTGCTTGTTTCCGTGATTTCATTTTCATCCAACGTGCTTGTTTCTGAGATTTCATTTTCATTCAGCGTGCTTGTTTCCGTGATTTCATTTTCATTCAGCGTGCCTGTTTCCGTGATTTCATTTTCATCCAGCGTGCTTGTTTCCGTGATTTCATTTTCATTCAGCGTGCTTGTTTCTGTGATTTCATTTTCATCCAACGTGCTTGTTTCTGTGATTTCATTTTCATTCAGCGTGCTTGTTTCCGTGATTTCATTTTCATTCAGCAAGCCTGTTTCCATGATTTCATCTTCATCCAGTGTGCCTGTTTTTGTGATTTCATCTTCATCCTGCGTGCTTGTTTCCGTGATTTCATTTTCATTCAGCGTGCCTGTTTCCGTGATTTCATCTCCATCCAGCATGCCTGTTTCTGTGATTTCATTTTCAGCGTGCCTGTTTCTGTGATTTCATCTTCATCCAGCATGCCTGTTTTCTGTGATTTCATTTTGTTCATCCGTGCCTGTTTTTGTGATTTCATCTTTTCTTCAGCGTGCCCGTTTCCGGATTTCTCGTCATCCAGCGTGCCTGTTTCTGTGTTTCAATTTGTTCATCCAGAGTTGCCTGTTTCCATGGATTTCCATCTTCATCCAGCGTGCCTGTTTCTGTGATTTTCATTTTCTTCATTCCAGCGGCCCTGTTTCTGTTTGATTCCGTTTTCATTTCAGCGTGCCTTGTGTCCGTGATTTCCACTTCACCAGCCGTGCCGGTTTTCCGTGATTTCATCTTCATCCAGCGTGGCCTTGGGTTTGGTTCTGTGGATTTCATCTTCATCCAGCGTTGGCCGGTTTTTCCGTGATTTCATCTTCATTCCAACGCTTGCCTGTTTTCTGTGATTTCATCTTCATCCAGAAGTGCCAGGTTTCGTGTGATTTTTCATCTTCATCCAGAGTGGCCTGTTTTTCCGTGATTTTTTTTTTTTTTTTGTTTTTTCCATCTTTATCCAGCAATGGCCATGTTTTCTGTGATTTCATCTTCCATCCCGCGTGCCTGGTTTTCTGTGATTTTTTTTTTTGTTTTTTCACAATTTTTTTCATTCAAGCGTGCCTGTTTTCCGTGATTTTTGCATGTTCATCCAGCGTGCCTGTTTTCTGTGATTTCATCTTCAATCCAGAGTGCCATGTTTTCCTGTGATTTTCATCTTCAATCCAGCGTGCCTGTTTCTGTGATTTCATCTTCATCCAGCGTGCCTGTTTCTGTGATTTCATTTTCATTCAGCGTGCCTGTTTCCGTGATTTCATCTTCATCCAGCGTGCCTGTTTTTTGGTTGATTTCATCTTCATCCAGCTTGCCGGTTTTCCGCGTGATTTCATCTTCATCCAGCGTGCCTGTTTTCCGTGATTTCATCTTACAATCCAGCGTGTCCCCTGTTTTTACTGTGATTTCATCTTCATCCTAGCGTTGCCAGTTTTCCGGTTGAATTTATCATCTTCACAAAACCAGCGTGCCTGTTTCCGTGATTTCATCTTTCATTCAGCGTAGACCTGTTTCCGTGATTTCAATCTTCATCCAGCGTGCCTGTTTCCGGTGGATTTCATCTTCATACCAGCGTTGCACCTGTATCCCATGATTTAATACTTCATACCCAGCGTGCCTGTTTCCAGTGATTTATCATCTTCATTCCACGTGCTGTTTCCGTGATTTCATCTTCATCGGCAGCGTTTGCCTGTTTCCGTGATTTCATCTTCATCCAGCCGTGCCTGTTTTCCGTGATTTTCATCTTTCATCACCACAGACAGTGCCTGTTTATTAATCCATGATTTCATCTTCCATGATTTCAGCGTGCCTTGTTTTCCGTGAAGAACATCCTTCATATCAGCGTGCCACTGGTTTTCCATGATTTCATCTTCATCCAGCGTTGCGCCTGTTTCTTGTGATTTCACAATTCCAATCCAGCGTGCCTGTTTTCCCAGCGTGCCTGTTTTTCAATTTGAATTTCATCTTCAAATTAACCAGCGTGCCTGTTTCCATATTCACTCATTCATCACAACACAGCGTGCCTTGTTTACCATGATTTCATCTTCATAAACCAGCGTGGCTGTGATTTAACTAGTGAATTTCATTCTTCATCCAGCGTGCCTGTTTTCTGTGATTTCAATCTTCATACCAGCGTGCCTGTTTCTGTGATTTCTCTTCATTACAACTAGGTGCCTGTTTCCGGTGATTTCATCATTCATCCAGCGTGCCTGTTTCCAATGATTTCATACTATGCAATTCAGACGTGCCTGTTATCTGTGAATTATCATCATTCATCCAGCGGCCTGTTTATCAGTGATGTTCATGATTCATGCCAGCGTGCCTTTTTCCATATATTCATCTTCATTCAGCGTGCCTGTTTCCATGAATTTCATACTTCATAACAGGCATGCCTGTTTCCCGTGATTTCATCTTCATAAACCAGCGTGCCTGTTTCCCGTGATTTCATCTTCATAACCAGACGTGCCTGTTTCCAGTGATTTCATCTTCATAAACCAGCATCCAGACGTGTGTTATCGTGAGTTCATCTTCATTCAGCACGTGCCTGTTTCCATGATTTCTCTTCATCTGAGCGTAGCCTGTTTATCCGTGTTAATTTCAATCTTCAATTGTACCAAGCGTGCCTAGTTTATCCGGTGGATTTCAATCTTCATTCCATGCGTGCCTGGTTTTCCGTGATTTCAATCTTCATTCCACCAGTTGCCTGTTTCCAATGTTTATCTTCATCCAGCGTGCCTGTTTCGTGAAATTTGATTTCATTTCATTCAGATCCAGCGTGCCTGTTTCCGTGATTTCATCTTCATACCAGACGTGCCTGTTTGTGAGTTTCGATTCATTTTCAATTGACAGCGTGGCCTGTTTTCCGTGAATTTCATCTTTACATTAAATCCAGCGTGGCCTGTTTCCGTGAGTTTCATTTTCCTTCATTGCCAGCCTGTGCCTGTTTCCATCTGAGATTTCATACTTCATCCAGGCCGTGCCTGTTTCCCTCCCTACGATTTTGATTTCATTTTCTTCACCAGACGTGCCATGTTTTCCTGTGATTTTTCAAATCTTTCCATTTCCAGCGGTGCACCTTTTCCGTGATTGTTCAAAATTTCATTCGATCCTAGCCGTGCTGTTTTCCTGTGATTTTCATCTTTCATGTCCAGCGTGCCGCTGTTTCCGGCGTTGATTTCATTTTCAATATCACTTCATTATCCAGCGTCCTGTTTTTCCGGTGAATTTCATTGCTTCCATACCAGCCGTGCCTGTTTTCCGAGTGAATTTCAATCTTCAAGTGCCCAAAGCGTGGCCTGTTTCGAGTGATTTCTCAAATCTTCATAAAGACCAGCGGTTGCCTGTTTTCGTGATTTCATTTTCATTCAATCCCAGCCGTGCCTGTTTCAGTGATTTTCAATTTCTTCATCCACGTAGCCTGTTTTGGCCGTGAGTTCCATGCTTGAATTTCAGCGGCCTGTTTCCGTGATTTCATCTTCAATGCCAGTGTCCCTGTTTTCCGGTGAGTTTCATATCTTCATATCAGCTGCCTGTTTCCGTTGATTTCATCTTCATCCAGCGTTGCCTGTTTCACATTATGATTTTCCATTCTATGGTCAGCATGCCTGTTTTCACCACGGTGAGTTTTCATCTTCATTCCATCGTGCCTGTTTTCCGTTTGAGTTCCATCTTCATTCGCAGGCGTGCCTCTTTCCGTGAATTTCATCTTCATTGGAGCATGCCTATAGTTTTCTGGTGGATTTCCATTTTCATTGATTCAGCGTGCCTGGTTTTCCGTGATTTCCTCCTTCGTAACCAGCGTGCCTTGTTTCTGTGATTTCATCTTCATCCAGTGTGCCTGTTTCCGTGATTTCATCTTCATCCAGCGTGCCTGTTTCTGTGATTTCATCTTCATTCAGCGTGCCTGTTTCTGTGATTTCATCTTCATCCAGCGTGCCTGTTTCCGTGATTTCATCTTCATCCAGCGTGCCTGTTTCCGTGATTTCATCTTCATCCAGCGTGCCTGTTTCCGTGATTTCATCTTCATCCAGCGTGCCTGTTCCCGTGATTTCATCTTCATCTAGCGTGCCTGTTCCCGTGATTTCATCTTCATCCAGCGTGCCTGTTCCCGTGATTTCTTCTTCATCCAGCGTGCCTGTTTCTGTGATTTCATCTTCATCCAGCGTGCCTGTTTCTGTGATTTCATCTTCATTCAGCATGCCTGTTTCAGTGATTTCATCTTCATCCAGCCTGCCGTTTTTCCATGAAGTGTCTAACCAAGTGTGATTATCATCTATTTTACCTCTAGTTTATAATTGGAGGGCGTCATCATTTGGTCCATCGGGCAGGGTACCCCCATTTGCAACCTGCATTATATGGTTTTTTAAATAGCGTCTTTGTTCTGAGTTCGACCGATTTGAAATAAAGTTTTGATTATGAAATGTTATAAAATGCAGTTTTCAAAACTGCTTTTTATAATATTTTCAAGGCTTCCTGGTTCCACTAATCTATTATATTCATCTATATTCAGGTAAAATATTTAATTCCCATTATCCTTTGTTCATGGCTTGAGTTTTAGAACAAAACTATATGCAGTACCTGCTGGTATATTTGTTAGTTACAATGAGTTTTCGAGTCCTTAATATGGAATATTAGAACTTATAGTTGAGTACTTAACTGTGAATAATTAACTTACCGTTAGTTAATACAAAAACAAAGAAAATGCAGTGACATTACTTGAAACGCCAATTGTAGACCTATGCTTAGCAATAACTCTCCCTTTCCGAGGGTTTTCTGCAAGACTGAGACTATGAACACTTATCACATATTTGAAAATACTTAGAAAAGCTCAAGACAACTTAAGAATGAAGGTCTTGCAAACGAAAGGATATCACGATGACGCTCTGAAGAGCAAACAGCACTCAAGATAGTGAAACGAGCCTAGAGGTAGTTAGAGTACAGCTGGGCCGTAAGATAAAGTGATCCAGGAGGAAAAAATGAGGAACTACAAGAAGTAATAGCCAGAGGTGTTGGATAAAAAGAATGAAGAAATGAAGTGGGTTCAGAGGTAGAGCAAACGGTTAAAATACCCACACTGGAGGGTAGTGAGTGCCCTCCGTGAACGTCATGCAGTGCTCAGAGGGCATTTTTATTTCAAGTTCTTTGCGGTGTCCCTTAATTGCAACCTCTTTATTTCCTTATGCTACAGCTCTCCGTTCATATTCTCTTTCTTCCCTCTTACTTTCCACCCTCTCCTAACAATTGTTTTAACATTATTCTCAGCGCTGAATGGCATCATATTATGTCCCAGCGATTACCCTTTGGCCTAAATTTTACGCTCAAGTTCCAAGATTACTATCGAATTTATACATGAAAGAAACAAGGAAGTACAAGTGTTCATTTTTTTTAGCTGAATTTGTATTTGTTATCTACGATGTTATAGTCTGGTGGATCCTCACTATTTCAGTATCTTGCTGTGTCCACGGTCTAGGTATACCTAGACCGTGGCTATATCGTCACTTTCGTTATCAACTTATTCTGTACGCCGTCTTTATTTTCTGTATCAGCGTTTTAGTGAGCATCCTTTTAGTTCCAAGTTACAGTATTTGTAATTAAAGTATGTTTTATCCCTTACAACTTCCTTTTAGACACTTAAAATTCACACTTAAAATTCGAAAATAACTCGCACATGGGCCTAACGCTATGCTTTCAGTTGCTTACGAACCAGATTACCTCAGAGGCTTTTGTAACCTAGGAAAAATATAATAATATCTTTAAAAAAAATCGGTAAAAGTTTTATAAAAACAGAAGCAAAATGCAGTAGGATTAGTTCAGCAAGTATAAAAACTAACATTTCAAGGTACGTCGAAAAGAAAGTCACTTGTTTTTACTGGGTGTGGCCTACTCTTCATTTTAGCCTAGCTGTTTAAAAACAATTTTCTGTTCTTTCGTGATTGATACCTTAGACTCTTGCAAAATATTCATCTTGAAATTACAAATAGTTATTCATGAACTTGTTTTGTTTTCATGATACGTGCTCATATTAGCAACAGTATCAGAAGCGGTAGAAGTGTGAATAAAAACAATGATAGCAATGCTTGATCTCTGGCAAACTCTCGCTTCCTAGAAGTATATGAACTCATCGCTGAATCACTTTTAGGTGTCACGAACATTATTTGCAGAATCATTAGTCTAAAAGATGCACATTCCTTTCACTCGCCACACGCCAACGTCGCCCAGAAACTTAATTATTCTCTCCATTTGTCAGGTTAACCTTTGGTTTGATAAATGTCGTGTTTATCCATTGATATATCCCTTGTCTTATTACTTATGCGTACTATATCCCCACGTCAGTCAGTGTTGGAGATATAAAGGATTTAGTATTCGGTGCATGGACGTCTTTACGCCACAATGGTGGTTAGGCTCACGCGCGAGCTGGTTTGTGTTATTGCGTAAGTTCTTTGATAAAAGTCTTCGTGTAATACTGTTAAAATGATGAAATATTGTAATTTTTTCTAATAAAAGATATAAAAGTGTATTGGTAGGAAACTTTTTTCGAAAGTTTGTAAAGTATTTAGATATTTAGATCAAAGGTATCGTTAAATGTGTGTGGGTGTAATACTATATTTGTGTATATATCTATTATATATATTCATATATATTATCGATAATATATATATATAGTTATGTATGTATATGTATATATATCTATATGATATATAATATAATATATATATATATATATATATATATATATATGTGTGTGTGTGTGTGTGTTGGTTTATATATGTGTTGTTGACGTTGACATATTAGTGAAAAATTGCAGGTCCATTTTTTTGATAACACGATTCATTCTCGTTAAGACGACTACAGACGAAATTCACACAAAAAATTTACCTATGATAGTAACCTCAAATTCTGTGTTGATATTTTTTTCTTTCGCAAGTATTGGTATTTCCATTCTTTTCTTGAACATTTTATTGTTGTTTTTCTTAATTTTTTTATTATTATTTTTTTTTTCTTTAGTAAATCAGTTTCAAGACCTTCCAGAGAACCCAGGTGGCCGTGTCAAATTGCGCGCAAAGTCTGATCGATGGCGCCATTTAAACGTTTTTATAGAAGTTTGCGAACCTGGTATACTAACAACAATCAATATTGAATTGACTCTCATTTGACTTTTAAAGTTCACGCCTAAACTCGCAAACTTTCAGCTGCGATGCTACTTTGATGGTGATTAGTCACTCGCTTAAGATAGAATTGTATAAGAGCATTGTTTTATGCTTTGTTGTGTAGGCCTATGTGATAATTTCTCCAAGTATACTCGCTTATGTGATAATTTTCCCAAGTATACAGGCTTATGTGATAATATCTCCAAGTAGATCTATGCGACAATTTCTCAAAGCAAGCCTACGAGTGTATGATAATTTCTCCAAGTAAGCCTATATGATCACGAACCTCCATAAGGGAATCATTTTTTTAAAGTAGGAAATTGTCATGAACCTAAAAAGAGAATATTGACGTAAAATACTTCTGAGTGTTTTGCAAAGATGACAGTTTTCTCGATAAATATTGGTATTAATATAAAGGATGTTATTATTAACATACAATGAATATATAAACACTTACGAAAAACACGTAATGGCAGAATTTTAGGTTACGGTTATTGCCAAATTTTGGCGGTTTTCTGCGAAATCGTACGAAATTTTGAGGGAATTTTTCTTACACAGGTGCAAATGAATAATACGCTCATATACGTACATCTCTCTCTTTTACAGTATTAGCATCTGCTAAAATTACTCGAAAGAAATTTTATGATAAAAGTACACGCGTTAGTATCTCCTCTGAGTGTAACTTTTGTTGACCCTGTGGTAAGGGTGTAAGAATACTACCACCGTAGGTCCTGCGTGTCGTAAAAGGCGACTAAAAGGACAGCTGCAGCTGCCTTGCTGTCTTACTTATTAGTAAAAGGCTAGGCCCACTGCCAATAACTGTAGAAACTGCTGCCTTGCAGTTTTACTTTTCAGTAAAAGGCTAGGCCCACCGCCAATAACTGTGGGAACTGCTGCCTTGCAATTGGACGTTTTTGTCAAAGCAAGGGCATGGTCGTAAAAATCCCTTTGCCAAACAATAAACCATGTCTGTTGTTGTAAGGAAGGCAGTGCAGAAGGTGCATCAGACAATATATAACCGACCCCTTAATGTAGGGATGGTGGGACAGAAGATTTTGTATACTCTCGTCCGAAACGAAATGAAAAGTGTGCCAGGACTCTCCAGAGTGGATGTACAATAGATATATATAAAGAAAAAGTCGAATCAGTGCAAATGATCAAACTTCCTTTATCTGCGCATGCGCAGGCTCCTATTCAGGCGTGCCCATTTCAGCGTGTGGGACGGTCGATGCTGTATGATAGCGCCACTATTGACTCGGGTATTTAGCATCTTTAGTGTGGTTTAAGTCTATCTGTTACATTTAAAATCGTGTAGAATATTAACTATTGACATATGAATACGTCTATCAATTAGAGTGAATAAATATATCTTCCGTTCGATTCCTCCTGCAAGTCTATATATTTGGGTGGCTAAGAGTGATAAGATACGGGAATTGTTTTAACGGGCATAAATTGGACTATTATTTGACGAGCAAAGGAAGGAGACAGTTATTTTCGAGATAGAGAGAGACAGACTGAGAGGAGAGCATTTTGCATAACTGAATGAATCGTAGGTTTGTAACGACTATTGTAGCAGTTAAAGAGCATAATACAGTAAACATTATCTTCCATTCGATGCCTCATGAAAATAAAGTTCACTGGCTAAGATTGACAAAATTGGAATTACGCCTAAACCTATGTTTGTTGAGATTAACTGCTAAAGGGAACCTATACACTGAACGATAGTCCGTATCGTTCGCAAAAAGTGTATGTGTTAGCGGTGGCCGTGTTTACAACGGACTACCTGTTTGGTAATTTTGTTTTGCGTAGCAAACTTCAGTGGGTGATGATCTCTCTCTCTCTCTCTCTCTCTCTCTCTCTCTCTCTCTCTCTCTCTTCCTCCGTTGAACTGCGAAGATATTCTCTGAACTCGGTATTCATATTCTTGCGTGGTTAGAAGGTAAGTCGTGGAAACACAGAGTAGCAAAATATAATGTACTGTTCAAAAGATTACATCTTGAGATAGCTTGCAGAGAAGGTTTTGAATTTGTGTTTGAGACAAGAGCTGGAGAGGAAGTCTGAGTTACAAATCATTTTCAAATCATAGGCGAGCAAACCTAATCAAAGATACGGGTATACGAACGAACATACTTATCTAGGTTAAGACACATCATCCTTCAAGTTCTCTCTCGTGAGAGCAGAAGTAGGCTCCCCCGAATGTAGGTGGTTGTTGTGTGGTTCTATTTGTGCTTGGCTAAGCTTCACACGCTCACACGCTCACACACATCCTGGGCTGTGGTTTTTGGGCAGACTTAACTGTTTAACCCCTGACCTGATTACGATATATGTATTGCTTCTAAGGAATGTTCCCACATTACTTTTATCATGTAATATTCATTACATATCGGCTTGTCTGAATGCAAAAGTGGGCGGAATTTCGTGGTTTGAACGATCTCAGCGGGAATCTAAACTCTGCTTTTTTCCATCTGTCCATCCGCCTGTGGTGGTCGCTCATGGTAACACTGTCCTGGGCTTTACATAGTTACGCTATGTGTAAGTTTCAAGTAAAAAAAAGGATATCTGGGTGTACATTTGCAACTGAAAAGTGTTTTATTAATTTACTCTATGCGAATTACACCGTTAATATTCGAAATAGGATATTGTTATTATTGTTGAATGTAAGCTGAATTTAACTATGTAAAGTCGGGGCGCAGTGTTACCATAAGCAAACACCACAGGCGGATGGAAACAAAAAAAAAAAAAAAAAAACAGTATAGTCACGACCAGGTTGCTGGCTTCCGACTTAAGTCTGTCATACACAGGTCGTTCAATGTATGTTTTGTCTGTCTTCCCGAGACAAAATCTTTGTTCAGACTGAAATCTGTGCGGAGATCGTTCATTCTGTATGAATAGTGTGTGTGTGTGTGTCGATAACGGCAATCGTTCAGACAGTCGTTCATACAAACGCTAGTCAACACGAAAATGAGAGAAATGGCAACATTTTATTAGGATCGTTTTCATGTGTAGGACATAGCCAATTATTTGTTTGGTAAAGGAAAAGAGAGAGAGAGATTTTGTCGCACATGAATTAGCCTACCTTTTCAGGTGGTTAGGAAGATATATATATATATATATATATATATATATATATATATATATATAATATATATAATAAGAATTACAAATTATAATCACAATAAAACATTCAGAATAAATGTACTACAGAACCTTTACTAAAAGAACACGCAAAATGCCGGTTGACAAAGCTTTACATAAAGTATTAAAAAATAGAAAAAAATATATCTTGAATACTGTTTGGTTACGAAAAGGAGAATTGTAGAGGTGTACTTTATGACATTTTTTGGTGGTCAGTCACTTTCCATATTTAATCTTCTAACTGTATCGTCCCTGTTTCTGAGCTGTTGATCGTAATCCTTTTTAAATCCTCTTAAATACTTACCACTGTTTTTGGTAGGTCTACTAATTCTTCAGTTGTGTTGGATTCCGGGTACATATTTTTTCTCCTTTGTAATCCCCGTCTGTCATTTATACTCAAGTAGATTCACTTCACCGGTGCATCTCATGCCCAGCGCCGTTCCTTACGACGCTCTTGATTGGCTGTTGATAAGCCAATCACAGGGCTGAAACTCAGTCTCTCTCGAGAGTTCACGTAGGCAACGTTTATGTTCCAACATCTTTCAAACATTATAACTTTCATTACACCTCAGTTTTACTTGCAGAAAGGAAGCGTTTCCCAATTTCATCACTAAACATCGTCAAGCCAATGATTTAAGGATTATAATGATACGAAAATTTCATACTTTAGTAAACTTGACGCTAAAATATTTATGGTGGAATAAACATAAAATTCTTAATATAAATTCATCATTTATCATTTTGTATTTCATACAGTTTCGTAGCTTAAATGTCATGGAAGACAATGCTACCAAAAAATTATAGGCAGGGCTAACAATATGAAAATAACAAGCAAAGGATTAAGAATATTTAATCTCTCTCTCTCTCCCTCTCTCTCTTATCTTCGTGTAGTCAGGTGTTGCTCACGTGATCACTCTATGACGTCATCATCATGATCACGACGCCTATAGGGGAAATCACTATATGAAAAAAATCGTTACTCAGATATTGATCCTTAAGGAAGAAATTTATTCATCCCATTTATATTTCTTTTGCAACAATCAGTCCTCCTATATCCCTCTCATTATTCCTTTGTGAACTCTCTCGAGAGACTGAGAGTTCCCCGCCCTGTGATTGGCTTATCAACAGCCAATCAGGAGGGTCGTAAGGAACGGCGCTGGGCATGAGATGCCGGGTGAAGTGAATCTACCATAGCTTTCTTTGTTAACTTATTTTAAACTTATTTTTGTCTGCTAAGTAAAGGACAAGATGTCGAAAGGCCTTGCAGAACTCCGCTATTTCTCTTTCTTTCGTGGAATTTGCCTTATATATATATATATATATATATATATATATATATATATATATATATATAGTGCCATTGCTAAGTTTAACTTCCCCTCAGTAATTGTATGTAATGTCGTAAAATGTATGTTTTATGTTCAGATTCTGTGTTAAGATTAATTTAGAATTGACGTGCTGAAGTAAAATGTTCAGAGTTCGCAAAAATGCATAATTTAAAGTTAAGAAACAACGCTCGTGAAAAAGAGAGAGATCCTTTATTCGCGAAAGCGGATTTCTCTGGCAATGCATTAGTACTACAGATTGGTGGCGCAAGAGTCCTTCGTGTTGAAACAGTATTGTTCGTCTTTGTCTAACCAAGATTACGCAATGTTTCGTCAACAGCTTCTCGATTGTTCTGTGCAATCATGAAAACGTTTAACATATGCCCGAAAGTGACGTCACTAAGTTACTTCGACAGTGTTCTGCGATTCATTTGTAGTAGTTAGAGATTCTTCTATCACGAACCTGTTTGATATTACTGATAAATTTACTTTTATCCCTTTCGATTTTTCAAAACAGAATTTGATGACTTGTAAGTAAATTCATTTAGAGATGAAATGAGTATACTACCTACTATGCATTTCAGGGCCGTGTCCAATTGATTTTCGTTGATAAAATCCTACCAAAACATCGGATATGGGTCACATTTTGGAAATAGGTATTTGAAGCCACAGCCTAATTGGCAAAAATATGCAGTAATGTCTAATGTGAATAATAAAGGTACTTACCAGAGTAAATATAAGAAATTGAAAGGGTAACCTAGCTAAATTTAGACGCACCCAGAGAGAGGCTAGTTGTGACGTGAACTATGACGTCAGACGTAATACCCAGTAAACTTTCCATTCACAATAGTAAACACGCCGATAACAGGAGGAGGACAGCAGAGCATTCATACGTCAATGCCAATCTGTTCTACGTGACTGCTGTCTGGTGCTTCACTTATGGCAGGCCTGGCAAATTGTCCTTGTGGCTGCAAGACTGCTTTCGTGCTGCGTGTTTTTGCAGTATGCAATAAAGAAAAGAACCTCATGCGTCATATGATTAATATTAACAGGTAAGTGGATAACAGATCATGCACAAACACCAAATGATTCAGATAGGAAGCCTAAATTAAATTTTATAGGGGTCATACTTGAATGACGAGTTTGGAAAAAAAAATGAGATATAAAAATATTTTGTTTATATTAATGTATTACTAAATTTTCACAATAAGAATAAGAGATGACAGATTTTTTCTTGACTGCAAACTATCTCACTGACTAGCTTCATCAACCATACTTAACAATTTACCTATTCTACTGATCTCCTTATATATATATATATATATATATATATATATATATATATATATATATATATATATATATACACTGTACTTACACACACACACACATTTATATATAAAACTTCATTTATAAATTATGTGTATGTGCATGTATGTACTATATATGTCTTAAGCTCATATATGTAAAGCATTTATATATCTCTAAATATTCTAATCATACTCTTCCTTGATGTCGAAGTATGAATAATAACAATAATGATGATTATATTAATAACAACAATAATGATAATAACTGTGACGAATATTAATGTGATTATTATGACTTATTATCAATTTCTTTGCATGAACGTGTGCGTAGAGAAAACAAAGTATAACATATAATGCATTTTTATTCACTGGCTAAATACTGATCTTTGTCCACACAGGCCCTACGACCGTGTGGCAAATTTCATGGGTATCACGTCGCTTTCTGTGAGGAAGATTGTTCACCGTAACAGATCAGTGATCTCACATGAGTCTGCTGGCAAAGTATTTCCTATACCACAAGTCTTTGATAATTTTACAGTGGGTGCCATTCGTCGGTTTGTTCACGAGATATTTGCTGCAAAGCAAGTATTTACTGTTAGAACCCTGATGGCAGATTTGAAGATAGCCACCATAATCCCTGAAACAACCTCCGAGATAGCGGTGTGGCGGCTCCTGCAAGATACGGGATTCAGATATAAAACGTCTCAACGAAAGATGTATCTTGCAAAAGTCCATTGATGTGGTTTGCCGACGGATCGGGGTTCTCCGGGCTCTGAAGCGCCATCGAGATGATGGAAGGGAGATAGTATAAATTATGTCGATGAGACGTGGTTCACCACCAGAATGAGCTACAACAGAGAGTGGGTGGACACCGCACAACCTGCAACCAACGCCATGCATAGCCGTCAGGTTCCACCTGGCGAGGGAGAGCGCTTCGTGGTGGTAGCAGCTGTCACAGCAAATGGATTTATTGAAGGCTCTTTCCTTAGTTATCCTGCAAAGAGTACAAGTGGCGATTACCACGGGGAAATGACAGGCGAGCTGTTCATACGCTGGTTAACAACGCAGCTTCTACCATTGCTGCCTGAACCATCAGTGTTGGTGCTCGACAACGCACCTTATCACAGCCAGCTATTAGACGAGTGTCGGTGTCCTACCACGGCCACCAAGAAAGCAGACCTTATTACCTGGCTTCAGAGTCGCCGAATCCCTGCCCCAGACGGTGCCACAAGACCTGAACTGTTGCTCATATGTCAACAGAACAGGCCAAAACCACAGTACATAGTGGACGACATAACATAATTCGAGAGTGGGGCCACGATGTGGTGCGTCTGCCATCTGCCAACCCAGAGCTCAATGCCATTGAGCAAGTATGGGCGTGTATAAAACGTCATGTGCGTTCATCTTTACAGCGATTCACCCGGGCAGGCTTGCAGGCAAGACTGGAGGAAGCCAAGCTTTTGGCCACTGAAAGTGTTTGGGGGTCTGCAGTGAAACGATCTCGAGCCTTTGAGGATGGGTATTGGTCAATGGACAACATTCAAGAGCCTGTTGGACCTATCATTATAAACTTAGACAACGATGACGAGGATATAGAAGACCTATACCTGGATGAGGACGATGATGAAAATAAATAACAATTATTTTGGTTGTGTGTTCTCTATTTTCTTTTTTTTTTTCCTTTACTCATGTAGAAATATTGATTTCTGTATTTGTAACGAAACTTCTTTACTTATGGTCTGCTCAATGAGCAAGACTCAGATTCGAACAAGTTCTGTCTTAATCTTCAACAAACAACAGCATATGCTTTTACATAGTTTTATATTTTAATCTTTGTATAAGCTTATTTCACATTTCAGTTTTAATGCATTTCAGCAGAATAATTGGATTAATGGATTATAAAATTTATGTTATAGCCCAAGTGCTTAGACTATGAATTATGAGTATCATATTGCACTACAATGTAGTTATGTTTAAAGGAAATATATAATATATATATATATATATATATATATATATATATAAGAGAGAGAGAGAGAGAGAGGTGTATAGGGTAGCTGTTTGTGTGTTTTCATTCATAAAGTGGCTATACGACTGGAGTGTCTAGTAACTACGTCATACTACAGTAGAGTATCAATGAGTGGGAAGGCCTTCAGTAATGACGTCTACATAGTCTCTCTCTGGGTGCGTCTAAATTTAGCTAAGATACCCTTTCAATTTCTTAGATATACTCTGGTAAGTGCCTTTATTATTCACATTAGACATTATTGCATATTTTTGCCAATTAGGCTGTGGCTTCAAATACCTATTTCCAAAATGTGACCCATATCCGATGTTTTGGTAGGATTTTATCAGCGAAAATCAATTGGACACGGCCAAGAAATGCATAGTAGTTCCCAACCAAATATTTCTCTCTCTCTCTCTCTCTCTCTCTCTCTCTCTCGTCCCCTCTCCTCTCCGCTCTCTCTCCTTCTCTTCCTCTCTCTCTCTTACCGCTTCCTCTAGTGAGCGCAACCTGATTCTGCTTCATGTTCTTACAGGATGTATCTGGCGAACTGCCTTATCACTGCTCCCATACGTAAATATACCTCGTGTAAGAAGATAAACTCTTATCTTTGATGAGTCACCCTTCAAAACGTCTCATATTCGAAGATGAGAACTAACACACAACACACTGGTTTTTATGACATGGCCTAAAGCCTCGTTCACACATTCACGTGTCAAGTCAACGCATGCCCACGCATGAACGGAAATTGGTAGTTGGAAACCGCTTACGAAAGTACTACGAAAATATCCCGAAATGCGTATTTATGATCGTGTGCATTCGGGGCGGAGTCGGGAGGTCGCTACGAACCATCCCAGCATGCGTTGGGAGCCGCGATCGCTTCGACCTGTTCAAAAGATACGTGCCGCATCTGTGGCGCGGTCGGCATGCCTACGGGGCAGTGACGTGTGGTCTCCCGCTGCGGTTCCGATCCCACCAAGCATAGCGCGAGTCTCCAGGTGGTTTGGGAACATACGGAATACTAGCGCTGCAACCCTGAGGACCCATTTACGATGATTCCCGCTGAGTCGGGTGTATGAAACGCCGTGGGGAGGATATGCGGCATCAGTTCTTCTACCAGACAGGCAGCAGCACCATCAGCGACTTCGTCAGTAGACTACACAAAGCTGAAAGAAATCACGAAGAGACAGTGAATGTAAATTATATATATATATATATATATACATATATATATATATACTATATATGATATATATGAATATATATATATATATATATATATATATATATATATATATATATGTATATATATATATAATGCGTCAATAAACATATAATTGAAAAATGACTTTTGTTCAATAAACTAAAAACCATCAAAGTTATAAAAATAAAATAAGAATAATAACACAAATAAGACATATGCAAACAACTATATGTATTGTTGAAAGTAACTTATATTCAAGGAAAATGAATAAAAATGAATATGCAAAAGGACATATGATTAAACAATAACAGTTATTCAATGAACTCAACCAAAAATAACAGTTCTATAATGAACTGAAAATAATAACAAATGAGACATATGCAAAATAAGATATAATTTCTTCGGTTTTATGTTTGAAATGAAGTTGTATTTTGAATAAAAGATTAAGTTACTATCTTCACTGTTT
The DNA here is from genome assembly GCF_015104395.2 of Macrobrachium nipponense. Taxonomy (NCBI): domain Eukaryota; kingdom Metazoa; phylum Arthropoda; class Malacostraca; order Decapoda; family Palaemonidae; genus Macrobrachium; species Macrobrachium nipponense. Next base: position 18,691,721 of record NC_061100.1, on the reverse strand, counting down.
GCTTTGTTTGCTGTTTAGTGAATGACTGGAATTTCTCTCTCTTTCTCTCTCTCTCTCTCTCTCTCTCTCTCTCTCTCTCTCTCTCTCTCTCTCTCTCTCTCTCTCTCGTTGCCCTTATCTCGTACAGTATTTCTTTATCTATTCATCTATCTTTCCGTCTGTCTAATTTTTTAATGCCTCTTTGTCAAGACATTTGGAGTATGTTACGTTAGGTACGAATTGACCGGAAATTATTTGGTGCATTTGTGGACGGGGTCGTTACCACTGAAAGGTATTATTATTATTATTATTATTATTATTATTATTATTATTATTATTATTATTATTATTATAGCTGAAATATAAGGCGATGCAGATGTTTAACTAATTATTGAAAATGTGTTGTATTAAGGAATCTATTTCGCGAATCATTTGTGGCGGTCTTAATGGGTCTGACGACAAAAGATGAAATAAATATATTGATAAAGAAATACGCAAATAAATGAATATATTTAATAAATATATTTCCCGTAGGCGTTGAATGACTGCCATCACACGCGTGCAGCACGGCCTTTTTGTAAGTAACGTATACCCGCCGACGTACGTTAGATTAACGTGAGGACGTCGTGTGAGGTCGTTACACATACGGTATACGTACGTGGATGTTACTTGCTCGGCCATGCACCACTTGTGGGGGTGTAGCCTATTGTCGTGGAAATTAACGAAAGCTTCCCGTCAATCTTGCGCGTTGGGTAGCTTTTTAGCATTACTTCGTACTTACGGTATGGCGTCGTTATGTTGACCACGGTCTAGGTATACCTAGACGTGTGATGTTGATTGCGTGGGCTTGATACGTGAATGTGTGAACTTAGCTTAAGGTTTCTGGGCATCTTGGCACCGTAATTTTCAAATATTGAAAAAGGCCAGTGAACGATGCTGGGATTACGTTTTATCAAGGCCGAGACTTTGTTTTATCTATGGTTTTTACAGTCCAGGCATTTTGGACTGAGTCAGGGACGGGAGACGGGTTTCGTTTTCGTTTTCGTTACCTAGACCTAGACCTTTGCGATTTTGGTATATGGGAATATATAAGACTCGACAGAGAATATTATGAGAAGTTATTTAAATAAATTTAGTCGCGTCGTCTTCCCCAGGCTCTAACTTTCATTTTTATTTTATAATAATCTGTACAATAACGACACACTCATTGTTCGATTGTTAGAATTTGGTGAAAAGGTCAGTGAAAAGGTATTACTCTGGCAAGACAGTTCGAGAAAGATCAAGCTTATATTGTCAAATCTCATTTATTTATTTATTTTTTGCATATCATTATTATCGTTTATGCTACCACGCGCATTGACATGAACATTGCCTGTTTATAAATTCACTTTTCTAAATAACACGGAATGATCAGCTCAAAATTCACTTCCTCTTTGGTGTGAGGAACGAATCGACATACTCGATCGTTTGAAACAAAATGATCAAGGAAACAGACAGGAAATTCCGAATATGCTTATACAGTATAGGCCTATGGGGGCGACAGTAAGCTGCTATGAGGGCTTGTTACACCCAAAGGCTTTGTTTGGACTTTCATTAGACCAATGTTCGTCATGCAACTCTCTCTCTCTCTCTCTCTCTCTCTCTCTCTCTCTCTCTCTCTCTCTCTCTCTATATATATATATATATATATATATATATATATATATATATATATTCCGTAACAAATAACAACATCATTTACAAAATTCCTTGCAAGGATTGCCCGTCTTCTTACGTCAGTCAGTCAAGTAAAAATTTATGTGTACGTATTAAGCAGCGTATGTATTCAGTTAGAACAGCCCAGACTTCAAATGCACTGTTTATCCATGTGAGCGAAAAATCTCGTTTTATAAATTGGGGCGAGAGCTCTGTAATTGCTAGGTCTAATGATCATGTTTCAAGAAATTTACTGGAATCAGCAATTATACAAGTCACTAGTAAAAACAACCTAAATCTTAGTCTGGGATTGTACTATTTGGACCCATTTATTTGTAAAATGTTTATGAAGGACGTTAAAATAAATGAATTAACTACTAATTAGTTAGTCCCACATGTTTATAGATATTATATATATTTCTCTCTCTCTCTCTCTCTCTCTCTCGCTATATTTATATCCTATTTTCGTTTCTCACTCATTGTTGGGACATTTTTGTAAATTTCATGTTACTATTAAAAAATGTATTGTTTTTCGAATAAAATTGCCTTGACAAGACAGAATGATATTCACACAAACACATGACGCCACACACACACACACACAACACACACACAACACATATATATATATATATATATATATATATATATATATATATATATAGAGAGAGAGAGAGAGAGAGAGAGAGAGAGAGAGAGAGTTAGATGGTAATTATGGTCCTTAGACTAGCCAATAGGTTCCACTCAAACTATTTGATCAGAAAGAAATTCTTTACTTTCTCTTTTTTATTTCTACAGAAGCAAAACCAAATAAGTTCCATTATATATATATATATATATATATATATATATATATAGATATATATAACACATATATACATATGATTTATTTTATTGATAAGAAACGTTTCATTTCGTCACCAACACATCATCAGTCTGCAATAAAAAATTCCAGAATTAAAATAAGCTTACAAATTACAATAACAATAAAAGATATACCCAGAACGTTAGGATGGAGAACGAGAGGAAAATTACCTGTTGAAGTGGAGAGAGAGAGAGAGAGAGAGAGCGAGAGAGAGAGAGAGAGAGAGAGAGAGAGAGAACGGAGTGTCCAACCATAAATCAAACTTCACTTGAGGCCATCAGGCTTCTTGCTCTGGGCCCTCCCGTGCCCCCTCCCCCAGCCCCCCTCCTGTTAACACCGGCTGTTCACCCGGTTCTCCCGGGAATCTCCCCTTACTCCCTACAGAGAGAGAGAGAGAGAGAGAGGCCATAATCCGTGGTTACTCCGAGTTTATCGATTCCGGCCACGATAAGTTCAAAATTTTAGTAACTATAGAAAAAAAGTTTGTTTAATATTTTATTCATTAAAACTCTTTGTTGACAATCTTGGTGTGATTAAGCTGAAAAAGGGGAGAGCGGGGTCGGGGACGGTTTGTTTACCCTTGGAAACACCACAGAGTTGAGATTCCCCACGAGGCGACGTTGCCAAACCTTTTGGGCGCCCTGCCAAAACGTTTGGCCTCTGTTTAATCTTCAAAGGTCTTTAGGACCCTCCCCCTTGTATATATATATATATATATATATATATATATATATATATATATATATATATCACAAATATACATACACACACACACACACACATATATATATATGAAATGACTTTTGCCTTGTATAATAAGGCGCCCTGTGAGGTAATGTTAGACTTGCGATAATCTTACACTAAGTCGGTTGGTTATGCACTTCCATACTCATTGGAGTGTCTTGGGGTTTGATGATAACTTACGAAGTCGGTATCTTCTTTGGTTATGACGACGATGTGGTAAACTCATGATGATAGTTATAACTTCATTCGATCTCTTTCTGATGTGAGGTTCTATTAGAAAACACTGAGTACAAAAAATAGTTCTATTCTCTGAGATTACATGATGAAGATCAGAGGAAATTTGTACAGGTCTGCCAATGATGATGGCTAATTCAAATCTGACTACAATCTCGTTTACAAATCATAAAGGAAGCAGACAGTAGCTCGAACATACGAACATATACACAGATGACATAGATTACAAATCCCGTAGGCTGTTTGAATTATAGGTCGCAGTAGTTGTCTCAAGCAGGAAGCTTGGACTAATGTTTTCAAAACAAATGAAGGACCACAGGTGACGGCACGTCATCTTAGCCTACTTTATTGTATATGTCATCTTAGCGTACTTTATCGTCTCTGGTCTGATCACATTCCTGCAAGCAATCTGGTTGACCTCTTGGGTCACTGGTTTTAATTAATCATAGTTTTAGTTTTTTATATATATGGAATAACATTCCATATTTTTATTATGTAACACTTACATAAAAGCTCGGTCAGCTACAAAACCAACCAAACCACTGAATATTACTCAAGCTTGACTTGCATTTGACTTATAGGAGTGTGATACAGACGCTATGGTGAATATATATATATATATATATATATATATATATATATATATATATATATAGATAGAGAGAGAGAGAGAGAGAGAGAGAGAGAGAGAGATAGAAAATCCTTATAAGTAAAAAAAATTCATGGTGTACACATATACAGATTCATGTAATAAGATATAAGACATATGCATATGATGATATTCGTAAATAATAATGATCACGTGATATATACTGATACAGTTTTCACTTCATCTCATTAAGATACATATGCTACAGAAAATACTAATGTACTCTGATAATTGCATAAGATAAAGATTAACATGATAAAAATCATATTTTAACTGATAAAAATTCATATATGAAGCGATAAAAATTATTAATTTTTATGCTAACTGATCCGTTGATTTTTATGCTAACTGATATATAACTGATTCACATAAACGACTAATCTAAGTGATTAATCAAGGTGCACTTTAAATAGATTCCTAGTGCGTACACGCACAGATATATTTCGATTCATTGATTAACTTCTATATTCTTCAAATAAAGTATGCTTAGATATATGATTGTGATACTGATTCTTTACTGATAATTTATATATGAGATACATGACCGAGGTTATACCCACTGCACATTTAACTAGCGTTCGAACAACTTTTCGTCCATTACATCTATAGCCAAATGAAATGGTCAATTCCAAATGGTTAAAAACAAGGGGGAATTGCCTGGGCAGGGTCCAACGTTCTATTTTGCGCCCATACTTCTCCTCTGCATCCTATGCCATACGAATACGTTCACGATGAATAAAATCATCCCCAGCACGAGTCCTTCGCCAGCAAACATAGAGTTGAATATCCTCTTGGTCGTAAATGTCGGAAGTTTGTCCCTTTTGTAGTTGATTCCTCCAGAGTATTCCGCATTAAAACGAGATTAACGACGGGATACGGGTGTCGGTCCAAGAAGTCCACGAAATAAGCTTGTCCACTTATGATGGTGCTCATTCCCTTCACATTGTAGGTGGTTGTTACTTCATTGCTGTCGTCCGCAGCGACGAACGGGTTTTGAATCTGTAGATGATCCGTCTGGGCATGCGATGTGAAACTCTTGTACTGCAGGGTACTTGTAACCAGGGACCATTAATCAGCCTGTAAGTGAAATTATACTTGTCACAAGGCAAAGTAAATTCAGACAACATCCAAATATGGGAGGGAGAAAGCCATTAAGAACCAGACTTAACCCACATGAATTCACTGATATTTTATGGAATTCAAAAGAGCCAGCTGTGCAAACTTTTTTATCCACGGCATTATAACAATGAGTGAACCTATCCAGGTCTCTGATGACCGTAAAAATATCCACATTAACAGATATCAATACGAATCCCAAAGAAAATTCTATATTACTGGTAGTAAGTTACTAGACAAAGAAGTGGAAAACGGAGCTATTTGTAAGATTGCCAGGCAACATAAGAGTCAAAGAGAATATTAATCATGATTCTGTATTCCTCTATGCTTACTGAAATTAAGCTGTGATAAAATCTGATCCTATGTGCCCCTAACAAAAGGTTCATATTCAATTTTCTCGCGCGCATCCTCTGAGGTTAATTTTTAAACTTTAATAGGCAGGAGATGCAACGAAAGAACCCACTATGTAACTAATTTCTATATAAACTTTGGGTTTTTCAAGAAAATGAGACATTTTCCCATGAATGTGATTCACTTGAATTGTAATAGGCTATTTTTTGCAAGTAAATTTTTCATACCCATGACTTGATACTTCTAAGTGTCCGTCTACCAATGTCATAAGCTGATTTATTGACTCTAATTGTCTATGAGGTTCAGAAAAATTAATCCATTTTGATGTTATAGAAATTTTGTTTGCTTATTTTGTTCATTAATTTTAAAACGATTGCAATTACTTAACTAAAGTTGCATTGCACACACGGATAGACACTTGTACCTAACGACCTGCCTTGCCCATGAGAAGTTCGTGCTAAGCATTCCTCTCCAGTTGGCTTGTTTTTGCAAACACGAAACAACACACACTAAAGATGAAGCCTGTGCAAGCAGATTATTGAGGTTAAAAGGAACAATGATGATTCGGCAAACACGCCAGGCACCTTCAGGACTGATGATGTCGTCACCTGGCAGTAGATTGCTCTCAGCCAGCTTATGAGTTACGTTACTTGCTGTAATAAATACGTCTTTAGTACTTTCAAATGATATTTTTTGTTTTAATACTCCACCCACGCCAGAAGAATGTCTGAAAAAAAGCAGTACCAAAAGTGAATAATATAATATTAGTTTCATGTTGGAAATCTGCAAGATTGTAAAATATATGTAATTACTTATATTAAATTAGATATTCCTTATTCAAACTAATGAAAAGGGTTTCCATACAAATTTTATATATACTATTTACCCTGTATAAGATTATTCGCATGGATATACATTTTCACTTCTAGACTTCCTGACTTTAAAATCTCTTTTATTTATTTATTTATTTTTTTTTCATTGACTACGAATATAAACTACCGGGACACACAACATGCTAGTAGGTTTTGATATGTGTTTGAACTTTTAGCTTATTTGTCGTTACTAAAGCGTTAAGTTAGAGTTAAAATCTTTACGCATATATATTTGGATATTTTATTAACCTATGGTTACGTTTTGCTTATTGATTTTATCGTGATTCCTTTTTTATTATAATTTGTAACCCTTCCAACTTCTTACAGAGTGTATTATATCAACTCCACTTGTATCCATACTTTTTTTTTATATTTATTTATTCATGTATATATATATATATATATATATATATATATATATTATATATATTTGATAAATTAATGGTTGGCTTGAATATGTGGAAAAGTGTTCTAGCGGCGTACTTTATAAGGCTACTTGCGGTATAATTTCTATAGATACAAGATATGAATGATAAAGGTATTTAAAACCATGAGAACCGCTATAATCCAGTTCGGATCCAATATCACGAATGTAACTCGTAAGACATTGACACTTTCTTATTTATCCGTTCTACCAAACCGATTGACTCTGGGTGGCAAAATATATTATTGGTTTTCTTAATGGAAAGGAATTTACACAACGAGTTAAGGAGATTATTATTGATTTACACCACCTGAGTCAGAGATTATCATGTATTGAATTCCATGTTTACTGATTTAGCACTCATAAATATTCTTAGCGCACTCAATTGTGGTGTTTGTTTTTTAGTTCTATTAATTCTATATAATGTGTCAAGGGAACTATTAACACTAAGAAGTGTTTATTTCCTCTGTCAGACTCGTAAACTCTGTTAATAAATCTACGTGTATTCTTTCAAGGATTGATTTGGTATGGGATAGGCCCTTAAACTGACAGGTGTCTTAGTTTGTCCCTTGTTTTCATGACATGTGTTACAATTAGTTATGTGCTTTTTATATCTGTAAGCATTGTAGGCCAGTAAAGTAATGATTTGGCTTTCTGTGACATAATAGAGAACCCTGGATGACCAGTTTAGGACGATTGGTATGAAAGAGATTATTGCTACTACCTGGTCATTAGTCACCTGCTGTGTTCTTCGGGTTTTCCTCGTCACGGACCTACATATAATATTACATTTGATTACATAATTCTGATACACATACTTTAAATATACTTTTGCTTTATGGTTTCCGTTTGAAGTGTTTATTGTTTTGCTTAGCTGCTGACCTTGTTTCCGTTCGAAGTGTTTATTGTTTTGCTTAGCTGCTGACCTTGTTTTGTTCAGTTTGTAACAGTTCAGCGCTCCAACCCAGGTATTCAATGTTCACGATATCTTGGGTTAATGAATTTTCTTGTTTAGATACGGTTTTTAACAATAGGCACGGATGTTTCTATATCTTTTAGTCCAATTAATGGTTCTTTGCAGTATGGTGCGGGATTGCGGGATAATGCATCTGCTATGATATTTGCTTTCCCAGGTAGATAGATATCTTAACTTGGTTCCAAAGACCTGAATGATCATATGCCACCGAGTTCCTTTGGGACGGTGATTAAAGCCTTTGAAAAACTCGGTAAGGGACTTATGGTCAGTAAGGACTTTAACAGGATAGCCGTAGATTATGAACTTAAAATGTACTAGTGAGTTAACGATACCTAGCCCTTCCTTGCTTATTACTGCATATTTACTTTCAGAGGGCTTTAGTTTACGTGAATAAAAAGCTATAGGGAAGAACTGTTTATCATATTGCTGAAGTAGTACCCCTCTTACCCCTTGGTCTGAGGCGACTGTCACAATAAAAATATTCCTTATTTAAATCAGTGAATTTTAAGATAGGTGAACTGCATAATTACAATTTTAAGATATCGAACGCCTGTTGATGCTTTTCAGACCATAATAAATCTACGCCCTTCTTCGTAAGATCTATTAAAGGAGCTGTCATGATTGAAGAGTTACATATTTACATACAATTGTAATACCCACTACAGCGCAAAAGTGCTGTATCCCCCTTTACGTTAATAGGTACCGGAAGTTATGAATAGCCGACACCTTACCATGGACTACTTTAAGACCTTGACTAGACACATAAAACGTAAATAAACATGTTTGGTTTTTGAAACTCACATTTGGATATTTTACTCTGAGATTATTTGTCTTAGTCTCTGTAGCACTAGCTCTAGTTTATGCGAATGTACCTCTAAGGTATTAGAAAAGATTACAAGACCAACCATATACGCATGTAGGGTATCCCCTAAAAGTCTCCAAACACTATATTGTAATTGGGGCACAACATAACCCGGAGGCATACGTAAATATTGATAATGTCCCCGTGTGCTGAAGGCGGTGTATGAGGTACACTCACGTAGCTAATGGTATCTGGTGAAAGCCTTTAAGTAAGTCCAAGCTGGTGAAAAATTTATTCTGACCTAACAGAGATAAGATATCGTCGGTACATGGCACTGGAAAATGATCGGGAATCATTTCCTTGTTTAAGGGAAAATTATATGGGCTATTTGATTTCCTAATGACTCCGATTACTAACATTTTTTCAACTTCGTCATTTATCTCTATTTTGAAATTTCATTGGGAGTCTATACGAAGGTACGTATATAGCTTTATGTTTGTCCTTAGACCGTATTATGTGTTCAATGACATCCGTTTTTCCCCAGAGATCACTCGCCTGTGGAGAAACATCCTTGTATTCAGATAAAAGATAAAAAAAAATTCTGCTGAATCACCTCTACTTGAATGACTTTACGGATATTACCTTAGATAGAGATTAAGAGAGATTCATCTACGACTGGTTGGGAATGATTAAAAATTAGCAACAATAAAAAATGCGATATTTATAACTTCCATATCCACGATATGTATAGGTTTTGTGTGTCACTAGATTTAACTTGTTGCTGCAAGTCAACCGTGTCCAGGGCTTTGTTCGCAGAAATCGTTATATTTCAGAGTGTCGGGAAGGATTAAAATTTCATTTCCCAGCAAGGTCTTTTTACATGCACTAAGACATTCGAGGGTGCATGCGTCTCGAGATTTTGCGTGCAAACTGCGACTGTGGCTGTGGGAAAATTCTGTTTCGATTTATGAGACAAATGATCGGTTCATCTATATAAGTTATTATTTGATTACTGTCTCTTTTTGTTCAAAATGGATTTTAATAAGTTAGAAGGTTTATAGAATTTTCCTTTGATAAACACGCCTTATTTGGCAGGCGGTAAGACAATGTTTTGTATACCCATAAATGGATATCTTACAATTACGCTAGATATAGATCAATGTTTTTTATAACTATAGAGGTATCTGTAAGCGCTCGCTTATCCGGACTTCTCAATAGGGAAGTTCGAACAACAGACGGTGAGTCCATAAATACAAGATATTACGTGAACTAAAGGAATAAAAACGAGATATTCTAATTTTTACGGCGCGTACAGTCGGGCGTAATCCACCACTACTTATAATAACTTATTGTATTAAAATTACGAGAACCTGCTCTAATTACTTGATACGGTCGTGTGATTCATAAGAAAATTCCTTTTTAATTCAAAAGGTATTGGCATGAATGATCCAACATCGCTTTTCCCCGCCCTGCTAGAGTCGCTTATTGTGTTGAATGGGCTTTGCTTTGAACACTCGGCAGATTTGACTGACCCTGACTGTTTGACTAGATGACACAGTAACCAAGTTTGCTTAAGCACGATTTGTTTGATTCTGATTTTTAGGGCTACTGTTTACCTATTTCTTTTTATAATAATTAGGATTCTTCTCTTTATTACCATCGGCAACGTATTGTGTGTTTTTTGCATTATGTTGCTGTTAGTTACGTATAAAGCAACGAACGTATGAATGACTTGAACTATAAAGAATTGAGCGATTACTATTAAAACAAGTTATCTATTGCGTTATTATTAACTATATGTACTTTCATTCTTTGCTAAAAATTTGAAACACGTTTTGTTAATTTGTTTATATGAATGTTAAGTATGTTAACGTAATGAAAGTTTTTACAGACATGTTATTCATTGCAATCCAGCCGTATTTTTAAAAAGTTAAGTTGAGTCATAGAGATTCGATTTTTTAAGCATGACTAAAGGCTGAAACTGCGATCGGGACCTTGCAAAGGAGCATTTATTGTCCTGACCCGAAATAGTGTTACCTCTAATTTATCCAGATTTGTGCGGGTGTTCCACTTGTTTTTGTGTGTTTTCTTATCACTACGGTGCCTAACTACCCTATCCATGCATCTGTATAAATACAGACGTCCATTGCGTAAACGCATATTCAATATTTAATTTGATTTGTTACATACAGAATTAATAATCACCCAAAATTATAAAATTAACGCAGTATATGATTATGATATTTCAGGAGAACTTCTGGAAACAGAAACTCAAAGATAAAAACTCGCAGTAGCGAAATCCCAATGATGTAGACAATTTCTGTAAAATAGTAAGATTAAGAATGTCTCGTAACTTCAGGCACAGGAATAACGAAAATTCGACCTGCAAAGGAAACACTCAAAGTTACCCAATGAATAAAAAGATTGTACTTAGCTTGATTTTGTGGGAAGTCACGGTGTTCCGATAACGATGTGCCCTTGGCCCTCCTTCTCTGTTTAGTGGATGACCTGGTTTTGGCTTGAGTTTCCCCCGTGCACGTTGTTTGTTTGTTGGATGATTCGATTCCTTGAAGATCCGATGCCACACGCGTTGGATTTGTTTCTTGAAGTGCTGGAAACGCTCAATAAACGATGTTTTCTTGAATGATTCCAATAAGAGACATCTCGAAGCTTGCGTTGCCTTAGGAAGCAGACACGTCAGGTTTGTTTCAGGAAGCAGACACGTCAGGTTTGTTTCGTGAAGATATGCACTGCTGAAGACGCTCACTAACGATGATACTAAGTTGCTTGAAGAATCTCTTGCTTTCGTCGTCGTTGACTTCTGATATGATACATTATTCGTTATTCTTCGGAAGACGTTGAAGAGTTCTTGTTGTTTTCTGAAGTCGCTGCCACCAATGAAAGGGCTTTTGCCTTGTATAATAAGGCACCCTGTGAGGTTATGTTAGACTTGTGATAATCTTACACTAAGTCGATTGGTTATGCACTTCCATACTCATTGGAGTGTCTTGGGGTTTGATGATAACTTACGAAGTCGGTATCTTCTTTGGTTATGACGACGATGTGGTAAACTCATGATGATAGTTATAACTTCATTCGATCTCTTTCTGATGTGAGGTTCTAGTAGAAAATACTGAGTACAAAAAATAGTTCTATTCTCTGAGATTACATGATGAAGATCAGAGGAAATTTGTACAGGTCTGCCAATGATGATGGCTAATTCAAATCTGACTACAATCTCGTTTACAAATCATAAAGGAAGCAGACAGTAGCTCGAACATACGAACATACACACAGATGACATAGATTTCAAATCACATAGGCCGTTTGAATTATAGGTCGCAGTAGTTGTCTCAAGCAGGAAGCTTGGACTAATGTTTTCAAAACAAATGAAGGACTACAGGTGACGGCACGTCATCTTAGCCTACTTTATTGTATACATCATCTTGGCATACTTTATTGTCTCTGGTCTGATCACATTCCTGAAAGCAATCTGGTTGACCTCTTGGGTCACTGGTTTTAATTAATCATAGTTTTAGTTTTTTATATATATGGAATAACATTCCATATTTTTATGTAACACTTACATAAAAATATGGAACACTTACTGGTAAAAATGTTCTCTTACAACAGAATTCCATCTAGTAAAAGGAGCCCATAAAAACATCAAAATATAGTATTTTTCTCTCGATATTTTGGTGTTTTTATGGGCTCCTTTTATTATATATATAACCGGGGTCGAACCCCTGGTTATCTCAAAATATTCTGGTAGCAGTGGACCGTGGTCTAAGACACTGGAACACTCCGTTTTCTCTCTCTCTCTCTCTCTCTCACTCGATTCCACTTCTCTCTCTCTCTCTCTCTCTCTCTCTCTCTCTCTCTCTCACCTAAGGCGATCAAATCAGAAACGAGCTACAAAATTATATTTATTTAAAAGCAAACCATTGATCAAATAGTTATGTTCTCAAAGTTCAAAATAGCTTAATTGATCCCCAATAACTAATCAAATAACTAACATTAGTTTAGTCATGACATTAGCAGTCAGTCAACACCAACTCCAAAATATATATATTGTTCCTCTCCTAAAACCATTCCCTTTTGTCAGAACCGCCCATTTCAGTCTTTTACAAAAGGCAAAAGCCTCCATGGCTTCGGCTGACTCCCGCAACAATCTCTCTCTATGGTTTAGTTACATTGTTATTATGTACGGACATAGCTCGTACGAATGCACGAACTCACACACACTGTTCACGCCCAGAAACCACTTATATCCAGTTTCAAAGTCACCTCTGCGATCGCCTGTAGCAACAGGACATGCCCAGATCTGCACATACAGCAAAAAGAGACATCAGCATTCCCAAAGATGTCGCTTTAACACTGTCTCAAATGATGACTCCACATTCTAAGAAATGTCACAGCATATCACATTATATATTATTTAAAATATCTCATAGCAAATTCCCCTCTTTATGTTACAGATGTATATATGTATATATATATATATATATATAGTATGATATATATTATATATATATAATATTGTATATATATATATAGATATATTATATTCTATATATTATATTATCTATCTATACCTATATATATATAGATATATATATATATAATTATATATATAATATATATATTATCTATTATAGATATCTACTATCCTATATCTATATATAATATATAATATATATATCTATTATATATATAACAGATATATATATATAGATATATATAATATATATATATATATATATATATATATATATATATATATAGATATATATATCCTATATATCGATATATAGATATATCCTTAATATGTCTATATATATATATCTATCTATATATATGTATATATATAGTCTATATAATCTATATATCTATATATATATATCTATATAATATATATATAGATATATAGCTATATATATATCATCTATATATATATATATGTATATAGATATTCTATATATATAGATATATATCTATATATTTTTTTTTTTTTATATATAAGATATATATATATATATATATATCTATATCCCATATATATAATGGTATAATATAAATTATAGATATATATCTATATATATCTATATCTATATATCTAATATATATATATAATCTTATTGATATATATATTCTATATTCTTCGTTATGTCTAATATATATAATCTATCTAAATATATATATATATATTATATATATCTTATATATTATAATATCTATATATATATATAAATCTATATGTTACATATGTATATATATCTCTATCTATATCTAATTAAATATATCTCTCGCTATATAGATATTATGTCTTCTCTCTCTATATCTATATATATATATATATATATTAGATATATATATATCTATATATATATGTTACAATAGTCTATATATATATATAATATATATATATATATCTATATATATGTATATAGATATATGTATATATAATAGATATATTATATCTATACTATATATATATATAATATAAGATATATACATATATATATATCTATATATATATATATATATTTAGCTGATATATATATCTTATATATTATATAGGTATATAGATAATTATATATATAGATAGATAGTATATAATAATATGATATATATCTATATATATATATATATATATATATATCGATATATATATATAGATATATATATAATATATAATATATATATCTATATATATCTATATATATATATATATAATATAATATATATTATTATATAATAAATTAATTATCTATATATCTATATATATATATATATATATATATATATATATATCTATATATAATATATATATATCTCGCTCTCTCTCTCTCTCTCTCTCTCCTCTCTATATCTATATATATATATATATTATAATATATTATATATATATATATATATATATATATATATATGTTACAGTGTCATTAAAGAATTAAGGAAATTATTCCAAAAAGGCATTAACTTGTAAAGAACTGACAGAATGGCACGGAAATGGGAAAAGAATGATTTTTTAAGAAAGGATCTAGTTACTCCAAAACGACCAGGTCTTTAGCCGTCAGGCATCTGGTTTCCATCTCCCCAAAAAAACTTCTGTCCGTACCAGAGATTAGGTACCGACGAGGAGATTAATGGCCGACAAGCGATATTTCCCAGGCATCTTCGAGAAATTGGAACTCAACTCGTCACACCTCATTTACGCCTACACAAGCCCTCTTCGCAAGATTAATTGAGCCAGGGATAATTCCTATAGCCCATCTGGCATATGTTAGAGAAGGAATTCTAAGTTCCCTTGTTTAAGAATGGGGAAGTGTTAAACTCGAAAGCTCCACCCTTTCCAAGGATAGGCCTAGAGTCTTGGCAAATCAAAGCCAGCGGTGCCGGTCATAAGACAGCCCAGAATTGTGTCTCAACGAATGACTTATGAGGTTACCAAAAGGATACACCCCCAAAAAGCCAGGGCATGAACAAGAGGCATTTCCTAATTCAGAGTCTATGAATCACTATAGAAGAATTGACAGGATGGCGGTTTTGTGTAAAGTCTGTAGCCACTCAGACACAAGAAGTCTTTCAGAAGATGCCACACCCAGTCAAAATCCAAAAATCCAAAGGCGGTGCTAAGAAGATATCATCCTAATGAAAATGCCAGACAGAGAGAGAGAAGAGACAACAGAAGAGAAGAGAAAAGAAAAGGACAGAGGGGGATTGAGGGGAGAACAGCAGAGTGGCGTGGTAGTGAAACCGAGAAGAAGAAGAGAACAGAAGTGAGCGAAAGTGCAGAAGTGTGGTATGTGAAATAGACAGTAACCATGACAATCAATACTCAGTAAATTTCCCTCGTGCCAATAGACTCGTAATTGCAACAAGTGCCTTCAAAGAAAATTAGTCGTAACAGTCCAAGAGCCCAGAAACACATTGGTGGAAAATTTATAAGAACCCCTAGCAAAGAATAAACACATATAAGGACACATCAATTTAATTTCTTCCAAAATTATAACCCTTAAATAATTCCAGAGTGAGAACATTCAGCAAGGTAAGAAAATTTATATAATTCTATTTCTCCAATTTACAGCCTCCAAATCGGTGCACGTTACCTTAGGGCTGTGTGAAAAGTAACTATACCGTCACACACACACACACACACACATGCACACACACATATATATATATATATACATTTATATATATATATATAATATAATATATATAATATATATATATATATGTTCAAGATTTAGCTAGAAACAAGGAAAGGAATAATCTTTAACCCAAGTTTAAGTTATTTATACAAGTTGCCCCTTCCACTTTGGAGGAATCCATTCTCCTTCTTTTGAAAAGCTATCCTCTTCTCCCATTGGTTCTTGGAATATCCCCTGCAGGCATATGGGGCGGAGCTATCCAGGAGAAAGCTTTAAAAGGCCTTGGATCCAGGAGAAGAGTGTCAGAAGAACACTAGACCTCAGAGAGGCAAGCTCTCTTGCCCTGACTAGATGCCGGCCCCCCCCCCCCCCCCCTTCCTGGGCCTGCTTTCCATGCTTTGGGAAGCCCAAGTATCTTTTTAAGTCCATAGTGTCCCGACTTGGAGAAGAAGACATCCTGCATCCTCATTAAAGGTACTGTATGGGAGATTCCATTTCAACCAAGGAATTGTTTTATCTTTGTCTGTATTTCATTTCATTTTCCAAGGCAACTTGTGCAGTGTTCATTCCCCTTAGCCATCTGGGCTCAATTCTGTAATTACTCCCCTGTGATACCAGTAACATCCCCCCTAGTGAATTAAAGCCACGAAATAGTTTCTGCGGTGTAAATTTCCCAGTCATTTCATTCCCCCCTGAGTGGCCTTTTGATTGAGAAAAACAGAGTAAAGTTCGCCCCACGTGTGCCCTGCCTCATACCTATGCACCTCTAATTGCAGACAAACGTTGTGCCTGGCTGTGGTAGAACTTGGAAGTCCTTCAAGCTTGCAATTTTGCTCCATTGGGCAATTTTCCTAGACACATGGCCGGCTGCTTCCCCCCACGTGTCCTGGTAGACTGAGAGAAATTCTCCTACCCTTGTGTTTCCTGGACCTCTGTAAATTTATGTAAATACAGTGCTTTTAAAACTAGAGTCCAGCTTTTATGTAAAAATTCCTCCCTCTTCAACCTTTTTTTTTTCTTGTTCAAACCCCTCGTTCTCTAGTCAAGGCCTAAATCTTCAATGTAAGTGTGTTTTCTGGGAGAAGACGAGGTGGAATTTTGAATAATGGCGAACCTGCCAGTATTTCGTTGTAGCAATTGTTAAGCGAAAATCAGGAAAGAAACGAATCTGAATTCCTTGATATTTTTATGAGCAAGCGAAGGCAAGGTTTCCAAATTCTCCACAACAGGAATAAGGTAAATTTTATTTTATTTTCTAGTATTTGTGTAGAACTAGTTATTCTAGTTAGGGATATAAAATCTGACTGCTTTTGTAGCTATAGAAAAGAGACCACGTGTAGGCGGATAAACCCCAGATTGAGAGAGAAATTAATGTTAAGTGCCATTGCATGAAGAACAGAGGTTAGCGAGTAAGTTTCAAAACGAAAATATCTGCTAGTTAATCGCAAATCCTGCGTTGTAAAGGTATTTTCATGTGTTATTTATTTTTTTATGTGAAACAACACGCGCTAGCTAGCTCTCTCTCTCTCTCTCTCTCTCGCTGGTGAAGGTCGCCGGTTTAAACAGGACCTATAACCCTTTCTGGTCTTGGAGCTTCTGAGAGAAGCCCACCATCTCTCTCATACTAGGTATCGAGGGCTTCTGACAGAAGCCCACCCCAACACCGTGCATATCTTTGTAATAACTCGATATAGCGTCCCCAAAATTTATCCAATCCATAGTCTGTTTTCTCTACTTGACGTGTATAAATCAAAGAATATCTTTTCCCAACCAATCAATCCACAATGTGGGCCCGAAAATAATATTCAAAACTACGCTAAAATCTTGGCTTGTTTCTGGCGAGATCACCTCATTTCGCCCGCGAGTTTCCCAGGTGAAAGTCGCCTCTCGCTACTTCTAACTGGCTTCATTTCCTCACGTGTTTGTAACACTGTCACCAAGTCGCGCGACATCCCTAAATTTGACTTGGAAGTAATTAGTGCTCTTCCCTCAGATCCGATATATAGTTTTTCTGTCTCTGACGAACAATATTTTCACTGCAATCCATATTTCTAAAAAGTATAAAAAAAAAAAAAATCAGTCGGCATACGATATGTAGCTGCGTTCAATCTCGTGATGAAATCGAAAACATTTCGATTTCAGAATGATGCCGATTAGTAAATTACCAATAAATCATTTGTAATTTTCCAGAAATAAATCCTTTATCAAAGCTCTTATATATATAGTAATGTTATTCAATGTAAAACGAAAATGCAGAAAACTGCAAGTTTACTGAGAGAACCATAAAATATAAATTTGAAACAATCCCAATGATATGGCAACGATTATAATGGTCCAGGTATATTTACAACCAGTGTGCGAACCTCTCGTCTTGCATATACCCATCCTGTCTACCCCGCTGACCCGGCCAAGCTTTCGTTAGTAAATATGGGAGACAGAGAGAGCTATAGATGTACGTACAGTTGGACACAGGTTTCCCTGGTACACCGTCTTGCGAGACTTCGAAAAACGACATGGTAACTGTGTTTACTGAGGGAGATGAGGGGGGGAGAACCCCATCTCTGCTAACAAGAGTTCCACCAATAAGTTCTGGAGTTCGTTTGGTGGGCGGAGTTATTAGGGATGGTTGGAGAAAGACACACACACACACACACACACACACGGAGTAAAAAAAAATCTGAGCAGTATATATCGTTGTAATGAAGATTGTTGTCTCACTTGTAATATAAGTTTGTTTATTAAGGTTCCATTTAACTTTCGGCCAAGACGTTATCTTACAACCGTGTCTATTATTATATATAGGTCATATTCATTACACAATACTTAAAATTGATCAACATTTTAAAGTTATATTGGTATTGCCTAAAATCACGAACATCATAACAGGATTGTTTAACTTTATCACGTAAGTCAAGTTTACAGCATTGGTTGCAGAGCGTTTCCTCTCTCTCTCTCTCTCTCTCTTATACTAGCTAACTTATATATATATATCTCTCTCAGTTATACTAGCTAACTTAGTGATAAGAAAAACCCCTGCGCTCAGTATGCAGTTCTGATATGTCATTAGCGTATTCAGGAGAGGATCAGTGACCCAATAATATCGAGGATTGCCCTTCCTGACAATACCCATAAGCATAACCAAAGCAAAGAAATTTCTCATCTCTGATACTGTAATGTCATAAACTCTTGTTCCCTTGAGTGTTCGCTTGATATATTACCCCATTTCATAACATAAAATTAACGATTGGATCTCTCTACAGTCAGTTCCATTATAAAATCATTAAAAATAGAATAAAAAACTTTATTCCTGATATACTATCATCAAAATCGAAGGTGTGCGGCAAAAAATTATCGCCACCAATCCTTTGCCACACAGGATTAGCTGGTTTGACGTTTCTGACAACCTCCTGGGCCACCCTTACCTCCCCTGCCCCGCGCTGTTCATACAAATGGAAGACTAGCAGTGCAAACGGCCAGCAAGACCTCTAATAAGGCACTAAGTAGTACAGAACCAATATTGATACAATAAGCTATGACGGCGCACAAAATTAAAGCCTTAAGAACGTCACATGACGTAAACAACGTGTGGGACGACTTCTGCAACACGTCATATGACGTGGTTGACCTTTTAAGGGTTAACTGTTGTTTTTTCTAAAATTATGTATGCACTGATATATTATAGACTATATATTTCATTGAGCTCAGGTGATAGGTGAAGTCATTTGGGCTTTCCTTATAGTGGCTGACATAAAGAGAGTATCATCTACTGAATTGACAGTTACCTTTTAAAATGTCCCACAGAGCATATAACCCCTATACTCAGAAACGTCAACGACGGCCAAAAAATATGCCACATTTTTACTCTGGTTCATATAACTTAGGTTTTACACCAAAGATACATTGAAAATATCAGTAGGATATAAAGCATTACATTTCAAATAATGGAAACTATTTTAATAGACTTCAAGAAGCTAATAAGCGAAAATAAGTGGCGAAGTATCATATCTGTATCGACCACACCACAGAGAACAAAGTATACAGGTAAAGTCCCGTCCACACGGTCGAGCTTTGGTCGACGAACTTTGTCCGATGTGACGTCAGAAGCGGAGAAACAGAGGGAAAAGGCAGAACTTTGCCGCATTTTCTCTGCTTCTGACGTCACATCGAACAAAGTTCGTCGAGCAAAGCTCGGCCGTGTGGACGGGCCTAAGGCAATTTGCCAATACTGTTACCGACCTCATTGTATGATAACAGTGCTCAGTGAGTCATTCAGTTCTATAATTCAATGCTGTTAACAAGAAACGGTGATTAGGAAGACATCAAAAACATGTGGGCCCTGAGTAAGTAGGAAAGTTTACTGCAATACTCTCAATATTGTATGGAGGCATTATGCCATTTTTTTTTACAGATACTTCGAATATCATATCAATAATATCATGGTTATAATAAAACTTGTTGTGAATTATGTTTATTAAAACATATAATCAAATAACTAGAGAGAACAAAATGAGAACATTTTAGGTCCTATTACAAAAAATATAACATTTATATTATACAATCTAATACCTTGACCATCCACCCTCTCTCTCAGTCACTTCCCTCAATCTGTCAGGCATCGAATGAACAAGGTTGAAAATTTGCTGCGGTCTCCATCTACAAATTTTCCACAGAGTTGATGTGAGCCATGAGTTGCTGTGTTGTTCTTTCATGTTCCATTTTCTATGTGATCACCATCTGGGCCCACACGTGTTCAATCACATTCACATCTGCTCCTTTGCTCGGCCATTCAGGAAGAAGCAGGTTATCCTGTCTGGCAAACCACTCTTGAACAACGTGAGCAGTGTGAACAGGATGGGCCCTGGTGGGTAATGGAAAATTCCTTTCTCGTAACGAAGGCAAGAAGGAGGTTTGCAGCAGCTCAACATACTTAGCTACTGTAAATCGTCCCTTGATATGGAACACATCACCCATCCCATGCACACACACCCAGCCCCATACGTTGCAGGTGACATGGCCAGATTGAACCACCCCAACAATGTTACGGGGGTTCATATCTGAATGAGAGAAAAAAAATGGGGGTGTATATATATATATATACACCTTTGGAGAATTTGAATTCTCAGTGATGAACAACACTGAAATTATTTATTTAATATATTATATTTGAGGAAAAAGAGCAAATGATGCCACTGTCCCTCACCTAATATTTATCTCAGAAATGGCACTCTTATTTATGTTAACTCCCTTTGTATATTTTGACAGTCCACTTCCGTGGAACAAAATCTGAAGATTAATAATTAATATAAAGAAGAATGCAATTAATAATTGATGCAAGTAATGATTTTCCTTATCATACTGAGTTCTATTTGTTTGCCAACAATGCAGCTTCCCATGCGATGTGGACGAGAAGCACTTCTCGTTAGTAAAGATGACCCTGTCCCAAAAGTCCAAACCCTTATCAGCATGACGTTGGGCAAAATCAAGCCTTCCCGCCTTATGTCGCTCCGTCAAGAGCTCCTTCGTCGCTGGAGTTCTGTGATGAATCTCAGCAGCGTACTGTCATCGATGACACTTCTAATCCAAGGTCTTCATGAATGGCCTCGGTGTTGGTTAAGGGTTGCTCTCGAGCCGACCTGATAATGGCGTCATCCTCAGCTGGGGTGGTTTTCCGTAGACCCCCTGGCCTAGCTAAGAGAACATATTATCTTAAATGTTTAACTTATAATTCATATAACATCGCAATCAATTCTAGATTCTTCGAATTTTGTACTCGATGGATTGATCATAATTTAGTAAACATGGCTGTATATTTTTGGTTTCAAAAGCATATCAAATAGAACGAGATTACATATATCCATAATATTCTCAATTTGGTTGGTGGTTATCAAAACTGTAAATCATTCCTGAGCCATCACTGAAATGACATTTAATAAATAAACTATAGCTATCAAAAGACACACAATGACTGTGACGGGTTGGGCACAAATAAAATGCTCTTATAGGCTTAATTTTACCGAGACAACTCAATCGACTATCTAACTTTGTTCATGGTTGAGGTCGGCAAGGGCCAACCACCCACCGGTGTGGAATTATGGAGGTGCACCTGAAATATTACTGTGGTGTTGGAATGGCTGTGGATATCTGTAGTCTAACCAAAATTATAATAGGAGACGAAATACATTTAAGAAAGAAACTTTCATATTAAATAAGCAAGATTAAATAACCATGAACAATGTAATATATCCACCAATCATTCAGCATAAACAACTTACGCAAGTCATTCAAGTTCCCACTCTCCTCCCACCTTCTTATCCACAACTGTACCGTGGTGGGGGACACACCAACATCACGTGCCATGGCTCGTATCGAGAAGCCATTGTCGCGTAAAGTGACAATTCGTCCTCGCAGCGCCAGATTTGTGTCCCTTCGATTCATGGTGAGGGGTTATGAAGTCTGACCCATTTAAAAATCCTGCTGACGACCTCACCTCCGTTGGGATTCAGACTCTGTTTCGAGTCGAGTAAAACAATACCATGCTTCATATATCATTATATCGTTCCTTGATTGTAGGATTAGCCAATAGGGATCATAATCACCATGGTATGAAGTAAAGATACTACTGTTAAATATAATATGCTCGTGTAATTTTTGTTCCTGTTAATAATTACGTTGAGAACTGAATACTCGTTGAGCACTGCTTCGTAAAATAAGCTCTTTAGAAGTGTTCGCGAATTCTCTAACCTATTTCTCTGTAACTAAGATTCGTATAAGTACGAGATTTTTCTATAGTGTACTACACCAGTACCGTAATTTATAAGAGCATCATGAATCACAAATTATAAAGAATAGACACTTGTCCTGTACGAAGAGGCAAATGGCTCGATTAGCCAGAAACTGATATGAACACAACAGTATAAAAAAAAACTTCGCCTACCCTCTCCCTCCACCCCTACTCCCACCCCTTTCCTCTTCCTTCCCTCACCTCTCCTCCCCCTCCCTTCTCTCTCTCTCTCTCACTCTCTCTCTCTCTCTCTCTCTCTGAATGTTACTTCAGTTTAAGTATATTTTGTACGATTTTTTTTATCTATCCATCTATTTAATCTAATAATAATAATTTACAATGTTTATATCTAACGATTCACTCGGTTGTTACCTGCCAGCAAGGCTGGCATTACGGTACGGTACGGTTGATATTTAGCCTATGTGTACGGGATGGAATTACGCAACGACAATTTTACCACAGTACGGTACGGTATAGTTCAGGTACGGAAAAAATTTTCAAATTCCGTACCGTACTACCTTACCTTAGGCATGAATATATTACTTTTGGTCTACGTTGAAAAATGATATTGTTAAGATACAATAAAGTTTGTTCATACTTACCTGGCAGATATATATAATTTTAGTACCCACCCACCTCCCCTCAGGAGACAGTGGAGATAGAAATCTGATAGAAAATGGGAATGGTTCCTGATACCTGCCTCCCAGCGGCGGGAATGGGTACTAACCACCCTAACTCCCACTACGTGTGTCGTAAGTTTTAGAAATTCTGTCGGACTTCAGAGAATACAGCTATATATATATCTGCCAGGTAAGTATGAACAAACTTTATTGTATCTTAACAATATCATTTTGTTCATGAAACTTACCTGTCAGATATATATATAGCTGAATCCCACCTTTGGCGGCGGGAGAGACAGCAAAAAGGATTTTAGAAAACATATAAATGTATATGATTGACATCTTGGTTCCTTACCTGTTAGCATAGCTGACTTCGTGATTACTGTCACCCAAGCCTGCTTCTGCTTCACTAGAGTTACCAACAAGGTAGTGACCTATGTAGTTGGTGCGCTCTAGATGATCTGTCAACGGGGACGGGACCACAATGTGACTAGACCATGGACCATACTTCCGAGGGCAACGAGGCAAAAACCACCACCTAAGTTAGCCTAAACAACAAACTCCCATATACCAAAGGCTAAAGGAAGGGACGACTGTACTCGGCAGCCGACCCTACAACCATAAACATACAAAAATTAAAAACTCACCTACCCTTTTCTATGGGAAAGGATGAGTGCTACCTCCTGCCCCCAAAATAGTGTCTGCGGCGACGTATGGTCCGAGAGAGTAACAGCTTTCATAGGTCGTTCTCACCTCCCGTAGGTAGTGAGAGGCGAACACTGAGTTACTCCTCCAAAAAGTAGCACTTAAAAATGTCTTTAAGAGCCATGTTTTTCTGAAAGGCTATTGAGGTCGAAATAGCCCTTACTTCGTGCGCGTTAACTTTAAGTATCTTCAAGTCACTGTCTTTGCAAGAAGCGTGCGCCTCTTTAATGGTGTTTCTTAAAAAGAATGCCAGTGCATTCTTGGACATGGGCATGTTTGGTCTCTTGACCGAACACCATAAGTTCTCTGCAGAACCTCGGCAATCCTTCGTTCTACGAATATACTCTCTAAGAGCCCTAACAGGACACAGGACTCTTTCTGGCTCTTGACCAATGATCTCTGCATACCCTTGATCTCGAATGTTCTAGGCCACGGATTGGAAGGGTTTTCGTTTTTGGCCAGAAACGACATATTCAAAGAGCAGACTGCATTTATGCCCTTTGAAACCGACGTGTTTGCTGATAGCCTGTATTTCGCTAACTCTCTTCCGCCGTCGCCAGAGCAGTTAGGAATACAGTTTTCTTCGTCAAATCTCGTAGAGACGAAGATGAAAGAGGTTCAAAACGATTTGACATCAAATATTTTAGGACCACATCCAGGTTCCACGAAGGTAGCTTCGGTATGTACCTTGGTCCCGTCTCGAAAGATCTCAATAGATCATGGAGATCCTTATTGTTAGCGAGGTCAAGACCTCTATGGCGAAAGACTACAGATAGAACGCTTCTGTAGCCTTTAATAGTTGACACTGCCAACTTTAGATCTTGTTTCAGATAAAGCAAGAAGTCGGCGATCTGGCTCACAGAGGTAGTGGTAGAGGAAACTCCTTTCTCTTACACCAACTTCTAAAGGCTGCCCACTTCGATTGGTAAACCGCGATTGATGATGGTCTCCTCGCTGTGGCGATAGCTTTAGCCACTGATTTCGAAAAACCTCTCGCTCTGGCCAACTTTTGGATAGTCTGAACGCAGTCAGACTCAGAGCGGAGAGGTTTTTGTGGTACCTCTCGAAGTGGGGCTGTTTGAGTAGATCTCTCCTTAACGGAAGAGATCTCGGATAATCCACTAGGTAGAACATCACCTCTGTGAACCAGATCGCTGCGGGCCAAAAGGGGGCGATTAAGGTCAACCTCGTCCCCTCTGATGCTGCAAATTTTCTCATCACCTCCCCCAGGATCTTGTAAGGGGGGAAAGCGTAGAGATCCAGGCCCGTCCAATCCCATAGAAGGGCGTCTACTGCTACTGCTCCCGGATCGAGAACCGGGGAGCAATACAGAGGAAGTCTCGCCGTCCTTGATGTTGCGAAGATGTCCACTAAGGGGCATCCCCAAAGACCCCACAGTTCCTGGCATACTTCTTGATTGAGAGTCCACTCTGTCGGCAATAACTGTCCTTGTCGACTGAGGAGATCTGCCCGGGACGTTCTCGACTCCGGCAATGAATCTTGTCAATATTGTGACTTCTCTCTCCTTCGCCCAAAGCAGGATCTCTTTTGCTAGAGAAAACAGGGAGCGAGATTGTGTTCCTCCTTGTTTCTTCAAGTATGCCAGGGCTGTGGTGTTGTCCGAGTTGATCTGAACCACACGACGGGAGACTTTGTTCTGGAAGAACTGGAGCGCTAATTGAACCGCTGCCAGCTCTTTGAAGTTGATATGCCAAGGTTACCTGTTCCCCACTCTCCAGGTACCTGACACATCCTCCCCCCCTAGAGTTGCTCCCCACCCCGTGGATGACGCGTCGGAGAACAACACTAGGTCGGGGTTCTGAAGCTTGAGGGATACGCCCTCTGACAGCTTCCACGGATCGAGCCACCATCTTAGATGGTTCTTCACCTCTTCCGAGATGTTTAACTTCATGTCGAAGTTGTCCTTTTCTGTGTCCTGCTGTCGACAGAAAGAACTGAAGAGGTCAGAGGTGTAGCCTCCCCAGGGAAACAAACTTCTCCAGCGAGGAAATGGTCCCCAGCAGACTCATCCATTCCCTCACCGAGCATGAATCTTTCCCTAGAAAGGCTGACACTTTTTCTATGCCTTGTTGCTGACGTTCCTGGGACGGAAAAGCCCGAAAAAGCCACTGAATCCATCTGAATCCCCAGATACACGATGGACTGTGTTGGGGTCAGATGTGACTTCTCGAAGTTCACCAGAAGTCCCAGGGACGCAGCTAAAGACAGAGTCGTCTTCAAAATCCTTCAGGCACCGGGTCTGCGAGGAGGCTCGTATGAGCCAGTCGTCTAGATAGAGCGAGATTCTGATGTTGGAAAGATGGAGCCACCTCGCCACGTTCTTCATTAAGATGGTGAGATAAAAGGGGCCGTACTCAGTCCGAAACAAAGAGCCCTGAATTGAAAGACCTTCCCTTTCAATACGAACCGAAGGTACTTCATCGATTGGGGATGTATCGGGACGTGAAAGTAGGCGTCCTGGAGGTCGAGTGATACCATCCAATCTCC